>NC_083701.1:18712500-19035000 GCF_033118175.1 Dama dama | reverse complement strand
AAAGCTAAATCAGATTACAGTTTCCATTTGGTTCTCTTGGAACCAAGAACCAAGTTCTCTTGGTTCTCTTGGCTCACCTTTGGGGCCCTGAAATAGTATGGAAGAAATGCTACTCTGTGGTTACCACGCTGTGAGGAAGCTCAAGCATGAATAGCCACTTGTGGGTACTCTAACTGAGAGCCCAAGTGGAGGTCCCAGCCAACAGTCACTGGGTATGTGAATTAAGATACCTCCTGATAATTCCAGCTCCAACTGTCCTGTCACACAGAGCCACTGAGTTTTATTTTTGTTTGTTTGGTTTTTTTTTTTTTCCAGCAGAGGTCCCAGACATCATGAAGTTCTCTCTGAATTGCTGAATATCAAAATATTGAACTTAATAAAGTGGTTGTTTTAGGACAAAAAGCTTAGGGATAGCTAGCTATGGAGCAATAGTAAAGGAGACAGTTATCAAACTGTCTTCTGTTCTGAACTCTTGTGTTAGTAATAAGTTAGGTGTTTAGGAAGGTAACTGAGCTATTACATCACACCAAGGGAATATTTGGGCTTCCCTGGTGGCCCAGATGGTAAAGGATCTGCCTGCAATGCAGGAGACCTGGGTTTGATCCCTGGGTTGGGAAGATCTCCCAGAGGAGGGAATGGCAACCCACTCCAGTATTCTTGCCTGGAGAATTCCATGGACAGAGAAGCCTGGAGGGCTACAGTCCATGGGGTCACAAAGGTTGGACTTGAAAGGCTAGAGATCTCTTCAAGAAAATCAGAGATACCAAGGGAACATTTCATGCAAAGATGGGCACAGTAAAGGACAGAAATGGTATAGAACTAACAGAAGCAAAAGAAGAGGTGGCAAGAATGCACAGAAGAACTATACAAAAAAGATCTTCAAGACCCAGATAATCACAAAGGTGTGATCACTAACCTAGAGCCAGACATCCTGGAGTGCAAAGTCAAGTGGGCCTTAGGAAGCATCACTATGAACAAAGTTAGTAGAGGTGATGGAAATCCAGGTGAGCTATTTCAAATCCTAAAAGATGATGCTGTGAAAGTGCTGCACTCAATATGCCAGCAAATTTGGAAAACTCAACAGTGGCCACAGGACTGGAAAAAGTCAGTTTTCAGTCCAATCCCGAAGAAAGGCAATGCCAAAGAATGCTCAAACTACTGCACAATTGCACTCATCTCACATGCTAGCAAAGTAATGCTCAAAATTCTCCAAGCCAGACTTCAACAGTACATGAACTGTGAACTTCCAGAGGTTGAAGCTGGATTTAGAAAAGGCAGAGGAAACAGCGATCAAGTTGCCAACATCTGTTGGATCATCAAAAAAGCAAGAGTTTCAGAAAAACATCTACTTCTGCTTTATTAACTATGTCAAAGCCTTTGACTGTGTGAATCATAACGAACTGTGGAAAATGCTTGAAGAGATTGGAATACCAGACCACCTGACCGGCCTCCAGAGAAATCTGTATGCAGGTCAGGAAGCAACAGTTAGAACCAGACATGGAACAACAGACTTGTTCCAAATAGGAAAAGGAGTACACCAAGGCTATATATTGTCACCCTGCTTATTTAATTTATATGCGGAGTACATCATGAGAAATGTCAGGCTGAATGAAGCACAAGCTGGAATCAAGATTGCTGGGAGAAATATCAATAACATCAGATATGCTGATGACACCACCCTTATGGCAGAAATTGAAGAAGAACTAAAGAGCCTCTAATGAAAGTGAAAGAGGAGAGTGAAAAAGTTGGCTTAAAACTCAACATTCAGAAAACTAAGATCATGGCATCTGGTCCATCATGTCATGGCAGATAGATAGGGAAACAATGGAAATGGTGACAGACTTTATTTTGGGGGGCTCCAAAATCATACAGATAGTGACTGCAGCCATAAAATTAAAAGATGCTTGCTCCTTGGGAGAAAAGTTATAGTTAACCTAGACAGTATAATAAAAAGCAGAGACATCACTTTGCCAACAAAGGTCCATCTAGTCAAAGCTATGGTTTTTCCAGTAATCATGTATGGATGTTAAGAGTAGGACTATAAAGAAAGTTGAGCACTGAAGAATTGATGCTTTTGAAGTGTGGTGTTGGAGAAGACTCTTGAGAGTCCCTTGGACTGGGCAAGGAGATCGAACCAGTCCATGCTGAAGGAAATCAGTCCTGAATATTCATTGGAAGGACTGATGCTGAAGCTGAAGCTCCCATACTTTGGGCACCTGATGCGAGGAGCCGACTCATCGGAAAAGAGCCTGATGCTGGGAAAGATTGAAGGGGGAGGAGAAGTGAATGCCAGATGATGAGAAGGTTGGATGGCAGCACCAACTCGATGGACATGACTTTGAGTAGGCTCCAGGAGTTGGTGATGGACAGGGAAGCCTGGCATGCTGCAGTCCATGGAGTCACCAAGAGTCGGACATGATTGAGCGACTGAACTGAACTGAACTGAGCGACTAACTGTTTCACTTTCAAGGGAACATTTATATTAGGGTTCAGCAAACTCTCAGCGGCAGATCTTCAATTGGAATTTAGCAAGTTCCATGAACACTACAATGGATCAGTAGCTAACTTAGGAACTGTCAAGGAAAAAACAGAACTTTAATATATAGGTCACTATTTTCCTCTCTACCACACATATCCTGCCGATATCCTCAAATACTCAAGGATTAATGCAGATGACACATCCAGCTCCACTGGAGGCATCTTTACTATCACATTCCACCCTGTGTATCCACACTCTCAACCTCTCCGGAATCAGTCCACTTGTGTCTTACCCAGTGTTCGCAGATACATGCTCTTCCACCTATAGGAAGAATGGGAGTCTTTTCTATTCTTTGTCTTTCCATTTATTTCTCTATGTGCTCTCTCCTGTCTTCATTTTGCTTCACTAATTCATCTAGACTTCATGGTTAGTCACTGACACAACTGAATACCAACACTAGCAACTCTTGCTCTCTTTCATTTCCAAAGCTTCTGCCTGGCAAACGAAGACTCCAGATCAACCTACCAATTGCCTTCTCACTGCCTAAAACTTGGCTATATAGAAAATTTCAGGAAAATAATTTCTACAACATATGAATTGACACTACTATAAATGTATGATTTTTCATCTTCATATAGACATTAACCTTGGCCAGGTAGCCCATCATTTCACTTATCCTTAGTCATTATCCCTTTCCTTAGGTCAGCAAATATTCCAAAGTATACCCCTTTCCTAAAATCAGCACATATATTTTCTGCCTCAGATATCCTCATTCTATATCACCACAAAAACTCATGCATCATCACTTTTATCCCATTACTTAATCTTTTATCTCATCTGTATCCTCCTTCTGGGAGTGGAAGAGGAGTTATCTATGTATTGGGATAATCTGCATGGATCAAATCTCCATCTGTACTCTTATCCTATCTCCAGTCATCCTTTTGGGACTCGCTCTATTTATGATTTCATTTTCTTCTATATATTAAAAATTTAATTCTACTGTCTCTTTTCCCTCCCACAATCTAGTTTATCTTACCCTAAAAATGTTCATAAACCTTCCCATGACTCTGACATCCTTTTTCCAAACCTTCTTAGTGCTCTCTATTTCCTCCAGATTAAGCTTCTTATGAAGGTCTTCTACCATTACTATCCTACTTCTCTATTTCACTTCCCAAGCATTCCTCAACATATCTCCATCAGCATGGAAACATGCTAGTTTTCCCATCTTAAAATGCAGGCATTTTTTTTTTTTTTTTTTACCCTACTCCTGCAAGTCTCCTCAGTTTCTGTATACACTTATATACAAATATTTTTCTAAAGGGTTGTTTCCAATAAAGTTCTTATCCCCTTCATCCCACTGAAACTTCTTTTGTCAAGCCCTCTAATCACTTCCATGTTTTTAAGTCCAGTTACCCATTTTCAGGCCATATCCTGACTTACTGGTAGCATCCGATGTACCGGACTATTCTCTCCCTCCTTCTACATATACTTTATATACTCAGACTGTAGGCTTCAGCATTTCCTTGGTTTTCCCCTTTCTTTCCCTGTCTTCATCCTGGTTCCCCTTCTTCTCCTCAAACCCATGGTCAATGGCCTTCTACCTAGCTATTCTTGTTATCTCAGCTAATATATACTGAGCTAATATATAATTAGCTGAGACTAACTATAATTAGTTAGTCTCAGCTAATTATAGAGCTTATGCTGCGATTCATGGGGTCGCAAGGAGTCGGACACGACTGAACAACCGAACTGAACTGAACTGAAGTCCCCTCTATAGGCCAATGACTTAAGTTTATAGCTTCAGCCTATTTCTATCTCACAAATACCAGACTCATATAACAGCTACATTTTTGATACTTCCTTTTGGATATCTCAGATTTATCTCAATTTTAACATGTCCATAACCAAGTTCTGTGGGCTTTCCTGGTGGCTCAGTGGTAAAGAATGTACCTGCCAGTGTGGGAGATGGGGGTTTGATTCCTGGATTGGGAAAATCCCCTGGAGGAGGAAATGGCAACCCATTCCAGTATTCCTGCCTGGGAAATCCCATGAACAAAGGAGCCTGGTAGGCTACAGTCCATGGGGCTGCAAAAGGTTGGGCATGACTCAGTGACTAAATAAACAACAACAACTGAATGCTATACTTCAACTCTATTCCACTTGCAGCCTTTCCCATCCCAGGTAATGGTCATTCCATCCTTGAAGTTTCTCTGCAAAAACACTTAGAGTAACCCCTGATGTCTTTCAGTTACTCTTACACAGAATTTACAATGAAAGCTTATTGGTTCTACCTTTAAAATACATTCACAATTTCAACCAGTTCTTACTTCCTCCACCCTTACTACCCTTGCCTGAGCCATCATTAACTTTTACCTTAATAGTATTCTCATCGGTAACTCTGTTTTTGCAGGTCCTATGTCCTGTTCCAAACACAGTGGGCAGAGTGCTTCATTCTCCTACTTAAACCCTGCAGTGGCACTCCAGTCCAAGAGCCAGAGACAAGACAATGGCCTTTAAGTAGCTCCATGATCCTTTGTCCTCACATTTTTTACCTCATCTCTTTCAAGCCCTTCACTTGTCCACAACATTCCAGCCACACTGGCCTTTGTGCTGCTGCTCAAACATTCCAGATACTTTCCAGAGACTTTGCAGTGACTGTTCTTAAGCCTGAAATAATCTTCTATCAAATACCCATATGACTGTCTCAAAATGCTCCAAGTTTTTGTTCAAAGGTCATCTCCTTAATGTGGTCTGATCTGACTGTACAATTAAAGTCTTGTACTCTGTTGACTTTTCTTATTTTGTAAGCTTCTTATTTGAACCGGTAAGTGTTGGAATTTACCAGAATTTCATTAGTGCTCTATTTCTCTTTTTTCTCATCATACAATTTTTAATGACTTCCAGATACACATCTCTAGCCTTAAGTTCTTTCCAGGGTTTTAATTTATGTGCTAAACATATAGAAAGATCTTTAAGGAGAGATTCACATTAAGTATTCTTCTAGATCTCCCTCTCTTTTATTTCTATTTTCTGGACCACTAATAGCCAAATATTCCTTCTTCAAGTCAATTTCTATCTAGCTTATCTAGCTAAGATCATGCTCCCTAATATGGAATACCTCTCCTAAAGAATACTTGAGGCTATGCATATCAAGTGAGAAATGCTTATTCTTGTGGATCTGTGCTAGTACTGAAGCTACCAAAAAATACTACGACTATGACACATATTGATACAGCATCAGTCATTCTCAAGTGCTAGTGAAAAAAAAGTCATTAAAGTATTGTTCCTATGCTAAAACTAACATAGGAGGCAAATATTATGCTCAGCGATCATCTGAGAAAAATATGTATTTCATTTCTTTTTCTTAGGAGTACTTCTTTCAAGAGATTAAGAATAATAGGCTTCTGCTACTAGTCCTATGTGGAGCAATGTGGGTAGTATTTGGGATTCCTATGGAACAACACACCTATCAACAATAGGACTAAATCTTCATGATGAAAGAATTTTAGGCACCACAGTTACAGATAAGAGAGAAAACTGTAGTCAAAGTTTCTCTCACAAAACACAGGACTCAGTTCCTCCTCTGAGCAGGTATAATTGAGATCTGGTAAAGATAAATGGGTGGCCCTACACAGGTGGCCCAAGACAGACGGATCATTGTAAAGAGTTCTGACAAGACATGGTCCACTGGAGAATGGAATGGCAAACCACTTAAGTATTCTTGCCTTGGGAACCCCATGAACAATATAAAAAGGCAAAAAGATAGGACACTGAAAGATGAACTCCCCAGGTCGGTGGGTGCCCAATAGGCTACTAGAGATCAGTGGAGAAATAACTCCAGAAAGAATGAAGAGACAGAGTCAAAGCAAAAACAACACCCAGTTGTGGATGTGACTGGTGATGGAAGTCAAGTCCGATGCTGTAAAGAGCATTATTGCATAGGAACCTGGAATGTTAGATCCATGAATCAAGGCAAATTGGAAGTGGTCAAACAGGAGATGGCAAGAGTGAACATCAACATTTTAGGAATCAGCAAACTAAAATGGACTGGAATGGGTGAATTTAACTCAGATGACCATTATATCTACAACTGTGGGTTAGAATCCCTTAGAAGAAATGGAGTAGCCATCATAGTAAACAAAAGAGTCCAAAATTCATTACTTGGATCCAATCTCAAAAACGACAGAATGATCTCTATTTGTTTCCAAGGCAAAACATTCAATATAACAGTAATCCAAGTCTTTACCCTGACCAATAATGCTGAAGAAGCTGAAGTTGAATGGTTCTATGAAGACCTACAAGCCCTCCTAGAACTAACACCCAAAAAGATGTCCTTTTTATAATAGGGCACAGGAATGCACAAGTAGGAAGTCAAGAAATACCTGGAGTAACAGGCAAATTTGGCCTTGGAGTACAGAATGAAGCAGGGCAAAGGCTAACAGAGTTCTGCCAAGAGCATGCACTGGTCACAGCAAACACCAACAACACAAGAGAAGACTCTACACATTGACATCATCAGATGGTCAACACCAAAATCAGATTGATTATATTCTTTGCAGCCAAAGATGGAGAAACTCTATACAGTCAATAAAAACAAGACCAGGAGCTGACTGTGGCTCAGATCATGAACTCCTTATTACCAAATTCAGACTTGAAGAAAGTAGGAAAAACCACTAGATCATTCAGGTATGACCTAAATCAAATCCTTGTGACTATACAGAGGAAGTGACAAATATATTCAAGGCATTAGATCTGATAGACAGAGTGCCTGAAGAACTGTGGATGGAGGTTCGTGACATTGTACAGGAGGCAGTGATTGAGACCATCCCCAAGAAAAAGAAATGCAAGGGGACGACAGAGGATGAGATGGTTGGATGGCATCACTGACTCAAAGGACATGAATTTGAGTCAACTCTGGGAGTTGGTGATAGACAGGGAGGCCTGGCGTGCTGCAGTCCATGGGGTCGCAAAGAGTCAGACATGATTGAGTGACTGAACTGAACTGAAAGATAATTAGCAAAAACAAACAAAAAAGTTTTAGGAGTAATCCTGGATTTCTCTTGCCCTTTCCTTCACGCCCTCTGATGTGTAGTCATTCAGTCTCACTTTTTTCCTGTTTCACATCTATCCTCTTGTTTCTCATCCAGTTGCTGTGATCTTAACCCAGACACTCCTAAATCTTCCCTGAAATACAGCAGCGGTCTCTAACATCATTTTCCTGTTTCTCCAGAGTCATCTGCTCTACAGTGACCACAAAATCCTCTTTCTAAAATGTTAAGCTCCCTTCAAAGGGTTTTCATTATGTCCAATGTAGATGCAAATACTAGTGCCACATAAATTGGCTCCAAGATCTTGCCTCAGTTCTTTCCTTCACCAGTTTTGTCATTGTTCCTTCACATGCCCTCATTTTGCCAGTGCTCTGCTTCATAGATCTGTGACGCTGCTGTACTTCTCCTGTGACTGACTGTTCCCATTCTAATCATTCTGTCTAGATGACCCTTTCTTCCTCCACTCTCCTGTTGTATCACTCTTACTCATTCTTCATGACTCTTATTGAACATCCCCCCTTTCCTGGTGCTAACTTCCCATCCTGACTTGCTTTGTATGTTTATAGAATCATATATATCTTTATTATAGTAAACAGAATTCAATTCTACTGGTGTATGTTATTTTATTTTTTCTCTTCTATATTGTGAGCTACCTGAATTTAGGGAATATGCGTTTTTCATCTCTGTACAAGTGGTACTTAGTACTGTAATAGCCTAATAGATGTAGAGATCATATATATTTTCTAAGTGGGAAAGACAAGATGGCAGGAAAGACAAAAGGAAGGACGGGAAAAGAAAGAAAAGAAGAAAGGAAGGATGGAACAAAGGAAGCAGTGAAACAGGGAAGAAAAGGATCAGAAAAAATGTTTTATTATAGAGTTAGTCATGGGAATGAAATCTGTCTTTTCTGATCTGGGCTTTTCTTTCTGCAGATATTTTAGGCTCCTATCACTTCACTATAGAGTGAGGGTATTTATCCAGACAGTAGGGAAGCTGCAGAATTTCTTTGGCCTTGGTGGTTGTGGTTATTTCTTTCTAAACACATAGGAGAGAAACTTCAGCTAGCTGCTGCCTGTGGTGTCAGCTACACTGTTTGAAGTCCCTGGTGAGGAGACAGCTAGATGCCACAGTGGCAATTAGGGGCCACAGAGTATTGTTAGCTGAACTTGCTGTTCCAGTTGGCAAGTTTAACACATACTCTGCTCCAGCATAAATGGACAGTGTTATGATCACATCATACCACCAGCCCTGTTATTATTATAGATGGGCTCTTTCATGGTAAGAACCCATGGGTTCTTTACATGGGTAGCTTCCTCACGATTATGATTTTGGCTAGACTAGCTTCCCTTCCTCTTAGGCTCAAAGTGAGTTTGCCATAAAAGTACTGACATGTTTGAGAAATTCATTTCACTTAGATTTTTTCTAGGTTTGATGTGATTGCCTTCATATCTGCTTAAAGAAGGAAGCATTCATGCCCCAACTTCAGCTTCTTGGTGCTGGGAATAGAGTTGGTTTATCATCATTTCAGTGTCAAAAATACCTTAGTGATCTGAAATATGCAGAGATAACACTACTTCTTTTATTTAGAGTAAGCGTGGAGGAATCTTGAACATTGCTTATTTCAAGCTCTTCATTTTATTTTTAAGGGAGCTGGAAAGCAGAATGGTTCAGTGACCTGTCACACATTAATTAGGTAGCAGAAGAACTGGGTTTATATTTCCAACCAGTCCTCTTTTCAGTTCATTGTGTTACAGCCAGAAATTGGCTAAAGTGCTAATTTTTTTTTCTCAAAATGAAAATACCATTGCATGCACTCATGTTAAGTCCCTTCAGTTTTGTCTGACCCTTTGCGACCCTATGGATTGTAGCCCATCAGGCTACTCTCTCCATGGGATTCTCTGGGCAAAAATACTGGAGTGGGTTGCCATTTCCTTCTTCAGGGGATCTTCCCAATCCAGGGATCAAACCCGCATCTCTTGCATCTCCTACATTGGCAGGCAAGTTCTTTACCACTAGCACCACATGAGAAGCCCCCCACTACCATCCTACAGTGTAGTGATGCCTCATCAGTTGTACTCCGGTCAGGAAATCGGAATCACACTAGAAGTTTTGATGAGAAGAATATTGAAAATTGGTTGATCTGAAATTTGAAGTGTGAAATAGCAAAAGAGGAAACACTGAAGTAACATGAAAAGCAGCTTCTATTCCTAGACTGAGGAAATGAAGGGAAGGGAATGGGGTTGTCAGAATCTAGAAATACAAATGAAGGTTTGCAGAACCAGCATCCAGACCTCTAAGAAGAGCCACCAGGGTTTCCATGGAGGTTCAGATGGTACAGAATCTGCTTGTAGTGTGGGAGACCAGAGTTCGATCCTTAGGTCAGGAAGATCCCCTGGAAAAGGGAATGGCAACCCACTCTAGTATTCTTGCCTGAAGAACTCCCATAGACTGAGGAGCCTGGTGGGCTACAGTCCCTGGAATTGCAAAGAGTCAGACACAACTGAGTGACTAATAACAAATGAGGAGAAGTGGGTAAACTTTTCACAGTGCCTGATAATGATTCTCTACTGCAGCACAATGAAATACGGCAAGTCCATGATGTTCATCACATGCTGCTGATATACAAGAGACAGTAGACCTTGACCTTATTTCACCATCACATTTTAAATGATGTGATTTTTAAAATTTCTTTGGATGGAGAATACATTCTTCATCCTTCAGTCTCTGCTACTCCACATTGGTTCATCTTGCTGTTTCACATGTTCAAGCCTAGCTCCCAAATGCTTTTGAGTTTTGGAGATCCATTCTAGAATGAAATTCCATACTCCTTCCCTTCCCTCTCTGGTAACTAATTTCATTTTTTTACAGGTTTGGTTATTAGCTTTTGAAATTTCTTCTAGCTCTGTGTGTATCTAAGAAGTGAAAGGCTTAAGAAATAGTTTCTACTCTCTTTAGTAGAATAAACCAAAATCCAAGAGCAAAAATCCTTTTGGCATTTTTTAAAGAGAAAGTTTAGCTATAAAGAAGGGGACAAAGAATGACTATTGCATTTTTGTTTTGAATTATTTTTTAAATGTGAATTTTACATGATCAGTTTGAGCATGGTAGTGGCTTGGGGGAATTAGATCCAATTCAGTGATGTTTTTAGATGTAGTCTTTAGACATATTCTTCTTAATCTTTGCCATATTGTCAATTAGTATTTAAATACCCTCTGGCCCAAATACGTCATTTCTGTGTTGGTTTATTTGGGAACCGGTCTCTCTAAATTCTTGGTCACTGAAATCATGCTAATAAAGAACTGTATTTAAGTGTTCTGTTCTTGTATTTATGCGGTTTTTGTTAGTTATTTTTATTTAGGAAACATTTTCTAGAGCAATGAACCATAGGATAATCAAGTGACCTACCATTTTTTTAATAAAAAATAAAACGCTTCCAGATGGTATTAGACACATGGAAAAGGATGTATTTTTTCAGCCAACCCAGAATGTTCCTAAAGAGCCAATTTTAGCTTTTGTAAGGCCCTTGCCTTACAAAAGTTGCTACCTGTTTCAAAAGTAAGGGGGACAGGCTTATGGAGTATAAAATGGCTAAGTATGGGAACAGCTGGGACTAACTACATGCTGTTAACATAGCAGATTAAGGAGAACTGTGTGAGAAGAATCCTGCTGTAAGTATAGATTAACCAGTTCATAACTCCAGTTGTGAACAGTTCAGGTGTAAACAGTTCTGGAAGACTCATGCCATAAAGGGTCTCTGTTTACCTTACAGAAGTGTCCACAGTCTTGAGCCACCTCTCAGACATGTGGAACAATCTCTCTTCTGCAGCTCTATCAGCCACAACATGCAAAAATAAGTCTTCATGAAAACAAAATAAAACTCACAGGAAAAGTTTGCAATAATTGGCCCCTGTGACTCAAGTAAATCAACTCAGGATTCTTTTGTAGGATTGTTGACTAATGAAGAAGAACTAAAGAGCCTTTTGATGAAAGTGAAAGAGGAGGGTGAAAAAGTTCACTTAAAGCTCATCATTCAGAAAACTAAGATCACCACATCCGGTTCCATCACTTCATGGCAAATAGATGGGGAAACAGTGGAAACAGTTACAGACTTTATTTTTGGGGGCTCCAAAATCACTACAGATGGTGACTGCAGCCATGAAATTAAAAGACACTTGCTCCTTGGAAGAAAAGTTATGACCAACCTAGACAGCATGTTAAAAAGCAGAGATATTACTTTGCCAACAAAGGTCCATCTAGTCAAAGCTATGGTTTTTCCAGTAATCATGTATGGATGTTAAGAGTAGGACTATAAAGAAAGCTGAGCACTGAAGAATTGATGCTTTTGAACTGTGGTGTTGGAGAAGACTCTTGAGAGTCCCTTGGGCAGCAAGGAGATCCAATTAGTCCATCCTAAAGGAGATCAGTCCTGAATATTCATTGGAAGGACAGATGCTGAAGTTGAAACTCCAATACTTTGGCCACCTGATGCGAAGAACTGAATCATTTGAAAAGACCTTGATGCTGGGAAAGATTGAAGGTGGGAGGAGAAGGGGACGACAGAGGATGAGATGGTTGGATGGCATCACCGACTCAATGGACATGAGTTTGGATAAACTCCAGGAGTTAGTGATGGACAGGGAGGCCTGGAATGCTGCAGTCCATGGGGTTGCAAAGAGTGGGACAAGACTGAGAGACTAAACTGAACTGAACTGATTAACTTTGGGGGGAAATTTTGCTTCTGCTGATATTGCTACATTAAAGTTATGAAGTTGGGTGCTGTTACCATCTTCAATAATACTTAAATAAATCCAAGCAGAGACAATCAGAGATGAATAATAGATGGAATCAGAGTGAGAAAGTCCTGATGAGCTGAGTATCTTGAAACCAAGCCTTGTTCCCTGTAGCTGTTTGATTCTTTGTGCAAATCTACAGTATTCTTCCCAGGCACATGAACCAATAAACCCACATGTTAAATTCCAACTTGTTTGAGTTAGGTCTCTGGCCCTTGAAATTCAACATTTTTCCCATCATGAGATGAGATAATTAAAAAAAAAAGTGTTAGTAGGAGTGGGGAATGGTACGGCTCTCCTTCAATAGACTGTAGGAAGGAGTTTTCAATCTCTCCTCTGTTGAGAGACAAATGACAAATTATGCCCTCTGGTGAGACATTCTCCTCTGTGTAGGTTCCAGGTTAATAGTAGCTGTCATTCCATCCCTTTCTCTGCCATTCTTAAAAGCTTATTAAAATTCTGGTGTTTGGTTATCTGAAGCCACGTAACAAACCACCCACAAACCAAGTATCATAACACAACGAACATCGTATTAGTGTGTACATGGATGAGTTCTCTGTTCCAGAGTGTCTGGGACCTCAGCTATAAGGACTCAGATGTCCGGGAGTGACTTGAATGGCTGGACGGGGGAATCATTTGATGGCTCTGTCCCCATGCCTCAGCAGGTAGGGCAGAATGGATAAACTCTGCTGGAACTGGTAGCTGGAATGCAGGACTTCTCCATCATGGTGGTTTCAGGGTAGTCAGACCTCTCACATGATAGTCAGGGATCCCAGAGAAAGTGTTCTAGTGAACAAGAAGGAAGTTGCATGACCTCTTAAGACCTAGTTTCAGAAGTCACACAATGATATTATTGCCATTTTCCATTGGTAGATGTAGTCACAAGCCCATTCAGACGAAAGGAGAGTGTATATAGGCTTCACTTCTCAATCGGAGAAGTGTCAGGAAATTTGTACTCATGTTTTAAAACTGCCAAGCTAGTGAGTAGAAAGAATGCTACTATAGATATGACTTTGAAGCAATTATATATATATATATATACATATACATATATATATATATATGTGTGTGTGTGTGTGTGTATAGATATAGATATGAAAGTGGAAGTGTTAGCCAGTCATGTCTGACTCTTTGCAAACTCATGAACTGTAGCCTGCCAGGCTCCTCCATCCATAGAATTCTCCAGGCAAGAGTACTGGAATGAGTTGCCATTCCTTTCTCCAGGGAATCTTCCTGACCCATGGATTGAACATGGGTCTACTGCATTGCAGGCAGATTCTTTACCACCTGAGCTATCAGGGAGGTATATATATATATATGTATTAATGGCAAGATGAGCATGTAATTTTTTTTTTAATCTTTTTTTTTTTTATTAGTTGGAGGCCAATCACTTCACAACATTTAAGTGGGTTTTGTCATACATTGATATGAATCAGCCATGGATTTACATGTATTCCCCATCCCGATCCCCCCTCCCACCTCCCTCTCCAAACGATTCCTCTGGGTCTTCCCAGTGCACCAGGCCGGAGCACTTGTCTCATGCATCCCACCTGGGCTGGTGATCTGTTTCACCATAGATAGTATACATGCTGTTCTTTTGAAATATCCCACCCTCACATTCTCCCACAGAGTTCAAAAGTCTGTTCTGTATTTCTGTGTCTCTTTTTCTGTTTTGCATATAGGGTTATCGTTACCATCTTTCTAAATTCCATATATATGTGATAGTATGCTGTAATGTTCTTTATCTTTCTGGCTTACTTCACTCTGTATAAGGGGCTCCAGCTTCATCCATCTCATTAGGACTGGTTCAAATGAATTCTTTTTAACGGCTGAGTAATATTCCATGGTGTATATGTACCACAGCTTCCTTATCCATTCATCTGCTGATGGGCATCTAGGTTGCTTCCATGTCCTGGCTATTATAAACAGTGCTGCGATGAACATTGGGGTGCACGTGTCTCTTTCAGATCTGGTTTCCTCAGTGTGTATGCCCAGAAGTAGGATTGCTGGGTCATATGGCAGTTCTATTTCCAGTTTTTTAAGAAATCTCCACACTGTTTTCCATAGCGGCTGTACTAGTTTGCATTCCCACCAACAGTGTAAGAGGGTTCCCTTTTCTCCACACCCTCTCCAGCATTTATTGCTTGTAGACTTTTGGATAGCAGCCATCCTGACTGGCGTGTAATGGTACCTCATTGTGGTTTTGATTTGCAGTTCTCTGATAATGAGTGATGTTGAGCATCTTTTCATGTGTTTGTTAGCCAACTGTATGTCTTCTTTGGAGAAATGTCTGTTTAGTTCTTTGGCCCATTTTTTGATTGGGTCATTTATTTTTCTGGAATTGAGCTTCAGGAGTTGCTTGTATATTTTTGAGATTAATCCTTTGTCTGTTTCTTCATTTGCTATTATTTTCTCCCAATCTGAGGGCTGTCTTTTCACCTTACTTATAGTTTCCTTTGTAGTGCAAAAGCTTTTAAGTTTCATTAGGTCCCATTTGTTTAGTTTTGCTTTTATTTCCAACATTCTGGGAGGTGGGTCATAGAGGATCTTGCTGTGGTTTATGTCGGAGAGTGTTTTGCCTATGTTCTCCTCTAGGAGTTTTATAGTTTCTGGTCTTACATTTAGATCTTTAATCCATTTTGAGTTTATTTTTGTGTATGGTGTTAGAAAGTGTTCTAGTTTCATTCTTTTACAAGTGGTTGACCAGTTTTCTCAGCACCACTTGTTAAAGAGGTTGTCTTTTTTCCATTGTATATCCTTGCCTCCTTTGTTAAAGATAAGGTGTCCATAGGTTCATGGATTTATCTCTGGGCTTTCTATTCTGTTCCATTGATCTATATTTCTGTCTTTGTGCCAGTACCATACTGTCTTGATGACTGCGGCTTTGTAGTAGAGTCTGAAGTCAGGCAGGTTGATTCCTCCAGGTCCATTCTTCTTTCTCAAGATTACTTTGGCTATTCGAGGTTTTTTGTATTTCCATACAAATTGTGAAATTCTTTGGTCTAGTTCTGTGAAAAATATAGTTGGTAGCTTGATAGGGATTGCATTGAATCTATAGATTGCTTTGGGTAGAATAGCCATTTTGACAATATTGATTCTTCCAATTCATGAACACGGTATGTTTCTCCATCTGTTTGTGTCCTCTTTGATTTCTTTCATCAGTGTTTTATAGTTTTCTATGTATAGGTCTTTTGTTTCTTTAGGTAGATATACTCCTAAGTATTTTATTCTTTTTGTTGCAATGGTGAATGGTATTGTTTCCTTAATTTCTCTTTCTGTTTTTTCATTGTTAGTATATAGGAATGCAAGGGATTTCTGTGTGTTAATTTTATATCCTGCAACTTTACTATATTCATTGATTAGCTCTAGTAATTTTCTGGTAGAGTCTTTAGGGTTTTCTATGTAGAGGATCATGTCATCTGCAAACAGTGAGAGTTTCACTTCTTCTTTTCCAATCTGGATTACTTTTACTTCTTTTTCTGCTCTGATTGCTGTGGCCAGAACTTCCAACACTATGTTGAATAGTAGTGGTGAGAGTGGGCACCCTTGTCTTGTTCCTGATTTCAGGGGAAATGCTTTCAATTTTTCACCATTGAGGGTGATGCTTGCTGTGGGTTTGTCATATATAGCTTTTATTATGTTGAGGTATGTTCCTTCTATTCCTGCTTTTTGGAGAGTTTTAATCATAAATGAGTGTTGAATTTTGTCAAAGGCTTTCTCTGCATCTATTGAGATAATCATATGGTTTTTATCTTTCAATTTGTTAATGTGGTGTATTACATTGATTGATTTGTGGATATTAAAGAATCCTTGCATTCCTGGGATAAAGCCCACTTGGTCATGGTGTATGATTTTTTTAATATGTTGTTGGATTCTGTTTGCTAGAATTTTGTTAAGGATTTTTGCATCTATGTTCATCAGTGATATTGGCCTGTAGTTTTCTTTTTTCGTGGCATCTTTGTCTGGTTTTGGAATTAGGGTGATGGTGGCCTCATAGAATGAGTTTGGAAGCTTACCTTCATCTGCAATTTTCTGGAAGAGTTTGAGTAAGATAGGTGTTAGCTCTTCTCTAAATTTTTGGTAGAATTCAGCTGTGAAGCCATCTGGTCCTGGGCTTTTGTTTGCTGGAAGATTTTTGATTACAGTTTCGATTTCCTTGCTTGTGATGGTTCTGTTAAGATCTTCTATTTCTTTCTGATTCAGTTTTGGAAAGTTGTACTTTTCTAAGAATTTGTCCATTTCATCCAAGTTGTCCATTTTATTGGCATAGAGCTGCTGGTAGTAGTCTCTTATGATCCTTTGTATTTCAGTGTTGTCTGTTGTGATCTCTCCATTTTCATTTCTAATTTTGTTAATTTGGTTCTTCTCTCTTTGTTTCTTAATGAGTCTTGCTAATGGTTTGTCAATTTTGTTTATTTTTTCAAAAAACCAGCTTTTAGCTTTGTTGATTTTTGCTATGGTCTCTTTAGTTTCTTTTGCATTTATTTCTGCCCTAATTTTTAAGATTTCTTTCCTTCTGCTAACCCTGGGGTTCTTCATTTCTTCCTTCTCTAATTGCTTTAGGTGTAGAGTTAGGTTATTTATTTGTTTTTTTTCTTGTTTCTTGATGTAAGCCTGTAATGCTATGAACCTTCCCCTTAGCACTGCTTTTACAGTGTCCCATAGGTTTTGGGTTGTTGTGTTTTCATTTTCATTCATTTCTATACATATTTTGATTTCTTTTTTGATTTCTTCTATGATTTGTTGGTTATTCAGAAGCGTGTTATTTAGCCTCCATATGTTTGAAGTTTTAACAATTTTTTCCCTGTAATTGAGATCTAATCTTACTGCACTGTGGTCAGAAAAGATGACTGGAATGATTTCAATTTTTTTGAATTTTCCAAGACCAGATTTATGGCCCAGGATGTGATCTATTCTGGAGAATGTTCCGTGTGCACTTGAGAAAAAAGGTGAAGTTGATTGTTTTGGGGTGAAATGTCCTATAGATATCAATTAGGTCTAGCTGGTCCATTGTGTCATTTAAGGTTTGTGTTTCCTTGTTAATTTTCTGTTTAGTTGATCTACCCATAGTTGTTAGTGGGGTATTAAAGTCTCCCACTATTATTGTGTTACTATTAATTTCTTCTTTCATACTCGTTAGTGTTTGCCGCACATATTGTGGTGCTCCTATGTTGGGTGCATATATATTTATAATTGTTATATCTTCTTCTTTGATTGATCCTTTGATCATTATGTAGTGTCCTTCTTTGTCTCTTTTCACATCCTTTATTTGAAAGTCTATTTTATCTGATATGAGTATTGCGACTCCTGCTTTCTTTTGGTCTCCGTTTGCATGAAATATTTTTTTCCAGCCCTTCACTTTTAGTCTGTATGTGTCTCTTGTTTTGAGGTGGGTCTCTTGTAGACAGCATATATAGGGGTCTTGTTTTTGTATCCATTCAGCCAATCTTTGTCTTTTGGTTGGGGCATTCAACCCATTTACATTTAGGGTAATTATTGATAAGTGTGGTCCCGTTGCCATTTACTTTGTTGTTTTGGGTTCACGTTTATACAACCTTTCTGCATTTCCTGTCTAGAGAAGATCCTTTAGCATTTGTTGAAGAGCTGGTTTGGTGGTGCTGAATTCTCTCAGCTTTTGCTTATCTGTAAAGCTTTTGAATTCTCCTTCATATATGAATGAGATCCTTGCTGGATACAATAATCTAGGTTGTAGGTTATTCTCTTTCATTACTTTCAGTACGTCCTGCCATTCCCTTCTGGCCTGGAGGGTTTCTATTGATAGATCAGCTGTTATCCTTATGGGAATCCCTTTGTGTGTTATTTGTTGTTTTTCCCTTGCTGCTTTTAATATTTGTTCTTTGTGTTTGATCTTTGTTAATTTGATTAATATGTGTCTTGGGGTGTTTTGCCTTGGGTGTATCCTGTTTGGGACTCTCTGGGTTTCTTGGACTTGGGTGGCTATTTCCTTCCCCATTTTAGGGAAGTTTTCAGCTATTATCTCCTCGAGTATTTTCTCATGGCCTTTCTTTTTGTCTTCTTCTTCTGGGACTCCTATGATTCGAATGTTGGGGCGTTTCACAGTGTCCCAGAGGTCCCTGAGGTTGTCCTCATTTCTTTTGATCCTTTTTTCTTTTTTCCTCTCTGCTTCATTTATTTCCACCATTTTATCTTCTACCTCACTTATCCTATCTTCTGCCTCCATTATTCTACTCTTGGTTCCCTCCAAAGTGTTTTTGATCTCATTCATTGCATTATTCATTTTTAATTGACTCTTTTTTATTTCTTCTAGGTCTTTATTAAACATTTCTTGAATCTTTTCAATCTTTGTTTCCGGGCTATTTATCTGTAACTCCATTTTGTTTTCAAGATTTTGGATCATTTTTATTATCATTATTCTAAATTCTTTTTCAGGTAGATTCCCTATCTCCTCCTCTTTTGTTTGACTTGGTGGGCATTTTTCATGTTCTTTTACCTGTTGGGTATTTCTTTGCCTTTTCATCTTGTTTAGATTGCTGTATCTGGAGTGGGCTTTCTGTATTCTGGAGGTCTGTGGTTCCTTTTTATTGTGGAGGATTAACCCAGTGGGTGGGGTTCGACGATTGGCTTGTCAAGGTTTCCTGGTTAGGGAAGCTTGCGTCAGTGTTCTGGTGCGTGGAACTTGATTTCTTCTCTTTGGAGAGCAATGGAGTGCCCAGTAATGAGTTTTGAGATGGGTCTATGTGTTAGGTGTGACCTTGGGCAGCCTGTATGTTGATGTTCAGGGCTATGTTCCTGCGTTGCTGGAGAATTTGCATGGTATGTCTTGCTCTAAAACTTATTGGCTCTTGGGTGGTGGTTGGTTTCAGTGTAGGTATGAAGGCTTTTGGACAGTCACTTATTACTTAAAGTTCCATGTAGTCAGGAGTTTTCTGGTGTTTTCAGGTTTTGGGCTTAAGTCTCCTGCCTCTGGATTTCAGTTTTACTCTTCCTGTAGTCTCAGGACTTCTCCAGCTATACAGCCCTGATAAGAAAACTTCTAGGTTAATGGCGAAAAGATTCTCCCCCGTTAGGGACACCCAGAGAGGTTCACAGAGTTACATGAAGAAGAGGAGAGGGAAGAGGGAGATAGAGATGAGCAGGAGGAGAAAAAAGGGGACTCAAGAGGAGAGAGACAGATCTACGCAGCTGTCTGTTCCCAGAGTGTTCTCCGTAGCCCAGTCACGTACAAAGATTCACAGAATCGGATTGGGAAGAGAAGGGGAAAGGAGGAAATAGAGGTGTTCTGAGGTAGAAAACGGAGAGTCAAGATTGGGAGAGAATAATCTTTGATTTAAAAATAGGGCTTCTCCTTTTTTTTTTGTAAGGTTGTAGTGTATTGAAAATGAAAATTAAGAAGTAGTAGAGGAGTACTAGAGGACTTTAAAAGAAATAAGAGAAAAAGAAAAATAGAAATAGAAGAGAAAAAGGAAAGAAAAAAAAGAAGAAAAAAGAAAGAAAAAAAGAAAAAAAAACTTTTTTTCCCCTAATTAAAAAAAAATCATAAAAATCTATGGAAATGAAAGTTAAGGAGTAATGGGGGAGTAATAGGGGATTTTAAAGGAAAATAAAAGAGAAAAAATAAAAAATAAAAAAAAAAGAGAAAAAAGTAAAATTATATCTAGGAGTTTCTCTGGAGCTGTTATGGTCAGTGTGGGTTTGGCTCAGTTTCAGATAGCTCCTCGTTCCAGCTTACACTTCTCGATATCTACAGGCCCTTTCCAGTGTAGTCAGTGTTTTCTAGAGGGATTTTAATCTGTTGCACCAGTCCCTTCTGAAGCGGTTCCCTTTGTTTATTTGGCTTCTGTTTGCCGGTCTCTTCAGAGCCTCATTTCCGCCCTGACACAGGCGGGCGGAGGTGGACTCTTGTTCAGGTAGCTAGTTCCGTCGCTCCGCGGGGAGGGGCTTGCGCTGCCGGGAGGGGCTGTCGCTGTGGTGACGGGCTTGCGCCGCGGGGACGGGCTGGCGCTGCTGGGAGGGGCTGACGCTGCCCTCTCCGTCTGCGCCGCTCAGGCTCCCGGCTGTTCTATATGGAGCGCGCCCCGCGCTGCGCGAGGTTCCAGCCCTCAGGTGTTCCACAAAAGCGCGGAACGAAAAGCTGCGCCTGCTCTCAGTGCCTTCCCCGTCAGAGCGGTCCAGGCAGCCAGGGGCTCGGTGGGCGCACTCTCCCCAGGTGTGGCGCGCCCACTCCCTTCCGCGGACCCAGTCTCAGTTTCCGCTGGCGCCAGTCAGGTGCGTGCGCCTTCTGCCCTCCGCGTCCCCAGCCCCAGTCCCCGCCCGCGCCGGTCGGGTGCCTGCGCCCTGTGTCTCGCCGCAACCTTCCCCTCCCCCCTGCCTCCTGCCTCAGGCGGGGCTTGGCCGGTCCGCAGACTGCGTGCTCTTCTCTGGACTTTCTCGGTCTCTTTGTTCTGCGAACGGCCGGCAGTGTGTTCGGGCTGGTTAATTTACTCTCCCTCTTTTGGTCTCCCACAGTTCAAGTTGGCAACTCACAGAAGCTCCCTCCGATTGTCCTCAGGGCACTCAGGCCCGGACCCTACCCCAAGCAGTGCGGCCTAAGACTTCCCGGGACGGATCTCCGTCCGTAGCTCTTTTGTCTCACTTTTTATATTTTATATTTTGTCCTACCTCCTTTCGAAGACAATGGGCTGCTTTTCTGGGCGCCTGATGACCTCAGCTAGCGATCAGAAGTTGTTTTGCGAAGTTTGCTCTGCGTTCAGTTATTCTTTTGATGAATTTGTAGGAGAGAAAGTGGTCTCCCCGTCCTACTCCTCCGCCATCTTGGCTCCTCCCTGAGCATGTAATTTTATAAATATCATTACAATACTTAGATTGCAGAACTCCTGGATTAGGAGTGAGATTTGGGTTCCATCTAAATGGATAAGATAAGAATGGGAGAAAAAGACAAAAGTAGAAAGAACTGAAAGGGATTAGAATAAGGGTTGGCAAATACTAATATGAAAGCTGGCAGACATTCTAATTTTTCCAGAATTATCTCTAGTAATAGCATTAGTAGTTTTAATAGTAATTCTTCTCATATCCCTGACTCATCTAGTCTCTGTTGGAGTATATGGAGATGGCTTCTGTGAGCAGAAAGTGCTTCCATGTGCCCCAGTCAGCTAGAGATTGTCTGAGATCTTCTGGGCAAGGTCAACAAAGTTGCCTTGAAAAATAAATGAGAGAAATGGCAGAATAGTTTACCTTAATCATTCTTTTGTAACCCTGGTATAGGCTGCTTGACTCACCGTTACATACTGAATAACACCCCATTACCTCCTATAGACTACTGAGGGAAAAGTTTGGTTTTTTTAGTCAGATCCATACTATAGCCAGCTTCTCCACTCTCACCAGTTTGCTACTTAATCACTGATGATTCAGTCTCAGATATTGATGTGCATTGTGGAAAACTCTTCCCAAACTTCTTCTTTTTTTTTTTTTTTTAATATACTGCTTTACCAAGGAGATGGATTCTGACCAAAGAAATGTGGGAGCACCTGCAGTACTGTCACTGAAAGTGTTTGAGAATGAAGATGCAGGTTCAAATCCAAGCTCCAACTTTTACCAGCTGTGTAATGATAGTGACCCGCATAATCCCTTTGGTCCTCAGTTTCCATGGGAAAAAAATGGACATGATAAAGCAATTACCTCTTATGTTTATTGTGAGAAGTTAACATACATAAATAGATGAGGATAGTGATCAGCGCAATATAATCACCTCGTACATATTTGATATTAGTGCTTGCTGACCTGGTCTATGTGTGGAAAAAGCTTCTGAAGCAGATTTGAGTGTATTAGACTTTCTTGTGAATCTAAGGATTGTGCAAAAAGTCAATAAAATAGGGAAAAAAACCTTAAAATTATCTTTCAAAACTTGGAAAGAAAATGATTCACATTTTCTTAGCCTTGATAGATTATTATGAGCTTTGGAGAGATCAGAATTTGAATAACTGGCTCAGTTACCTGTGAGTCATGTATTTGGGAGAAAGCCTTTCCTTGTGCCCTTCCTCAGTTTCTACTTTTGGGAATAATTCTGTATTCATGGGTTTGTTTTGACAACTAAACAATATCATATGTGTAAGTAGCTATCATTCAGTAGATGCTCACCTTCCTCTTCCCCTGAAAGGGAGGATTAGTTTTATTTTCTGACCCTCAAATCTGCATGTTAATGATATCATACTTGGATATGTCTCAAATTTAAATAATAGTTACAGTTGATGTAATTGTATCCAACTGACACAATGATTGTTTATCCTGTAAATCACATGCTAAAAAGAAAACTACTTTGGGGATTAGGCCCCACATTCACCCAAATAAGAAAATTTGACGTGGGATTTCAAGATTAAAATATTAAGAATATTCAAGAATATGCTCATGGTCTTTAAAACTCTTCATAGGTGACTCGTTATTCATTGACCTCAGTAAAGTTTAGGAGAAATGTCCCATATTGCAGGTAGTGATCATCAATTCAGTAGAAATTCCATTTGTATACTATTAACTTGCCTCTCCCAGTATCCAAAAGTTTTCTCTAGTTTTAGTTATGTGGAATTTAACAAAATTTCTCTAGATCATAAATGGTTACTGAATGAAATGTGATTGGAGCTCTTGGAACAAAGAGAATTGAGTTAGTATCCCACCTCTTATTGCTCACTAGGTCAATGAGCCAATTATGTAGCCTTTCCAAGCTTTAGTTTTTTATCTGCCCATAGGAAAGTGTACTAGTACCTAGTTCTTAGGATTGTTAGCATTATGTGAGATCATGTACAAGAAGTGCTTGGGAATAGTAAATACATCTCCTACCCCTTCTCCTCTTCCATCTTCTTCATTCATCTTGCCAAATGGCAAGTACCTCATTTATTTATTCTGACCCACACATTACATTCTTTATGTTTCTCATCATTTAATTTTTGATCACTTCTTTCTTGAAACAAGCTGATCTGGTCTACATGTGGTATTCAGGAAGGAGTAACAGGGTGAGAGAATTTTATACAAGAAGTAGATAATTTCTATTGCTCTATTATGGTCTACTTCTCTGTTAAAATGCATAATTCAGCCATTCCTTTAAGGAGGGTGATAATGTCATATTGCTTTGATTTTAATGAGACCTTTCCTGAAGGTAGAACTCTTTGGGCTCCTTTATGAAACACCAACCCCAGCTGTTTTATATTCTGCAGGTGTTATGTAAATGTCAAATATTAGTGTTTTACTATCTAGTAAAACAGATGAAATGGGGTTTTTGTTGCTTCTTGTTTCATAGGCTGCAAATGAGACTGGGTCATTGTCCTTTTGATTATTCAGCTGCAAGTTTCTTTGCTTTAAGAAAGCACAGTGAAAATAACTGTCAGGAATGCTGTCGTGTTAAATAATAAGAGTTAAAATAATTAACATTTAGAGAGTACTTATTAGGTTCGGGAGCTATTCTAAGCCTTCTTCATTTATCGTCTCTTCTAATGCTCACAAAAATGTGTGAAATGAGTAGTTGTCTTAGCTTCACATTGCTAGATAAAGAAACGGACATTTTAGAACATAAAGGAGTCAAACTTGGTAGTACAAAACCAGTGGGTGGCTGAGCAGAGAATCAAATCCAAGTTGACTTGGTGACAATTTCTGCGCTTTTAGTCATCTATTTCAATGCTGTCTAATTCAAGAAGAATCAAAAAGTCACTTTCTAATTAATCATATTTTAGGAAAGATGAAGAGAATTCCATAAAATAAATTATAAGATATTATGGACTTGGAAAAATAGGGCATATTTGATAGGATGCATTAAAAAAGTACTGATGAAGACATTGCTAGTGGGAGACAGGATGTGGCAAGATCATGTATCTAGAGGGGACAGTTCTGTCAGTTGAATGGGGGCAGGATAATTAGACTAATAACAAACTGTTCTTTATGGTAGAGTAGGGGCCTCGAATACAGACATCTGCAGAAGTTTGACAGGGAATAAAAACGAATAAAGTTGGTGTGTGCAAGAGTCAGGGAATTATGGATTCTTCAGGAACTGGAGAGGGTCTGACTATCTGAAGGGAATAGCTGCTTCTTGGTGGTGCTTGTGGGTATTTTCACTTGCAAATGAAGATCCAGTGTTACTAGAGGTTCTGAATTGTAAAAGAAGGACAGAAATCCAGATTTGCATGTGCTTTATTCTGATTTTTAGAGGTTGGCAATCATATCTCATTTCAATAATACTTAGTTAAAATATTTTAGAAACAACCCACTCTAGAGACTGTCTGTTTGCTTTCCTGAACTTGAGTATGAGAAACTGAAAAAGTTGGGTCCAGACTGTAGAAGTCATCCAAAGCCAAGCTAAATACTATTCTTAAATTGTTAGGCAAAGAGAAACAGCAATTGAAGGCTTTTCAGCTGGAGAGTGGTATGGAGGGTGCTGTGCTGGAGAAAGATTAGTTTGATTTGTGGATGAGAGAAAGAGCAGGCAAGATGGCCAAGTTGGCAGCAATTACATTCATTAGTGTAGCTGAATGGAATGGTAACAAAAACAACTGTGATTTGTACTATTAATAAAAACTTATCACTATTATCATTCAGTTTTACTTTTCTGAATACATTAGCAAAGGAAAAAAAATGAGGAATAGGGGCGGCCCGCTTGGTGGGATCTTTCCTAAACTTAATCAAACAGCAATTTATCTCCAAGGTCCCATGTGCATCCTGGTCTCATCTTCCCTTGGCTTGATTTACCTTCACCGTTAGACCCTCCTCTCAAGTCATTTCTTGTTTTCCCAGCCAGACTGTGAAAATCACTGAGGGAGAGGTCCATTCTCTCTACTTAGAACTCGATGAAAAACTGAACAACAAGAACAAGATATGAGGCTCCTAAAATCTTCTTAAAATATCTACCTATCTGAAAGCCTGTTCTGCCAGATTTTCCCAGAGCACAGAGAACCTTCTTCCTGATCTCCGCCCTGAACTCCTTTCAGGATGTGTTGAAAGTCAGCAACTGTACCGCCTAGTGACTTAATCCTTGTGGAAGTAGATGACAAATGACAACCTTTAGTTGGCACATCCAACTGGCAAATGAATTTATAGTAAACCCTCATTTTACAAGTGTGTGCATGCATGCTCAGTGGCTTCAGTCGTGTCTGACTCTTTGTGACCCTGTGGACTGTAGCCCGCCAGGCTCCTCTGTCCATGAGATTCTCCAGACAAGAATACTGGAATGGAAAAAAAAAAAAAAAAAAATGTAGGCTAATTCCCTTTAGCTTACAATTAAGAAAAAAAAAAAAGAATACTGGAATGGGTTGCCGTGCCCTCCTCCAGGGGCTCTTCCCCACCCAGGAATTGAACCTGTGTTTCCTGCATTGCAGGCGGATTCATTACCGCTGAGCCACAGGGCAAGTCCCCTTTTCTAAGTACATTGCTTTATTTAGTTTCAGATGCAATGGCCAAATTTCACCACGGGTGGTCATCAATATCTCAGCTCTTCCAAAGAATGAACTTTGGCCATTGCTACACATGGAACAAGATATGAACTCAGGGGTCAGAACAACAGTGATCCAGACATAATATTGATGCCAATTGCGTTCCATACTAAGAAGTTCTTGTTTACACTGGCAGCTCAAAACTTCCTCTGAAGACAGTTTTGCCATGAGGAAGAATCTGTTGAAAACTATTGCTTTCTAGTGTGTGGAATATTAGAGTGTGAGGAAAATGAGATTTGTCTAATCTCACCTCATCCAATTTACAGAGGAAACACCTGAGATTCAGGGAAATGACTTAAGGAAAGGCCTTGCCCAAAGTCACATAACTGGTTCATGTACTGAATCATCCTTCCATCTTCACACTATGTCAGGCAAGAAGAGAACCAAGAGGAACTAGGAAGGAGGACTGGCATGTGTGTAACGGTGAGCCTTGCTCACTGAACTCAGCACTCCATGGTACATGGCCAACCAATATGTTTTTTCCATATTTGAAACTTTAAAGCACAGGGACAAGTTCCTAGCTACAAAAGAAGTGAATGAAATAGATAACTAATAAGAAGCTACCATATAGCACAGGGAACTCTACTCAGCATTCTATAATGACCTACGTGGGAACAGAATCTAAAAAAGTATGAATATATATATATATATATATATATAATTGATTCACTTTGCTGTATAGCAAAAGCTAACACAAAGGTATAAATCAATTATTATCTAATCAAAATTAATTTAAAAATTAAAAAAAGAAGTGAATGAAGACAAAGATAGATGTTAAAAGCTAACTTCCCTCTATTTCCAAATTATGTGCACAGTTGGTCATCTCTGCCATCCACCTGTTTCTATTCAAGCCAAATTTCATATTGAAAAAAGGATGGTCCATACAGAGGCACTTGGTGCTATTCATTAATTATGGAGAACTCCTTTAAGAAATCATATTCAGCTTTGGGAAGAAACTTCATTTGCTTCCCAAGATGCAAATGATGTGGTCATTTTGGCTAAAAAGCAAAATATGTTTCCTGTTTAAAAAGTGGAACAGAAGAGAGAGTCCTTTGAGATTTTTTTCTTCTAAAGAATTTAGATCACTTATCGCTTGAATTATAATGCAGACACAACCAGACTCCTGTGGCAGGAAGGGACCAGCAGTTGCGTTTTCCCAGGAGCAGTTTTTTGTCCTAGAGCAGAGAGAAAGAGAGAGAGCACTAGCTTTATCACAGTGCCAATTATTTCATTCTTCTATTTTAGGCTCCTATTATTTAAACAGGAAATTTCTGGGGCATAGTTGCACACCAATATAGTATGTAACCAGGAAAAGACCTACAAGTAATATGTGATAATAAGAAAGAAATGTTTCTTTGTAGCATCTTGAAATAAGATTAATGAAGTGAATGATTAATCATACTTTTTTAAAAAAGGGTTCTTTGTCTAACTGAAGAAATCACTACATTTTCCCTTGATACATCAGTCCTCCTAGTGCATTGAAAAGAGACTCTTAATATCCTCTGTCTACCAGCCAACTATGCATCCAATAAGACTGAATAATAGGGAGATTTCTCTTCTTTTCCATTTGGTTGAAAGCATCCTGTATTTTCTCTAGGCTTCACTTCACATGGCCGTGTCTGAGACCCAGTCTGTAAAAGCCCTTGATTATTGGTCAGTTTCAACCTAAGAGGAGACCAGCTCCCCACCATCCCAACCTTTTCCTGGCTTGCCTTGCAGGAGTCAATGCAGTCAGCCCTCCTTTCAGGAGAGGTTTAAATTTGCGTCTGCGGTTGGGTTCAACCCCACCCATGGAAGTGGAATCCTCAGAAACAGACAGCTTACTGAACTACAGACATTTTACATAAGGGACTTGAGCATCCACAGAATTTGGTATCCTGGAAGGAGTTCTAGAACCAATCCCCTCAGAAACCATGATTGAACACTTTTATAGTATAATTTTGCCTGTGTTCTGTCAGCTGCTCAAAGGGAGAAGGCAGTAAGATTCAGTGGGCAGCTGATATTTTAGAAGATTTTTTTCCTCAGCTGTTTTGAATCCAGGATAAGACTAGTGCCATTTTCAAGGTTTATGGTGATGAGCATAGACTTTGGCACCTGTATTGGTGTATCCAAATCCTAATTTTTCCACTTACCAGCTATGTGATCATGGGTAACATATTTAACATCTCTGTGCCTCCCTGTTTTTCATTCACAAAAATAATTCCTTCCCTTGCAAGACTTTTTCTGAAATTTAAATGGAATGAAGCAATGAATAAATAGCCAGTAAGTTTGTAATATAAAGCTGTGTAACAACGAATAGTCACTGTTTCAATTAAAAAAAAAGTTTCCTAAAAGCCTGATAACAATAATTTAATTCTGTACTCTCAACAGCATCTAACAAAATGCTCTTGCACGAAATTGTGGCTCAGTAAGCATTTGTTGCATTCAATTCAATTCCCAAGTCTGAATGAGCAATAAAACTGACACATGCTGTGTCTGCCAGAAAAGCCACTGGCAGGTCTCAGCTTGCTCACATGTGTTAGTTGGAAATGGCCTAAAAGAGGAGAAAGAAGCCAGACCTTCAAAACAACACTTTGGAAGCTGTACAGCAATCAGCTTCACTTATCTTGCAGGAAAGCACAGGACAGGAGACGGTCTGTGAGCTTTTCGGTAGCCTTCATTAAAACCAATGTCCAGAGAAGCTGGTCAAAACTTTGTTCCACAGAGCACCCGGATCTCCTAAGTCTAATCTATTTCTTATCAGGAATGAAGAAGGCAGAGTCAACAGAGATACTCTCTTTCAATGAAATAACCAATGCAAAGTGTTACTATAAAGAAATGAAAATAATAATTCATATTAAAAAATATTAAAAAATAACCATATATATACACATATATAAGTTATATATATGTGTATATATATACATGTACTTGAGTCCTTTTGAGGTTTGGTAGGAAATAAATTCATTATTAAAAGATAAAATAAATTGTGTTCCTCAAATGGATTACTGAAGAGGGTTTAACAAGGTGTAGGGAAGCCACAGGTTGATGGCAAAATGTCTATGGGGCAGTAACATCACAGTGCTGTCATCACCTTAAATCAGAGGTGATGGAAACTTGGAATGAGTCATGTGGAGAGGGCTACTTTGACCTGAATTGTGACTTTCAAGGCATACAGTCAAGCCCAAGCAACCATTCGAGAAAATGATTGGGAAATACCTTAATCTCGCTTCCCTTCCTCCAATCTCTGGCAATGTTTCCATCTGGAGTTAGAGAGCAAAGACACTCAACTGATGCAATCCATACAAGGGCACAGAGTTGGGAGGAGAAAACAGGGTGTAGTTTTGGAGAGGCAGATTACTGAATCATCTCTGAAAGTTAATGTCCAGTGAAAAGTAGGGCTTTGGGGAAGTGATTAGGTTATGAGGGTAGAACCCACACAAATGGGATTAATGCTCTTAATAAAGTGAAAGTGAAAGTCCCTCAGTTGTGTCTGACTCTTTGTGATCCCATGGACTATAAAGTCCATGGAAATTTTCTAGGCCAGAATACTGGAGTAGTTAGCCTTTCCCTTCTTCAGGGGATCTTTCCAACCCAGGGATTGAACCCAGGTCTCTGGCATTGCAGGCGGATTATTTATAAGCTGAGCCACAAGGGAAGCCCAAGAATATTGGAGTGGGTAGCCTATCCCTTCTCCAGCAAATCTTCCTAACCCAGGAATTGAACCAGGGTCTCCTGCATTGCAGGTGGATTCTTTACCAACTGAGCTATCAGGGAAGCCATACATAAAGAGGTCCCAAAGAGCTTACCTGCCCTTTCTACCATGTGAGTTTGTAGAGATAAGACAGCTGTGATCCAGGATGTGGGCCCTCACCAGATATTGAATCTGCTGGCACCTTGATCTTGGACTTCTAGAACTGTAAAACACAAATGTATATAGTTTCTAAGGCCCCCATTCTATAGTGTTTTGTGATAGCAGCATAAGCAGACATAGGGGAATTAACAGCTCACGTTTAAAGTGAAAATGCACTTATTAAGAGTTCTAGTGAATTTTTGTCTTTGCCTTCCAGTATAGGGATTAAGAATAATAACATGTTGCTTTTCCTTCTACTACCCTGACTCCTCCCCATTACCCATACTGCCCCCTACACTGTCTTGTGGCTTCCCTGGTAGCTCAGTGGTAAAGAATCTGCCTTCAATGCAAGAGATGCTGGTTCGATCCTTGAATAAGGAAGATCCCATGGAGAAAGAAATGGCAACTCATTCTTGCCTGGGAAATTTCATGGACCAAGGAGCCTGGTGAGCTACAGTCCACGGGGTTGTAAAAGTGTCAAGCATGACTTGGAGACTAAACAACAACAACAGTCATTATTACCCATGTTTTGTTGACCAAGTTGGAATAACTCCAAACTGTCAATATCAGTTAACACCATGTCCATATCTGTGGATGTAGGATAGATACTACTCACACTTCTTTTGCTATACATTGATGTGAGTTGCAGTAAACAGCAATGATCATTACATTAAAAAAAATTACGTTGATAAATAAATAGAATATGATTTAATTATGTGGTCAGTCTTTATAAATGGACTTCAAAGTAAATTCTATGTTATAGCTTTTTAAGTGTTTCCAAATTCATTCCATGTTGTTTTTGCTCCATTTCTAAAACAGGGGGACCCAAACTCAAGAGATTAAGTTGTCTTCTTAGGGTCACAGAACTATTATGTAGAAGAAGAGTGGGGTCTTGAAGCTTTATCTAATATATGCAAGTCCAGAACTGTGTTTACTACACCATATCAGGGTGTATGGTGTGGACTGAGGATCTTTGAGTATCTTCTAGCAGCCTTCAAAATCTCTCACCTTCATTGTTTCTACTTATATATTTCTTTGAGATAAGGTCTGAAGATGCCTTTTAAATTGGCAATGCTGTCAGAGAAGAGAGGCCTTAAGTGGGTTATTATAGGTTTTTCAGATTTATTTTCTGGTAACCTTTTACAGGAGGAAATGGAATACAGAAATGTTAGGTTTGCAGAGAAGTAGACAAAAAAGGGTTGAGCAGGAGATCCTGAGCCCCCATGGGACAACATTACACCCAGACACTTTGGAGAGCTTTTATCATTTAAAAACAAAGGTGAGAAACTCATGCCAGTTTGAGATTGAAAGTCCCACATCTTAGGAAGCCTCTCAGATCTGGATCAACAAAGATGGCTGGTCACCCTACAGTTAAGTCTGACATTATTTACCATTTGGAAAGCATTGCTTTCATGAAAGAATCATAGCCACTTCTGCTGACATTTCAGTAGCCAAAAGGTAGCACAGGGATGCTCTTGGGTTCTGTACGGTGGAGATAACATAAACATTTTACTGGGAGCAGCAAAACTGAAACTTTGGCTAAGGATAATACAATCCACTATGACTGGTAATTAGTATATCTCATGATTCAACCTAGAGGGAGTGTGGAATAAACATGGGAAAATCTTCAGAGTTCCAACTTCTCCTTGTCATGGTTGTTATTCAGTCGCTAAGTCATGTCCATTCTTTTGCAACCACACAGACTGGAGCATTTCAGGCATCCCTGTCCTTCAGTATCTCCCGGAGTTTGCTGTAACTCGTGTCCATTGAGTCGATGAGGGTATCTAATCATCTCCTCCTTTGCTGCGCCCATCTCCTTTTGCGTTCTTCTTTCCTAGCATCAGGATCTTTGCCAATGAGTCAGCTCTTCTCATTAGGTGGCCAAAGTGTTGGATCTTCAGCTTCAACATCAGCCCTTTCAATAAATATTCAGGGTTGATTTCCTTTGACTGGTTTGATCTCCTTGCTGTCCAAGGGACTCTCAAGAGTCTTCTCTAGCACAACAGTTTGAAGGCATCAGTTCTTCAGTGCTCAGCCTTCTTTATGGTCGAACTTTCACATGCATACATGATTACTGGAAAACCATAGCTTTGACTATATAGACCTTTGTCGGCAAAGTGATTTCTTTGCTTTTTAATATGCTGTCTAGGTTTGTCATAGCTCCCCTTCCAAGGACCAAGTGTCTTAATTTCATGGCTGCAGTCACAGTTTCCAGTGATTTTAGAGCCCAAGAAAATAAAATCTGTCATTGCTTCCACATTTCCCCCTTCTATTTGCCATGAAGTGATGGAGGATGGGATACCATGATCTTAGTTTTTCAAATGTTGAGTCTTAAGCCAGCTTTTTCACTCTCCTCTTTCACCCTCATCAAGAAGCTCTTTAGTTCCTCTTCACATTCTGCCATTAGAGTGGTATCATCTGTCTCTCTGAGGTTGCTGATATTTTCCCCAGCAATCTTGATTCCAGCTTGTGATTCATCCAGCCTGGCACTTCACTTGATGTCTCTGCCTAGAAGTTAAATAAGCAGGGTGACAATATACAACCTGTCATACACTCTCCCAATTTGTAACAAGTCAGTATTTCCATGTCTGGTTCTAATTGTTGCTTCGTGACATGCATATAGATTTCTCAGGAGTCAGGTAAGGTGGCCTGATATCCCCATCTATTTAAGAATTTTCCAGTTTGTTGTGATGCACACAGTCAAAGGCTTTAGCATAGTCACTGAAGCAGAAGTAGATGTTTTTCTTATCATGGAAGCCCAGGTTATTATTCACCTGCCTCCTTTAATTTTTTACCAGCATTTAGGCTTAGGTTTCTTCACAGTCCAACTCTCACATCCATACATGACCATTGGAAAAACCATAGCCTTGACTAGACGGACCTTTGTTGGCAAAGTAATGTCTCTGCTTTTTAATATGCTATCTAGGTTGGTCATAACTTTCCTTCCAAAGAGTGTCTTTTAATTTCATGGCTGCAATCACCATCTGCAGTGATTTTGGAGCCCCAAAAAATAAAGTCTGACACTGCTTCCGCTGTTTCCCCATCTATTTCCCACGAAGTGGTGGGATCAGATACCATGATCTTAGTTTTCTGAATGTTGAGCTTTAAGCCAGCTTTTTCACTCTCCTCATTCACTTTCATGAAGAGAGTTTTTAGTTCCTCTTCACTTTCTGCCAAAAGGGTGGTGTCATCTGCATATCTGAGGTTATTGCTATTTCTCCTGGCAATCTTGATTCCAGCTTGTGCTTCTTTCAGCCCAGCGCTTCTCATGATGGACTGTGAAGAAAGCTGAGTGCTGAAAAATTGAACTGTGGTGTTGGAAAAGACTCTTGAGAGTCACTGGGACTGCAAGAAGATCCAACCAGTCCACCCTAAAGGAGATTAGTCCTGGGTGTTCACTGGAAGGACTGATGCTGAAGCTGAAACTCTAATACTTTGGCCACCTCATGCAAAGAGTTGACTCATTGGAAAAGACCCTGATTCTGGGAGGGATTGGGGGCAGGAGGAGAAGGGGACGACAGAGGATGAGATGGCTGGTTGGCATCACCGACTCAATGGACATGAGTTTGAGTAAACTCCGGGAGTTGGTGATGGACAGGGAGGCTTGGCATGCCGCAATTCATGGGGTCGCAAAGAGTCGGGCACGACTGAGCGTCTGAACTGAACTAAACTGAGGCTTAGGTTTTATAACTGGAAGAGACTCAGAGAACATCTGGTTCAGCCCTCTATCTTTGGACTGGTAAAGTGTGACTATCACTGTCTTAAAGGTAAGACAAATGATGCCCAGGCAGGTGGATTGCTAAGGTGTCCTAGAAAGGAAATGGTAGAGGAAAGGCTATGGCTTAATCCTTCTGTTTTACAACCTCTCTCCTCCTTACTGCCATTTAGATTGGAATTTGCCTTATGATTCTTGTGTTGCATCTCCAAAAGTTATTCAATAGTCTTTACTTTTACAGTGAGGCCAGCAACACCAAATCTCATAAAAGTAAATGCCCAAATTATAGCATTCCAAGCAAAGCTTGGTTTCCTTGGCTTACTTTTTTTTTTTTATTATTCTAGTAATTTTACATATAAAAACATGATTACATCATTGGGTTCTTCTGCTAGTTAGTATAAAAAGCATTTCTCCAATAGAAATGATATCTACTATTGCCTTGATTCAGTAATTGGTCTTGACATAAAATTGATTATTTGTTTAGGTGTCTCAACGTTTTTATTAAAAAAATAAATCTCCAAATTATGTTGTCTTGAATTAGATCCAGAGGAGTAATGAGGAACTCAGAGGTGGTTAGGACATGTGGTAGAGAAAGCTGTTGTGAATTCCTGAATTTAAGAGGTGAAGGCCAGGGAAGACAGGCCACCCTTCCATTTGCTTGGGTAGTTCTTCAAGCCAAAGTAAAATGACATGCTTACATATTTGGCCTGTAGTGTCATCCAAATATAATGAAAGATATTTTCAAACAATAGCTAAGGGCCATGTCATTCTTAAATTAAATTATTTCATTTTTTTTCAGTTTGGAAGGAAGAGTGAACTAGCAGAAATAAGTGAAAAGTTATGTACTTAGTATGACAAGCTATGTGACACCCTCCAAAGTCTTCTGCGTATTTATGTATTACTAATCCCCATACCCTTCTACTTGCTCTAATTCGAATTCTTTCTTTATACTAGTATTCTTAAAAACATTTCCTTGCCAAGTAGCCTAAGTGACTCTTGATTTCATTCATTTCATTGCAGTAAAAAGTTTCTGTGTGGGGTTTGAAACCCTCATAGCATAATCCCACCCTGCTTATTTATTCTTTGTCTTCGTGTAGGTAGCTCTGTGTGTGTGTGTGTGTGTGTGTGTGTGTGTGTGTGTGTGTGTGTGTGTATGAATGCTTGTTTCCACTAGTCTTATGTTTCCATAGATGGGAATGTACTGGAGCATTACTGCTCCTGGTGCCTCTTGTAACACAGTCCATCCCATCTTTGTCACCCCTCCACACTAAAATTGCATAGGTTTATTTAGTGAGATTTTGGAGGGACTGGCGTATATTGGACTACATGTCTCAGCAGCTGGATCAATACACTGACGCGTAATAATATACATTCTCTCTTTTTTTTCTAATCTTCCACTCCTCAAGCATACTGCTCTATTCTCCTCCATTTCTTACCCTCTTACAGTAAGTACAATAGGTTAGAGAACTACCTTTTAAAAGAAAATCTGCTGATCTCTAAGTTCAAATTGATGTGAGAAGTATGTTCTCAAATCCAACCATCTCCAGAGATCCTATACAAAGCAGATTCTATGAATAACACTGGGGTTAATTCTGGAGAAAGACAGAAGACCCTGAAAATCCAAAGCCACAACTTACATTTGCAAATAGGAAAAATGTCTTAGGCCAAATAGATCCTTTGTCTCTTTTGGAAATAACAGTAAGATACAGTGAACTAAAAAAGAGAAATCAGAGCCAGCATGGAGTTCTGTGCAGTTCACAAAACCAGATGGAGGATCATGAATTGATTGTGTTTCTTGGAGGCCTTCACACATAAAATTCTGAAAAATTGATGTCCCACAGGTGCATTGGTCAATAGTGAAAAAGCAGGGTATCATCTGTTTTTTAAAATGTGGTACTTAGTCAGTTATACCTTCTTGATTCTTTAGGTCGATTTGCAATTTTTGTGGTGGTTTCTTTTTTATGTCTTTGGATGTAGAATATCTTTTTTGGTAGGTTCCAGCCCTTTTTTCATTGATGGTTGTTCACAGTTGTGATGTTGGTGTGCTCATGAGAGGAGGTGAACTCAAAGTTCTTCTACTTTGCCATCTTGTCCTCTCATTTTTCTCCTTTGTCTCTTTCCTTTTCTCCACAGAGACTCTTTTCTGTGCTTTACTGGATTTCCCAAGGCTTTTCCTTACCCATGCATCTATAGTTCCTTCTAACTAATCCGTATTTTAAAATGAGTTCTTATTTCTCTTCCCCCAATAACCTGGCACCTTCATGACTATAGCACTGCTTTGATCACCTTTGAATCTCCAGTCTAGCACAGTTTCTATAACGTGGTAGATGTTCAATAAAATCTTCCCAGCCACTATTTCCATAAATTATGAATTAATGAAAGAAATTGGAATTGCAAGATTAGCATCTTCTTAGTAAATGATGGGCTAAATGAAATATTTAAGAAGAGGAAAAAGGAAACAAAATATCACTTGAGTTTTCAGTTGTCTGAAAGACTTTCAATCATTCTCCTACTTTCCTTCTACTTTTCCAGATGTAATAGTGGGAAATTACATAGGAATAGATGAGTTACGAACCAGAGGATAGAGAGGATGAGAATCTGGATTCATCTCTCTCAAACAAAATAAAATTAAAATTTGAAAACGAATAAAGCAATTTTAGGTCTCTTCTAGCTTTATAATCATGTAACTACATCATGTTATTGCTTTATGTCTATTTTATGACTGTCATAAAAAAGATACTTTTAATCATATTAGAAAAGTAGTTTTCTCCAGTCATTAGAAATATGCAAAGCTCTATATAATTCTGAATGAGATTACTTTAACTGGGTGATTTTTACCTTACTCATTAAATATATATCTAAAATTCTAGTTATATACATACAAGAAATGCAAATGCTAACCATCAGTTGTTTCTTTTTAAGGATCAACAGACTCTTTTCAAATGAGTTCTTTTCCTTATTACATTGATCAATTTTGACTAAACTGCTAAAATTTGATCTCTTGTTGTTGTTCAGTCGCTCAGTCGTGTCTGACTTTTTGTGACCCCATGAACTGCATGCAGCATGCCTAACTTCCCTGTTCTTCACTATCTCCTGGAGTTTGCTCAAACTCATGTCCATTGAGTTGGTGATTCCATCCAACCATCTCATCCTCTGTCATGTCCTTTTCCTCCTGCCCTCAATCTTTCCCAGCATTAGAATCTTCCAATGAGTTGGCTCTTCCCATCAGGTGGCCAAAGTATTGGAGTTTCAGCTTCAACATCAGCCCTTTCAGTAACTATCCAGGTTTGATTTCCTTTAGGATTGACTGGTTTGATCTCCTTGCTGTCCAAGAGACTCTCAAGAGTCTTCTCCAGCACAACAGTTCGAAAGCATCAGTTCTTTGGCACTCAGCCTTCTTTATGGTCCAACTCTCACATCCATTCGTACTACTGGAAAAAACCATAGCTTTGACCATACGGACCTTTATCAGCAAAGTGATGTCTCTGCCTTTTAATATGCTGTCTAGGTTTCTCATAGGTTTTGATCTCTTGGAAATAAATAATTTAGCCCTCCAGTTTCCAAGAAATTTTGAGAAGTACAGTTTGCTTTTTTGAGGAAAAAAAATCACGTGTCTCCTTAGCTCAAGTAAGCTTGTCATTGCCACTGTCAGGGATTTTAACATTTGTTTATGTATGTGTGTGTGTATGTGAAGAACTATAGTTCATTCACTTAAATACTTGAGATCATGTAAGACAAATTTGATTATGTACAGATAAATAGTATAACAAGTTGGAATATGACATATCAGTTTTTTCTCTGACTCGTCTACTTGTTTTTTAATCTAATTTTCCTTATCTGATATATTAAAAATGCTTAAAATAAGCACATTAAGTGCCTGGGAAGACAGTAAGAACAAGAGGTAGTATCAAATAGGAAATGCTATTTGATATACCATTATATCAGTAGTGGGTATGGCAGCAGCAGCAACAGTGATCTTAATAGTAAAAAATTCCAAAGTGAAGCAGCAAAGGATGCTCTCATCAGCTCTTTTTCTCACCTCAGAAAAGGGCTTTGTGGGGTGAGGCAGAAATTTCCAGCCGGTCATCAAAATTATATATTATATTCTTTTTCCTGGCACCCAGCTAGAATACATTTACTATTCTTCTTTGTTGTTGGTGTGGCTGTGCAAATAAGTTCTAGCTAATAAAATAAAAGCAGAAATGAAGTACATCACTTCTAGGCTTGGATCATAAAATCTGATACATTCTTCATGCTCTTCTGGGCTTGAAGAAATGAAGGTGACTCTCAAAACTTTTTTAAACCAAGCAACTTCAACTTGCTTGCCTGCCCGGTCCTGTTAAAGAGGTTTGAACTATCATACATGTTGAGGGTCTCTTCACTTAATAGTACTTACTGAGTCCAAGTTCATATCTTAATGTGTGTGTGTGTGCTCAGTCACTCAGTCATGTCTGACTCTTTGCAGCCCCAGGGACTGTAGCCCGCCAGGCTCCTCTGCCCGTGGAATTCTCCAGGCGAGAATACTGAAGAGGGTTGCCATTTCCTTCTCCAGGGGATCTTCCTGACTCAGGGGTCGAATTCGCATTTCCTGTATCTCCTGCATTGGCAGGTGGATTCTTTACTACTGAGCCACCTGGGAAGCCCCATCTTAAATGTGTACCATATCAAAAATCTGGCACTGGCTTAGTGACGGTAGGCAACTGAGAAAGGCAATAGGTATTGGAGACTGTAAAGCTGAAGATCCATATCATGCAGAGTGTCTCATCAGTTAGGTAATGCTATATAACAAACCATTCCAAAACTCAGCAGCTTTCACAACAGTCATTTTTTTCTCACTCACACATTTGTGGGTTAACTGTGGTGGTGTTGTAAAAGCTTGACCTATCTTGAGTTGCTGGAGCATGAAGTGGGTATCAGGGTTGGAAAGGAGGGAATCAAGGATGGAAAAATGAGATAACAGAGCCTCTGAATAAATAGATCACCTGGCCAAAATATCTGACATTTAGGTATTGCATGTAACATCTCTTAGAAGTTGAACAGTTTTTACAACTAACCAGGAATCTCTCCCTGTTTTTAAACCACCAGGTGGAGGCCAAAGATGTATAATCCCCAGGCCTAAAAATTTGACACAAAATTGACTTAGAAAATTATTTTTGATCCCAAAGTTTATTTCTTTTTCCTCTTCCATAAATTTGGACAATGAGAGTCAGCGGATCTTAGTGGAGAAGAACAGGCACCAACATTAACTATCTATTAAGAGTTGTAATTTGGTTTCTCTGGTGGCTGTTAACAAATCTGCCTGCGGTGTGGAAGACCCAGGTTCGATTCCTGAGTCAGGAAGATCCCCTGAAGAAGGGAATGGCAACCCACTCCAGTGCCTAACACTTTCACAAGAGTTGTAATTAGCTTAGACCTTTTACATGTGCTTTTCCAGTTAATCTTCAAAGCAACACTGAAGAAATACTCTTTATTTCCACCATTCTAGAAGGTAGAAATTGATCACTCAATTCATTTTAAAGTGGCAGGGCTAGCCCTTGAATTCTAAACCTAAAATTCCATATTTCATGCTTATCTCATTATACTGTGCAGTTAATACACTGAAATGGGTTGAATAATAATTAGGTTAGAGTGGTATATATGCTCCTTCCTTTCTAGTAATGAAAAGTCTAAAATATTGGCTGCAGTGCTCATTTCTGTGTATCTGGCCATGTTTTCATTGGTCTAAGAAACTTCTAAGGATGTTTTCATGGGCCATAATTAAGACCAACTCTTTTGGTCCAGTGAGTGTTACTAAGTTCCATGACCACTTATCGCATGCTTAACCCTGTCTAACCATGAGTCCTTAACCACTGGAGAGAATGGTTTAGAAATTGTGGAAATTGATTAATAAATTATTTCTCACTAGTGGGTCAAGATCATTAGTCTTTGTAGGTTACTGGACAAGATAGACATTTTACCACTGGTTTGATTTTTTTACTTAAATGCTTTTTTTCCTCTCAGAATATATTTGCAAGGACATGATTTTCACTCTAGATATGAGAAAAATAGAACTACAGAAGCAAAATAACTCATTCAAATCTCGTGTCCTGTGACAGCTTTCTGACTAGAATCTAGGTTGCTGCTGTTCAGTCACTAGGTCATGCTCAACTCTTTGTGACCCCATGGACTGTAGCCTACCAGGCTCCTCTGTCCATGGAATTCTCCAGGCAAGAATACTGGAGTGGGTAGCCATTCCTTTTCCAGGGAATCTTTCCAACCCAGAGATTAAACCCACATCTCCAGCACTGGCAGGTGGATTCTTTTACCACTGAGCTACCAGGGAAGCCCAGAGTCTAGGTATTTGACCTTTGTCCAGAAATAGTTTCACACCAAGATACCACTTCTTAAAAATCAAAAGAAGTTGCAAAATATTAGTACAAGGGAATTAGGATTATCTTATCCATAGAACACAACAGTTGTGTGTCAGAGAGGAAAAGCATTACCAACTAGAACAGTCACTCAGTTGATTTAATATAATATAAACTAGTGTCTACTCTGCACCAGGCATTGACTGAGTGCTTACACCATTAACCCACCTAACCTTCAATAAGCCTGGAATTAGGTATTAATTTATCCCTCTCTTTTGCAGCCAAGGAAACTGAGAACTTAGATATCTTTCTCCAGATAACTCAGCTTAACATAGGGATTCATGTTCTGTCCATGGGTAGGAAACACTTGGATCTTGTTGGATGAAACTTATGGAAGTTGGTTTATTTTAGAAATTTATCACCAAATTTCCCCTAAAAATATTTGGAAATGCTCTAACTAGGAAGTGATGAGTCTAAGCCATAGGAATTCCTCTCTTCCTTCAATTAAGTTTAGCAGTTTATTATCCCAAACTGAAGGTCATTGTTGGAAAACTTAAAAATGAATAAAATGATGGGCAAATATATTCAAACAATTGAAAAAAAAGATCTGTAAGTGCTTAATTTCATACCTTCTGAATTGGTTTCCTCTTTTATATTTTTTGGTGGAGGTTCAATTCTTTGTAACACTCTGGGCCCCTTCCATGAAAACAGCTGCAGCGCATGCTTAGTTTATCCCCCAAGGTATCGACATGGCTTAATGCTCTAATCTGTGTCCTCCTATGGACAAGACATTGCCATTTTAATCGATTCAGACTCAGTCTGTATAGCAGTGGACCCAATCCAACCTCTGGCTCTACATATATTTCTTAGCCGATTCTACTATGATAACTTTTCTTCTATACTTCCCAACCATATTCTGTGGAGAGCAATTCCACCTAGGCCAAGGACAAGGTGATCTAGCCAAACTAGTCTCTTTCTTATATGTTTGATACTTAGTAATATATTGGAAACTTTGTAAATGGAATAGGAACACTGTGACTTCTTCTGTGCCGCCAGAGTCAATTACTATCATTGTTAGCCTTATTAATATTTGCACACAAGTGGATCCTCCATTTGCTTTTGAAGTAAGTTGATTCCTTTGGAGTTGTACCAGACTGGTTAGGGACTAAGTTTAAAGGCTGACTCTTCCTATATTTAAGATGATCTGTTTCAGTGAAATGATCATAAAATTTCCTACAGCAGTAAATTCTTATTTTCATGAAATACTTTCCATTCACTATAATATTCATTGAGAAAGTAGATCTTCAAGAAAATTGCTCCCTAAGTAAGCTCACTTGGAGATGTGTCATTTTTTTCTGTTCCCTTAACTCTAATTGTCTTGAAAATTATAGGTAATATGTCCTGCTGGTTAAGGAAGCTACTCTGGAGCCAGAAAGTCTAATCCAAAAGTCGACTCCACCACTTATGAAATGTGTGTAACAGGCCAATCACACAAGCTTCCTGGACCATAAACCCTGCTTCGTGAATAGGTAATGATGCTATTACCAATATCAAATATTATTACCAACCTCAAATAGGTAATAACATTTTATCAATTTCAATCTGTTGTATAGATTAAATGAATTAATATAAATGAAATACCTAATAAATGTAGAAAGGAACAATTTCTGATGTTACTTTATCATCTATTTGAAATAAAAGTTTGGTGGTAAAGTCCTTGAAACACAACTCAAACATACCTGAAAGTATATACTTTGAATTTGATTGGGTTGATTTTGTTCAGTAACCATTTATTTGAATATTCCTTTACAAAATCAATGATAACTTAGCCATGTGTTCACTCCTTGTTTCTCCTGTTCTCACCATTCTCTCAGCGTCTCTCCATTGGGAGATGGAAACTTGAACTTGTTCTACTAAATAATATTTCTTCCAAAAATAATAATGTATGAGTTGGAGAGAAGGAAAGATTAGTCTGTTTTTTGGATGAAGACCTACCTCCTCACCTGGTCTATCCAGACAGGAGCCAAGTGTGTTCCCAAAGTTCTGCCTAGAAAATGAGAATTTACTGCAGAGCCACAGTCTCATCACTGAGTCCATAGTAAGGCTACATGTAATTTATTGAGAGTTTTTTCTGCATTGTAAACTCAGGTGAACTAGGCAACTAATTTATTTATTCCATAGCACCCTCTAAACAAATTATGAAGATAGAAGTGTTAATCCAATTTACAGACTATATAAACAGAAAACAAGAGAAGTAGAGAGAATGCCCAAATTCCCAGAATGAGGTAGCAGAAAAATTTAGATCAGAACTCAGACTGCTGGCTCCCAGTTTTCTTTCTCTTTTCCTTTCTTCCCCCTTCCTTCATATGTTCTATTTCTTTTCTTTTTTAATTAAAAAAATTATTGATGTTTAGTTGATTTAAAATGCTGTGTTAGTTTCATGTTCACAGCATAGTGATTCAGATACATTCTTTTTCTGATTCTTTTCCATTCCAGGTTAATATAGGACACTGAATATACTCCCCTGTGCTATACAGTAGGTCCTTGTTATTTATCTATTTTATATATGGTAGTGTGCATCTATTAATCCCAAATCTCTAATTTATCCCTCCTTACCCCCCACCCCCACCCACTTGCAACTTTGGTAGTCATAAGTTTGTGTTCTGTGACTCTAAGTTTCTGTTTTGTAAATATGTTCATTTGTATTTTCTTCCATTTCTAAATCATATCACATATGGAATGTGTCACTGAAGGTGGAGTAGGTTGATACGTTTCTCTTGGGTCAGAAAACTTTTTCAGCATCGTGCCCAGGTTTTTAAGGGAAATCTCTCACTACTAGGTTTTGGCAGGGTTTTCCTGAAGGAATGCAATTTTGGGAGACGGAGGGCGCATAACACAGCTCTGGGATGTCCTCTCAAAAGGCAAACAACAGGAAATAAATGTAAAATGACTCTCAACTACTTACCTGCCCAGGCTAAGTGAAGGCAATTGAAGGCACAATTTGCTTGTTAACCAAATTAGGTTGGAGAAATGGTCAGAGAGCACAAAAAGGGAGGAAAATTGCCATTACAAAAATTGGCTCTAAAACTGGCTATTAAGCTCCCACTTGCAGCTAATGCTTAGAGCATGTATAATATGACCCTTTGTAATTCTATCTTTTATACTTCTAAGGAAAAAAATATATTAGTTTAGAGAGCAATGCCATATATTGGCTATATTGAGTCAGTGTGACTATAGTTTTAATGCCACTGGAATTTTTGACTTGTTGGTGACCTTCTCAATTTTAGGTTTGAATACTGTAAGGTAAGATAAGGAAAAAAATGTTGAACTTAAATGATTGAGTGCCAGACATTTTGCAGTTTTGACATGTTTTAAGGAAACGTGGTAAGGGGGGAAGGTGGCAGGCTTTGCAGCCAGAGGACCCATGCTATTTCAAACCTAAAACCCTCTACTTTATAGCTGTATGATTGTCAGTAGGTCATTTAACTTCTCTGATGTTCATTTTTTCCAACCTTAAGTGAGAATAAGTGGCATATGAGAAAAATCTCTTACTCCATGTTTTTCTGGAACTCTGCCCTCGGGAGCTCTCCATTCTTAAGTTGTGCATTTGTTTACCATTTCAGAGGATTTTTGCATTCTTGGGTAGCACCCCCAAGAAAGATTTCAAAAGAAGGTGAGATGTGTTTTCATTTTGTAAACTAAGCAAAGGCTGGTTGTGAAAGATAATTAGGGAAGGTAAAGTCTGAGATCTTTGGTGTCTCCTTGGATAAGTCAGGTAAACATTAGGAAAGAGTATAGAGTGGCCAAATGGATTGTGATTTCATGAAAACTAGTCTTTCTGTAGTCTTCCTCAGCAAATCTTTGAACTCCTGAAGTAGCTTTAATAAATAGATACTGAGCTGGATGCTAAGGCACCTCAGGGCTATGGTGTTATTTGGTCCCAAGAATTAACTTGGAGATGAAGTGCAGGATGAAAAAGGGATAGAAGAGTCTTCCTTAGCTTGTGAATTTCTGGGGTAATGCGGATGTGGATCAAGTGCTGAGGTTCAAGATATCAGTGTGTTTTCACAAAATACTGTTAGGTTTGCAAATATGTCAGCCATTTTTACAGCAAAACCCAGAAGAGAATTCAGGCACACTGAGATGCTCACATTTAAGGGGAGGAGCAGAGCAGTAATTTCTTTGCTCCTTCTGAGGAGCAGGAAATACCAACTCCCTTGTCATTTCTGCAGGGCCAACTAATGGTTATAGTTGCTTGAAAAGGATTCAAGGACCTTTGGTTTTGTCAACTCCAAAACTCCAAGTGAGCAAGACCTACCTATACCTTTCCTTTTCTTTTTAAAAATCTTGTCCAGAAAGAAAAGCAGTTATCTGAGAGCTAACCCCATTAACCATTTAGGGGATGTAGAACTAAGGTCCAGTGTCCTGACTCCTAGGATGTGGATTTCAATATGCTCAAAATCATAATACAGACTTGATTCCTTTTAGCTGTTCACTCAATATTGGAGTTAACTAGACTTTAGGCTTTGGATCTTCCAGACACCTGGGAATACAAACTCCAGATTGATATTTGATTTCTATAATTCTCACTTCTGTGGTAGCTCAGTTGGTAAAGAATCTGCCTGCAGTGCAGGAGACCCTGGTTTGATTCCCAGGTCAAGAAGATTTGCTGGAGAAGAGATAGGCTACCTACTCCAGTATGCTTGGACTTCCCTGGTGGCTCAGATGGTAAAGAATCCACCCTCAATGCAGGAGACTTGGGTTCAATCCCTGGGTTGGGAAGGTCCCCTTAAGGGAATGGCTGCCCACTCCAGTATTCTGGCCTGGAGAATTCCATGGACAGAGGAGGCTGGTAAGCTACAGTCCATGGGTTTGCAAAGAGGTGGACACAACTGAACGACTTTCACTTTCCTCAGCCTGGAGATAAGAACAATATTAGCAGCCGAAATTACATGGGGTTGGTGCGGGTATTAAAAAATAATGTAAACAAGGGGTTAAACATATCTTCTGGCCCACAGGAGTAGGTCCAAACACTGTTGCTGTTTTCATCCTAACTCTGAAAGGAGAAGAATTAGACTCAACATCTCAGAATTTCAGGAAAAACATAAAAGAGTATTTTGTGAATCAATTTGAAATTTCTGTGAAGTCCTTTCCCCAATTCTCTCTCCCTTTCCTACTCCCCCTTCCTTCCAGACAACAATAATCTAACAGGAAAAAACATGGATAATTTGCTTCTGAAAATGAAATTAATTCTGCAGTGAAAGGATGTTAGCCTTATGTTTATATATCAGTGTACTCATAAAGATTCTCAAACGAAGATGATGTATTTTGAAGTATTTTGTAGATAGCAAGACAGTATATGTCATTCCTGTGAAATAACACAAATATATGCTTCATTGTTTTCAGCCTCATGAATGTATATTTTTAAAACGCGTTTGTTGAAAATCTTGAGGTAGGGGAATTCCTCTCATCTTGTATGGTCATCTTCTTATGACCTTCTGTAAATCTTAAACTTGATTAGTGAATCTACTCCATTTAGATGAAGCCTATGCTAAGATTGTCAAAGGATTAGCACCACTTCAAAATCAGTATTTATTAAATAAAAATAATAAATATAAATATATAGCACTTGTGATAAAATAATAAACAGAGCAGTAATTGCCTTGCTGGACCGTAACACCATGATTCTATAGCAAAGGATCATTTTGAGCTGGACATTCAGCATAAATTATACATTAAAAATTGATCTGAACTTGAAAACTTTCGCAATTGGATCCAATCGTTTCCTTGGAATGTGTGAAGTGTTACAAATGCCGCCTAATTCTTTTTGAAGCTCAAGGCAAAGGCAAAAAGTCTTGTAACATACTGGAATGATTTGAATGATTGTACCATAAAATGGCTTGGATTTGCTCATCTGGCTTCAAGTTCAGAGGAATGACCAACTGACATGTTCTCAGCAGTGTAGACTCTGAAGGGCCTGAGCAGATGCTGAAGGCTTACTCCAGGCCAGCACACGAGGTTTTTTGTGGTTTCTCTTAAGTGTTTGCTAATATCTACCACATTGCAAACTCAATGTCCCTTTTCAACTGGCCTGACTGCTCTTAATATAATACAGATGATTTCATCTTTTGCGGAGCCTTTTCGCTACAGTGAACAAAAAGTCTGCAGGGCTCAGAATTCTATAATAACATACATGTTTCTTTAAGAACAGGAAAATCCCTTCCCGTTAAATGTTTTCCTGCTCTGTCTTGGGTTCTCTAGTACAATATCATATGTAATTCCTGTTTAAATAATGCCCTACTTTTCCTCAGTGTCTTCATTTATGCTTCTGTTATTTTACGATTTTTCTAGATAGGCTCTACTTTGGTACACACAAAATACCTTTCTTGTTAGGAGACAATGCCATCACTCAGATGGGTTAGGAATACTTCATTTTAAAGTAAACAGAATTGAAAGGCTCTTTTTTTTCTGTGTTAGATGCAAAGTAAACAGTCCTTTCACACAGACAATGAAGAAATTGTATGCTTTTATACCCTAGAAAGAAGAAAGAAAAGTCACGAATGGACTGCCCTAGTTCTGATTTTGAACTGATTTTCATTGTCTTTCACCTTTGCTCTTGTTGAGCAGAGTCACTTGATTGATTCGTGTGTTTGCACCAGCTTCATTTAAAGGCTTAGTTGAAGTAGACATTGACTTAATTTATTTTAGCATATGAGAGCATCTTAGATGGTGCTGACAATACTTTGTACATGTTTCCTTTCCGATTATCAGAATAATTAAAAGAAAAGGGCCATTGAAACCTATAAATGTTCCCTCTGTTCTTTTCAGCTCACACTTCTATAAGCCTTGATGAGTCTGAGCTATGCAGAAGAGTGTTTCCAAGATTATGTCCTTCCACCTTAATGAGATTAAGAATGCACATGTAATGAGTTGTCAGATTTGTCTTTCATTTAGTTTAGGAGTGCTTTGTTGTTTTGGTTGCTAAGTTGTGTCCGACTCTTTGAGACCCCATGGACTGTAGGCCACCAGGCTCCTCTGTCCATGAATTTCCCAGGCGAGAACGCTAGAGTGGGTTTCTATTTCCTTCTCCAGTGGGCCTTTCTGACCCAGGAAATCAAACCTGCCTCTCCTGCATTGGCAGGTGGATTTTTTTTACCACTGAACCACCAGGGAAGCTTTTAGGAGTGCTTACAGAAGCCCTAATGGCTTCTGAATGAGTGAAACTGTATGAATTCCCATTTACTAAGGCTGATCTAACAATTGCCTTTAACCTAGATGACCCTTCATCCTACAGTAAGGTGCTAATGTTTTATAGTAAGACCATGCCAACTAGCTCAAAGAATTATTATTAAGGTTATGAAAAATACCTTCTGTTGTACTACTGGGCCCTGGTAAAAGACGTAATGCCTGACCGTGCAGTAGCCATGAGCTATGCTACTAGAAGTGTTTGTGTGTCTGCTCAGTCACTCAGTCAATTCCAACTTTCTGTGAGCCCATGGACCATATCTCATTGGGCTCCTATGTCTATGGAATTTTCCAGGCAAGGATACTGGAGCAGGTTGCCATTTCCTTCTCCAGTGTTTACCATGAGTAGAATTCAGACAAACTCACCACATCATAATATGACCTGGCCAGCAGTAATCCATTGTGAGAAGAAAGTGGTACAGCTGGAATTAGACAAGAGGGATTTACTAGCAGGTAGCCCAGACCTAGGCCCTCATGGTACTCCTCACTCTTGTACAAGCCCTCTCCCTCAGCTCATACCTATGAATATAAGGGGGGCTTCCTCCTGAAGAAGAGGGAATAGACCAAGCAGAGGTCACGAATGGTTCAGCTTAGTACATAGACACAGCTGAAACTGGACAAAGATATGCTGTATCCCATTCAAGACTGGCACTGAAGGCATTTAAGGGAAAATCACCCCAATGGCCAGAACTTTGGGCAGTATACCTAGCCACCTACTTTTTATGAAAAGAGAAGTAGCTCAAGATAGTGATAATACAGACACATGGGCAGTAGACAATAGCTTGGCTGGTTAATCAGAAGCCTGGAAGAAGAGAGAGTAGGAGATTGGGGATGAAAAATTCTGAGGAAGAGGCATTTGGACAACTGATGGGGAGTGGTCATGAAATGTGATGGACTTTCTGCTGCTTGTTGGTGCTGACTAGAGAACATCCAGCACGGAAGAGACACTGAACAACCAAGTAGTCTGAGTGATTCAGCCTGTTGATGTCAACCATTCTAATATTGGCACATTGGGCACATGAACAGAGTAGGCTTTTAGGTAGTAGGGATGAAGGCTGTGCATCAGTCAAACTATGTGAATTCCCATTTACCAAAGCTGATCTAGTGACTGTCTTTATCACATTTCAGTCTGCTAACAAGAGAGACCTACACTGAGCCCTGAATATGGCATAATTCCTCGAGGATATCAGCCAGTCCCTTGATGGCAAGTTGACTTTAATAGGGTCCCTTCCATCCTGGGAAAGGTTGCCATTTATGTTAACTGATATCCACACCATTCAGGATATGAGTTCCCCTTTTCTGTCAGTAGGGTTCAGCCAGCTCCACAACTGAAGAACTTGCCAACTCTCTGATCCATTGACATGTGAGTCCATGTAGGGTGATGGTAGAATAACTGACCTCCCTGATAGCAGAGTAGACCTGACTTTATCCTGTCCTCTTGGGATGCCTTGGTCCTACTATGAACCTCATTTCCCAGGAGCTGTCAGTCACTTTAGCAGTGGTATAGCCTGCTAAACAAACTTCTGAGGCTCAGAGAGGGCACCTTGGGAAATACCATATATACCTTAAGTTAAGAACCACAGTCGGTGCTGTGTCCTCCAGAGAGAGAGAACACAGCGGTCCCAGAACTGAGCAGTGAAGATCAAAGTAGCCTATTTAATCATCACTCCCAGTGATTTGCTTAGACAATCTGTGTTTCTTATTTTGGCAACTCTGAGCCCTGATTAACAGAGGGAGAAGTTTTTACCAGGAAACACAGAAAGAATCCCATTAAACTCAAGCTTTGACAGTTGTTCAGTCACTTTAATTTTTCTTGTGCCATGAGAATAGCATGTAAGGAAAGTGAAAGTGAAAGTCGCTCAGTTGTGTCCAACTCTTTGGGACCCCATGGACTATACAGTCCATGGGATTCTCCAGGCCAGAAAATACTGGAGTGGGTAGCTGTTCCCTTCTCCAAGGGATCTTCCCAGCCCAGAGGTCAAACCCAAGTCTCCCACATTGCAGGCAGATTCTTTACCAACTGAGCTACCAGGGAAACCTGCATGCAAGAAAAGGGGTCATCAACCTGACCAATGATTCTGTTTATCTAGAGGAGGTAAGGCTGCTTTTATATAGGCAATAAATAATATGCTTGGCTCTCAGGTGATACACTTCGGTATCTCTTGGTATTCCCTTTGCCCAATTTTGATTATAAATGGACAACTTCAGGGCTTCCTAAGTGGCTCAGTGGTCAAGAATCCTCCTGCCAATGCAGAAGACTCGGGAGACATGGTTTTGATCCCTGTGTCAGGAAGTTCCTCTGGAGGAGAAAATGGCAAACCACTCCAGTGTTCTTGCCAGGATAGTCCCATGGACAGAGGAATCTTGTGGGCTACAGTCCATGGGATCCCAAAGAATTGGACATGACTGAGTTACTGAGCATGCACACATGGCCAAGTTCAATGGCTAAAGCTTGAGAAGATCATGGTAACCACTCGGAAATGAGGGTCTGGGTCCCTCTACCAGGTAAGGCTAACAGCAGTGTAGGTTGAGGGTGAAAGGAATCTTGAATAGCTGGTGAAAGAGTACAATGAATATCAAGCTTCAATACCAGCTTCGCTGTTGGTGCCTAGAGTTTATCTCATTAACCAGCTCCTGGTAATCTTCCTCCAAGAACAATGGGACTGCTCCCAGAAATGATTGTGATGTCTGTGGGATTGAAAGGTACAAGGTGTGGATTGGAGTGGACTCGGTGATGTTCACCCAGGTCACATTCCAGAACTGAAGAACTAAACTCTGCAGCTCCTAGGAGTGTTCAGGACTGATATCTCTAAGCTGAGTCCCTCTCTGGGTCTTATCCTTAGCTAAAGAAAGCCACCTTGCTCAAGGTTACCCTTCTTTACTAAATAGCCTGGAACAAGTCAATGCAGGGGTATAAAGGACCTGCCTCCTTCCCTAACTGGAGAAAACACTGAAGGGCTATGCCAGCTCCAGAGCTTTCCATATGATCTATTGAAGTTTTTACTGTAAGTTTATCACAGTTCAACTCCTTTCTCTGCTCAATCCTGATTCCATCATTTCTTTACAGCTGTTAATGCCGAGGATACCTCAAAGTATACTTTCAAGCTAATCTTCCCCTAGATGTCTACTTCCTGGGAAACCCAACCTCAAATACCTTTTAATTTAATTTAATGTATCAATTAATAAGGGCTTCCTAGTGTCTCATAGATAAAGAATCCTCCTGCAAGGCAGGAGCTGCAAGTTTGATCCCTGGGTCAGGAAGATCTGCTGCAGGAGAGCATGGCAACACACTGCAGTATTCTTGCCTGGAAAATCCCTTGGACAGAAGAGTCTGGTGGTCTACAATTCATAGGGTCGCAAAGAGGTGGACACGACTGAAGCGACTTAGAATGCACACATTGGTTAATAAATCTTGTTATTTCTACTGATGCTTTATGCTTATGTAATTTAAGACTCTGTGTGCATATGTGTGTTTTGTGGTTACACACACACACGTGTGGTTTTCTAAGTCTAAGGGCATTTCTCCCCCTTCATAGAACGTATCTTTAACTTGCAGTGTCACTTGGAAAACAAGATTAATGAGGCAGGCATTAAATTTCCATGAAAACTTTCTTGAAAAGTTTGTTAGAAAGAGATACCTGGAGAGCTATGATCAACATTGAATCTGGTGGTGACTTTGAAGCCAGGAGTCTGTGAAATGTGTCTCTCTCACAATGATAGAAAACACACAGGTCTGACCCACTAGCTTCAGAATTTCCTGAACAAACACTTGGATTACTGGAAAATCACCCTACAAAGTTGACTGTAGTTCTCCATAACAGTCACATTTTACAGCAATGTTGAATAAGAAGGGTCCCTTACCCTTTTGAGGCGCTCTGTGATTTCCATTTTAAGGTCTCAAGGACTTAGATAAGGCAGGTATTCTTATTCTCCTTTCCTATGGGCTGCAGAGAACTAAATATGTTTCCCAAGGGTACACGGTTTGTAAGTGGCACCCAGGCATCTCAGAATTCTGAAACAATCTGGCCTTCTTTTGATATTTTTAGACACTGCCTCATTAAAAAAGTAAGGAGGAAAGTCAATGTAAGACAATGTGGGACAATTTGAAAGTTTACATTTAACACATAAGGTGTTTCTCCATGTCAAGACAAAAAGAAAACTCTAACATCACATAATATATAAAGTAATTTGGACATATATAACCTATTTTACATACAGCATACAAATAGTTAGATATTGGCAACAGCCTTACGAACAGTAATTCTGGTCAAATAGCTCTCCTACACTCTGCCCTCCTGTTACTGCTCCATTAAATTCCAAGCTCTGATCCAAGCCCACTGCTCTGTCTTTAAATTCCGTGGCTTTCTCCTCTGAATTAAACTTGGGTTTTCATTTTTGACCTCTAGTTTTTCTTTTTATGTAAGCTTATTTTCTTAAAAGAGGATTTATTTATTATTAGGTTTGTGTTTTCTTTCATCCTAAGAGATATCCATTTTTTTCTCTACCTTGTAAAAAACAAAAATCTTTCCCCTTCTTCTCTCCCTCACCTCCCCCAACTATTTCTATACCAGTACACACACACACTTTTCTATTTTGGGTAGATTTATTCCTTTGAATGGCTTTGACTATGATGAACTTTACTTAAGACATTAATAATTCTTGACAAGGGCTTCTTTTGTGTTTTAGCTTTGAAAGGAAAACTTACTATGCATAATTGCCCTGTTCTTAACTGTGTTATAGATTGAAAGCAGCAGAAGCTGATAACAAACAGCTTTGCCCCCAAATACACAAACTTCAGGTCTGGCCTGTTCTTCCTGCAGACTCTATCTTTTACCCATACGTGAAGAAATTTTGAGTAAAATTTGGCTTAGGCACTGATAAGAGAAAAAGGAACAAAGAATTTAGGTTTGGATTTAAAGTCTCAGGAATCAAACCCAGTGTTCTCTATACTTTAAGAATAAGGTAGGTAATATTAAACAAATATTGTGTGTGCTTAGTCACTCAGTCATGTCTGACTCTTTGCCACCCATTGGACTGTAGCCCACCAGGCTCCACTGTCCATGGGATTTTTCAGGCAAGAACACTGGAGTGTGTTGCCATTTCCTTCTCCAGGGGCTCTTCCCAACCCAGGAATCGAACCCAAGTCTCCTGTGTCTCCTACATTGCAGGTAGATTCTTTACCTACTGAATCATTGGGAAAGCCATAAATAAACTTATATTTTAATAAAAAACAAAGTATACAAAACAAAAGAAGAAGCAAAATTTCCTTTTTTGCCTTTGTGGGTACTATCAGAGATTCAAATATGGTGAGGATAAAAATTATTTTAATAGATAACATAATATTTTTCCTGAAAGACTGTTATCTTTTTAAAAAATGCAATTTAATAGAATTATTTTTGAAGATAAGGCCTTCTGAGAATGGCAGAAATGATTCAACGATGGAAATAAACTTATAAATCCATTAATCAGTCAATAGAAACAAACCTGTTCAAGAAAGCTACCAGACTTTTGAAATTGGAAGGGATAGAATAGAGAATGGAAGAAAAAATGGAAGGGAGATGAGGGCTAAACAATGAAGTTGAAAACTTGACCTAAATGTCAGTCAGTGAGTAATTCAGAGTCAAGTGTGACTGACAATTTTTTTCATTTTTTATTTTATTTTTATTTTATGCAAAGTGGTTTTTAATTGTTTTCCCTCCATATATATTTTATGCAGTTTTGAAGGCTATAGTTCATTTACAGTTATTAAAAAATATTGACTATATTCCCTTTGTTGTATAACATATCCTTATAACCTGTCTTGTACCCAATTGTGTGTACCTCCCACTCATCCATCCCTATATTGTCCCCTGCAACTGTGAATCCATTTCTTTTTATTATTATTTTAATTAAATTTTAATTTAAGTCGAGTTTATTTACAATGTTGTATTAGTTTCAGGTGTACATCGAAGTGACTCAGTTATACGTACAAATATATATATTTTTTCAGATCCTTTTCCCTTATGCTGCTGCTGCTGCCAAGTTGCTTCAGTCGTGTCCGACTCCATGTGACCCCATAGACGGCAGCCCACCAGGCTCCTCTGTCCACGGGATTCTCCAGGCAAGAACACTGGAGTGTGTTGCCATTTCCTCCTCCAATGCATGCATGCATGCTAAGTCGCCTCAGTTGTGTCCGACTCTGTGCAACCCTATGGACAGCAGCCCACCAGGCTCCTCTGTCCATGGGATTCTCCAGGCAAGAGTACTGGAGTGGGCTGCCATCTCCTACTCCCTTACAGCTTATTACAAAAATTGAGTATAGGTTTCTGTGCAAGGTCTTTGTTGGTTATCTATTTTGTGTATAGAAGTGTGTATAAGGTAATCCTAAACTCCTAATTTATCACCTCCCTTTCCCTTTTGGTAACCATAAATTTGTTTTCAATGTCTGTGGTTCTATTCCTGTTTTGCATATTAAGTTTATTTGTATCATCTTTTAGATTCCACTGTAAGTGATATCATATGATATTTATCTTTGCTTGGCTTACTTAGTATGGTCATCCATGTTGCAGCAGATGGTATTATTTCATTCTTTTTTATGGCTGAGTAATATTCCATTGTATAAACATGCCACATCTTCTTTATCCATTAATCTGCCATTGGACATTTGGGTTGCTCCCATGTCTTGGCTATTGTAAATAATGCTGCAATGAGCATAGGTATGCATGTATCTTTTCTATTATGGTTTTGTTTGGATATATGCCAAGGAATAGAATTTCATGATCCATAGTGGTTGTACCAATTTACATTCCCACCACACCCTCTCCAGCATGTGTTATTTGTAGACTTTTTGGTGGTAGCCATCCTGACTGGTGAGTTTGTTCCTTTTCTGTAGATTGACTGGCAGACTTTTAGGTATGGCAGTTTTATGTGCCTATGTGGCTGACTGGATTATCCTATGATAGTTGCAATAATATTTCTTCCCTTATTTGCTCTTTAACAAAGTGACTGTGTCAGTTCTGTGACAACAATGACACTGTGCCAATTCCCATGTAACCCTTAAGTGACCTCGAAGTTCTGTTACCTGTCTCTTGGAAATGTTGGGGGGAAATAAGTCAGGACTGAAAGGAATGTATCAATTTATAAATACAGAATTAGCTGATTTTATCACTGAGCAAAACAAGTGCTCCAAAAGCATGTAAGCAGCATAATTACTATATAATGTTCAATGATAGAGTTGAAAACATTAACTCTCTCTGTGTCAAATCATTGTTATAACATTTTATATTCTCAAATTCACTCCTTCTCTGGAATAGCAGTATATCAGGAAATGGGCTAAATCTGTTTCATCTTTGAGCTTCCTGTTGAGCATGATGCCTGGCACCTAGTATATGGTTGTTGTTTAGTTGCTAAGTCATATCTAACTCTTTGAGACCCCATGGACTGTAGGTCACCAGGCTCCTCTATCCATGGGATTTCCCAGGCAAGAATCCTGGAGTGGCTTGCCATTTCCTCCTATGGCACACAGTAAGTGATCAGTAAATATTTGTTCAGTTAACCCAAACTTGGGTACCCAACCACCAAAGGGCGATTCTGAAGTGGTAGTGTAGAGTAGGAGAGGGATCACTATCCCATGAATGAGATGAAGAGGAAGGGGGTTGGGGGTGAATTTATGCATAGGTAGAGACAATCAAATTCCTCACTCCTATCTCCCCCAGTGAAGAAATGATCATGTTGTGTCCCCCAATCTTGACTATGGGTGAAGCTTCTTTGTTTGTTACTAAAATGCAAGCACATACACACACACAACTAGGGGTTCTTTTGAATCGTATCTTTAAGAAATCATAACAGTAAAGGGATGAAAAAGGTGCTGTATAAAATTTTAACAGCCATATATCCCAAACATCTGAGACCCTAATCAAAACATGTTGAAATTTGAGAGGAAATGCCCACTATCCTGCCAGTAAAGACATAAAACCAATTTTCTGTTTTAATTTTTCTTTTTTCTTTTTTTTTTTTTTTTAATCTTTATTATTATTATTATTTTTTTTTTCCAGTGGGTTTTGTCATACATTGATATGAATCAGCCATGGATTTACATGTATTCCCATTCCCGATCCCCCCTCCCACCTCCCTCTCCACCCGATTCCTCTGGGTCTTCCCAGTGCACCAGGCCGGAGCACTTGTCTCGTGCATCCCACCTGGGCTGGTGATCTGTTTCACCATAGATAGTATACATGCTGTTCTTTTGAAATATCCCACCCTCACATTCTCCCACAAAGTTCAAAAGTCTGTTCTGTATTTCTGTGTCTCTTTTTCTGTTCTGCATATAGGGTTATCGTTATCACCTTTCTAAATTCCATATACATGTGTCAGTATGCTGTAATGTTCTTTATCTTTCTGGCTTACTTCACTCTGTATAAGGGGCTCCAGCTTCATCCATCTCATTAGGACTGGTTCAAATGAATTCTTTTTAATGGCTGAGTAATATTCCATGGTGTATATGTACCACAGCTTCCTTATCCATTCATCTGCTGATGGGCATCTAGGTTGCTTCCATGTCCTGGCTATTATAAACAGTGCTGCGATGAACATTGGGGTGCACGTGTCTCTTTCAGATCTGGTTTCCTCAGTGTGTATGCCCAGAAGTGGGATTGCTGGGTCATATGGCAGTTCTATGTCCAGTTTTTTAAGAAATCTCCACACTGTTTTCCATAGCGGCTGTACTAGTTTGCATTCCCACCAACAGTGTAAGAGGGTTCCCTTTTCTCCACACCCTCTCCAGCATTTATTGCTTGTAGACTTTTGGATAGCAGCCATCCTGACTGGCGTGTAATGGTACCTCATTGTGGTTTTGATTTGCAGTTCTCTGATAATGAGTGATGTTGAGCATCTTTTCATGTGTTTGTTAGCCAACTGTATGTCTTCCTTGGAGAAATGTCTGTTTAGTTCTTTGGCCCATTTTTTGATTGGGTCATTTATTTTTCTGGAATTGAGCTGCAGGAGTTGCTTGTATATTTTTGAGATTAGTCCTTTGTCTGTTTCTTCATTTGCTATTATTTTCTCCCAATCTGAGGGCTGTCTTTTCACCTTACTTATAGTTTCCTTTGTAGTGCAAAAGCTTTTAAGTTTCATTAGGTCCCATTTGTTTAGTTTTGCTTTTATTTCCAATATTCTGGGAGGTGGGTCATAGAGGATCTTGCTTTGATTTATGTCGGAGAGTGTTTTGCCTATGTTCTCCTCTAGGAGTTTTATAGTTTCTGGTCTTACATTTAGATCTTTAATCCATTTTGAGTTTATTTTTGTGTATGGTGTTAGAAAGTGTTCTAGTTTCATTCTTTTACAAGTGGTTGACCAGTTTTCCCAGCACCACTTGTTAAAGAGGTTGTCTTTTTTCCATTGTATATCCTTGCCTCCTTTGTCAAAGATAAGGTGTCCATAGGTTCGTGGATTTATCTCTGGGCTTTCTATTCTGTTCCATTGATCTATATTTCTGTCTTTGTGCCAGTACCATACTGTCTTGATGACTGTGGCTTTGTAGTAGAGTCTGAAGTCAGGCAGGTTGATTCCTCCAGTTCCATTCTTCTTTCTCAAGATTACTTTGGCTATTCGAGGTTTTTTGTATTTCCATACAAATTGTGAAATTCTTTGGTCTAGTTCTGTGAAAAATACCGTTGGTAGCTTGATAGGGATTGCATTGAATCTATAGACTGCTTTGGGTAGAATAGCCATTTTGACAATATTAATTCTTCCAATCCATGAACACGGTATGTTTCTCCATCTGTTTGTGTCCTCTTTGATTTCTTTCATCAGTGTTTTATAGTTTTCTATGTATAGGTCCTTTGTTTCTTTAGGTAGATATACTCCTAAGTATTTTATTCTTTTTGTTGCAATGGTGAATGGTATTGTTTCCTTAATTTCTCTGTCTGTTTTTTCATTGTTAGTATATAGGAATGCAAGGGATTTCTGTGTGTTAATTTTATATCCTGCAACTTTACTATATTCATTGATTAGCTCTAGTAATTTTCTGGTAGAGTCTTTAGGGTTTTCTATGTAGAGGATCATGTCATCTGCAAACAGTGAGAGTTTTACTTCTTCTTTTCCTATCTGGATTCCTTTTACTTCTTTTTCTGCTCTGATTGCTGTGGCCAGCACTTCCAACACTATGTTGAATAGTAGTGGTGAGAGTGGGCACCCTTGTCTTGTTCCTGATTTCAGGGGAAATGCCTTCAATTTTTCACCATTGAGGGTGATGCTTGCTGTGGGTTTGTCATATATAGCTTTTATTATGTTGAGGTATGTTCCTTCTATTCCTGCTTTTTGGAGAGTTTTAATCATAAATGAGTGTTGAATTTTGTCAAAGGCTTTCTCTGCATCTATTGAGATAATCATATGGTTTTTATCTTTCAATTTGTTAATGTGGTGTATTACATTGATTGATTTGCGGATATTAAAGAATCCTTGCATTCCTGGGATAAAGCCCACTTGGTCATGGTGTATGATTTTTTTAATATGTTGTTGGATTCTGTTTGCTAGAATTTTGTTAAGGATTTTTGCATCTATGTTCATCAGTGATATTGGCCTGTAGTTTTCTTTTTTTGTGGCATCTTTGTCTGGTTTTGGAATTAGGGTGATGGTGGCCTCATAGAATCAGTTTGGAAGCTTACCTTCTTCTGCAATTTTCTGGAAGAGTTTGAGTAAGATAGGTGTTAGCTCTTCTCTAAATTTTTGGTAGAATTCAGCTGTGAAGCCATCTGGTCCTGGGCTTTTGTTTGCTGGAAGATTTTTGATGACAGTTTCGATTTCCTTGCTTGTGATGGGTCTGTTAAGAGCACCAGAACACTGATGCAAGCTTCCCTAACCAGGAAACCTTGACAAGCCAATCGTCTAACCCCATCCACTGGGTTAATCCTCCACAACAAAAAGGAACCACAGACCTCCAGAATACAGAAAGCCCACTCCAGATACAGCAATCTAAACAAGATGAAAAGGCAAAGAAATACCCAACAGGTAAAGGAACATGAAAAATGCCCACCAAGTCAAACAAAAGAGGATGAGATAGGGAATCTACCTGAAAAAGAATTTAGAATAATGATAATAAAAATGATCCAAAATCTGGAAAACAAAATGGAGTTACAGATAAATAGCCTGGAAACAAAGATTGAAAAGATTCAAGAACTGTTTAATAAAGACCTAGAAGAAATAAAAAAGAGTCAATTACAAATGAATAATGCAATGAATGAGATCAAAAACACTTTGGAGGGAACCAAGAGTAGAATAACGGAGGCAGAAGATAGGATAAGTGAGGTAGAAGATAAAATGGTGGAAATAAATGAAGCAGAGAGGAAAAAAGAAAAAAGGATCAAAAGAAATGAGGACAACCTCAGGGACCTCTGGGACACTGTGAAACGCCCCAACATTCGAATCATAGGAGTTCCAGAAGAAGAAGACAAAAAGAAGGGCCATGAGAAAATACTCAAGGAGATAATAGCTGAAAACTTCCCTAAAATGGGGAAGGAAATAGCCACCCAAATCCAAGAAACCCAGAGAGTCCCAAACAGGATACACCCAAGGCAAAACACCCCAAGACACATATTAATCAAATTAACAAAGATCAAACACAAAGAACAAATATTAAAAGCAGCAAGGGAAAAACAACAAATAACACACAAAGGGATTCCCATAAGGATAACAGCTGATCTATCAATAGAAACCCTCCAGGCCAGAAGGGAATGGCAGGACGTACTGAAAGTAATGAAAGAGAATAACCTACAACCTAGATTACTGTATCCAGCAAGGATCTCATTCAGATATGAAGGAGAATTCAAAAGCTTTACAGATAAGCAAAAGCTGAGAGAATTCAGCACCACCAAACCAGCTCTTCAACAAATGCTAAAGGATCTTCTCTAGACAGGAAATGCAGAAAGGTTTTATAAATGTGAACCCAAAACAACAAAGTAAATGGCAACGGGACCACACCTATCAATAATTACCCTAAATGTAAATGGGTTGAATGCCCCAACCAAAAGACAAAGATTGGCTGAATGGATACAAAAACAAGACCCCTATATATGCTGTCTACAAGAGACCCACCTCAAAACAAGAGACACATACAGACTAAAAGTGAAGGGCTGGAAAAAAATATTTCATGCAAACGGAGACCAAAAGAAAGCAGGAGTCGCAATACTCATATCAGATAAAATAGACTTTCAAATAAAGGAAGTGAAAAGAGACAAAGAAGGACACTACATAATGATCAAAGGATCAATAAAAAAAGAAGATATAACAATTATAAATATATATGCACCCAACATAGGAGCACCGCAATATGTACGGCAAACGCTAACAAGTATGAAAGAGGAAATTAATAGTAACACAATAATAGTGGGAGACTTTAATACCCCACTCACAACTATGGATAGATCAACTAAACAGAAAATTAACAAGGAAACACAAACCTTAAATGACACAATGGACCAGCTAGACCCAATTGATATCTATAGGACATTTCACCCCAAAACAATCAACTTCACCTTTTTCTCAAGTGCACACGGAACCTTCTCCAGAATAGATCACATCCTGGGCCATAAATCTGGTCTTGGAAAATTCAAAAAAATTGAAATCATTCCAGTTATCTTTTCTGACCACAGTGCAGTAAGATTAGATCTCAATTACAGGGAAAAAATTGTTAAAACTTCAAACATATGGAGGCTAAATAACACGCTTCTGAATAACCAACAAATCATAGAAGAAATCAAAAAAGAAATCAAAATATGTATAGAAATGAATGAAAATGAAAACACAACAACCCAAAACCTATGGGACACTGTAAAAGCAGTGCTAAGGGGAAGGTTCATAGCATTACAGGCTTACATCAAGAAACAGGAAAAAAACCAATTAAATAACCTAACTCTACACCTAAAGCAATTAGAGAAGGAAGAAATGAAGAACCCCAGGGTTAGCAGAAGGAAAGAAATCTTAAAAATCAGGGCAGAAATAAATGCAAAAGAAACTAAAGAGACCATAGCAAAAATCAACAAAGCTAAAAGCTGGTTTTTTGAAAAAATAAACAAAATTGACAAACCATTAGCAAGACTCATTAAGAAACAAAGAGAGAAAAACCAAATTAACAAAATTAGAAATGAAAATGGAGAGATCACAACAGACAACACTGAAATACAAAGGATCATAAGAGACTACTACCAGCAGCTCTATGCCAATAAAATGGACAACTTGGATGAAATGGACAAATTCTTTTTTTTTTATTTTAAGAAAAAATAGCCTCTTGGTGGTTTGATGGGTTTTCATGAACACAAACCAGCAAACACTTCCTGATGAGGGCCACCTGCTTGCTTCTTCCCAAGGAGGGTTCCTTGGAGGCTCCCCACATCTACTCTTCTGTTGTTCATTATGTGGCCCATGTACTCAGGAACACCAGTGGAGATCTTCCCCAGCTGGTGCTTCCTGTTATAATTGTCTGGGTCTTTTCCTTTACTAGCTCGGAAGAGTTTTATAAGCTTCTCCCAGGGTGGTCAAATGTGAGTGTTTTTCCTAGCGAAGCATTCAGTTCCTACTGAATGAGGCCCTCCTTCACTAGTTGCTTATTGCTAACACTGGAAGAAAAAACTCTCAAATATGCTGTGTATTAGTTCTTTTCTTGTTCACACGCCTTAGCTAGAACACTTTATAATTTCTGTGTCTTGCTCACTCCAGCTTCTCCTTTTTATAGGTGTACTTTTCCACTTTACTGACTTGGGAGTTTAACTTATTAACATAGTATCAATAGCCAATTTTAAACATTTAAACTATGACTCAAGGCTCAATTTCAGTATGAGTCATAAGAAAACTCCTATGATTTCTAAATGAGAGCCAGAGCGAAACATGATTTTTAAAGGTAAAGACTGGTATGTTTCCTTTTGTCCTCTGAAAACTATATAACAAATCATGCATCTTCCTTTATTATAATTTTGAGAACTTTAGGGCTATTTTTCTTTTTGAATACCTTATTCCAGGATTCTGGTACAGTAATTATTCAATTTATTCTTTAGCCATGATTCTTAACATTTCTTGTGTCAATGAAATATTTGAGAATATAAACAAAGCTATATGCTCCCAGAATCATGCACACATGAACACAAATTTGCATTTAATTCAAGAAATTCTGACATTCTTCCATAGAACCCTAGGTTCTATGTGTTCTATAATTTTTCTCTTTAATAATATTATTTTTCATTTTGTATAGGAAAATGCTTTAACATTCTGAATTTTTACAAAGGCAGCATTATAGACTTCTTCACATTTTGTGGAGACATAGCCAGAAATTTTGAATAAATGGGGAAGTGTGTTTATTTGAAAGTAAAATAAATTTGACATTTTGAAGAATGCATTTTAAAATTAAAGCTAGATAAATTGCTATGGGCAAGTAAATTGATATAACCACTTTGAAAATCATTTTGGCATCATGTTATAAAAGTTGAATTTTCACATGGTTCATGAACTGGCAATTCTACTTTAGAGTACAAACCCAAGAGAAAGAAACTCCTCAGCTCCTCACACTTGTACCAAAATATAACATAATATGAAAATTTATATTTGTATTTATGTAACCTGGATTAGCAAATACTAAAACATTTCTCTTAGGGGAAATACAGAGTTAGGTTTCTGTGAGCCTCTAATCACAATACTTGCATCAACTGATCAATGCATACCTTGTTTTCTGAGTGGTTCTGTTTAAGGACACCCAATTTAATATATTTTGTTCCTTTGTTAACTTTGAAATCATGACCAGTATCACTCTAACTCATGCCTGAATGATGCTTACCTGATACAAGCATTTTCTCTAAAAGGCCTTCTCACACTGGGAACGTTAGACAGCACTTTAGCACTAGGTTTGAGGGTCATTCCAAACAGCAAAGTCACCAACAGAAATCACAAAGATGCAAAAAAGAATAAAAAGGTGATACTAAGTAGACCATGAAATGCACACTTGTTTACAGTATGCAAGTTGAAACAAGAAGACAGAATCACTTTGTTTTTCCTCAACTGGGAGCCGGCACGTTGGATGACTTCTACTCTACACATGCCCTTGAATGACCATGAGAGCTCAGCAAGTATTGATTTGGGCTTTCAAATAAATTTTCGGGAATAAGTGAATTTGTAAGTATAGAATCTGTGGATAATGAGGATCAACTGTGTGTATATATAATATATATATATATATATATATATATGTTGAAACCTAGCACATAAAGTAAGAGGATAGTAAACATAACATCTTTATTTTCCACCCCATACATGCCAAAAATAAGATACTTACTCTGTGATTAACTTCCGCAAGATCTCTAATCCCTCTAATAAGATTTTAGGTATATTAAAAGAGATTTTGCCGAAATATCTAGGACGTCATAGAGATGCACCACATTTGCACCACACAACGTTTCACCGACCCTCCTTACTCCCTCTACGACTCTGCTTATCTCCTGTACATCTTCCTTTCTATGCTGTTCCTCTTATTTGAGAGAAGTTAAATAACTCCTCTTTTTCTGGAATATTTGATGCTGTTCAGAGTCTCAAGATTTCTGATTATCTAGGGGCCATACAATTTCTTTCCCTCCAAATACAGTGATCTCTTTTTGAAAGAAATATTTTCTTTTCTGCCTCATGAAGTTTGTGTAATTTATTACACTACTCAAAGCTGTTTTTTTCATGAGGACAGCCCATTCATTCTGGGATTCTGCCACCTTACATTTCCGAGACTTGCCTGTCTCATGAAATATGCTGATATCACGAGAGATTGTATTTACAAAAAGTCAGCAGGTATTGAGTATCTATCAACAATGTTGAAAACTCTGTATTAGTTGTTGATGCGGTTGTAAATGTGAATGTAACACAGTCCTTGCCCATGAGCTTACAGTCTGTTGGGGGCGACAGACAATTAACACATTATTGACTGGGTGATTCTTGCAGAAGCTAACACCTGTGGCATTAATATGTCTCCAGTCACTAACATGTTAAAATGAAGCAGTTCCACTACAAAGCAGATTATGAACAGTGTTAAAACAGAAGTGTGAGGGAGCAGCAATAGAGAACTGTTAAGTCTGGAAGGCTGCAGATTATGAAAACTTCATTGAAGGAGTGATATTTCAGATGGGACTTGAAGGGAGATCAGAATGGTGCTTTAACACGGCAACTCTTCTTCATATCCTAAGTGATGCCTCAGCAGTGCTCTCTTTGGGTTCTTCTGAAGCACTGCTGGAGACATGGGCTTGGTAAAACTAGTTTATCTTGGAAGTGAACCCAGCAAGAGGTAGTAAGTCAGTAGGAAGAGTACAACAGGAAAGGAAAAAAAGGAAAAAGAGAGAGTGTAACTAACATTGCTACTACAGGTAACAAGGGCTTAATTCTACTGAAACTTCTGAAAAGTATACAGAATTGATCTTAAATGATTTGCTCAAAGAATGGGAATCTGGAGAATTTATTCACTGTTTCTGGTCTCTCACTGGTTGAGAGCTGTCCCCAGGTTATTAACTCTTCCGTATTTCTAGATGTACTTGTAGGAGTGCCTTCTGGGCTCTTAGGAGAGCCGAGGAGGCAGCCCAGCAGAAAGGAGGGAGAAGGAGGGAGGGTGCTTGAGGGATTGTGTTATCACAAGGTGAGCATGAGCTCCCACAGACGTATCCACTGGAGCTGCAACCAAAAGCAGCAATGGCTGGAGGGTTGTGGCGTGGGAACACCAAAGACACGTGCTAGAAGTACAAAGGATTTCTAAAGGGTTAAGAGCAAGGAGACCAGTCAGAGTGTTAGAGTAGTAAAGGGAGCATCCCTCTGTGTCTCTGAAACCTTTTCTCTCCCTCTTTCCCCTATTGTTTGTCTGCCTATCACTCTACCCAAGTGATAGGCTTAGCCTAGAATGGTGCCTGGCAGTCAGCAGGTGCCCGTCACTATTAGCTGAATGAACAACTAGCACATGTATTGCGATCCAAGATCTGCGAAAAGTCTTTGAATTTAACTGGCCACAAAACCCTTATTAAATATTCATTAGTGCCTCCATTTTCTGGGCATATGCATGTCTCAGTTCAACAAAGCTCACAGAATGTCAAATACGGCTCTGAGTTATAGAAGATAGTAAGGAAATCCATCCCCAAGAAGGTTAACTCTGCAGTTGAAAAACTCACCAGTGGAGAGGAAATGTGAACTCAGTGATGTTTTCCTATTAATACATCCCTCCTTGTTCTTTGATTCATAATCCTTCCAATTACACCTTATAAATTCCCAGCCATCTTATCAAACTTTAATTCCTGTACCATACTTTGAATTTTTAATTTGTTACAGAACTGTGATATTCAATTGGGTTGGCCAAAAAGTTCATCTGAACAAGCTTTTTGGCCAATCCAATCCATTTTACCTGTTTTATTTATCTCTGTCTTTTCTCTTCAAATGAGTCCCTTGAGGTTAAGAATTGTTGTATTATTGATTTTCCAGAACTTTAGACCTTTGGCGATGATCTGGATCTTTAATAATATCTGTCAGCACATTAATTTTCCTATTCAAGTATCACAGAATGAAGAAAATGTCATCTGATGGGAATGCAGAGTTGACATCTGAATCATAACCTTTGAAGTGACATTAGAACTTTACTGAAAATAAATAACTAATAACAATGGAAAAGTACAGACTTGTTGACAAATAACCTTTTATGACAGTTTTTTGGAGAGTGAGCATTTAATAAAAGATACACAACCAGCTTGAACACATCCAGACCCACCCCGTCCACCCCTTGTCACCCCACTCAGTGTATTTGTCTTCAAAATGCCTCTAGCAAACATGTCTACACAGCACTGTTCAGTTGAAATAAAATGTGATTCTAAAAATGTAATTCACATGAGTGATTTCGATTTATCTAGTGGAAAGAACTATGTGAAATTAATTTTCATAATACACTTTATTTAAACCAATATAAAATGCTGTTATTTCTGCTTGCAATAAGTGAAAATTATTGAGATGTTTTACATTTTTATCACACTAAATCTTCAAAAATCTGGTGAATACTTCATATTTTCAGTGCATTTCAATTTGGACTATACATTTTAAGAACTCAGTAGCCACATGTCACTGGTGGCTATCATTTGGACAGAATTGATCAGTTTAGATTTCTAGATTGATTTCTACAGCTGATATTTCCCGTGAGTGTGTGTGTGTTTCTGACATATATTTTTAATAAATCTGTGGTCCTTCATTCTTTTTGATGTTAATCTTCCAAAATAGGAACATGGACCTTGGTCACAGTATGTACATATATTCTAATGGTATCAGGCATAAGTTTCTGCCCAGTTACTGAAACACTTACTTTCTCAGCAAGTCTTACTTAACTGATAATTGGCTGCTTATTCCTGTACAGAAATAAGTGGGGTTTTCTGCATTCAAAAAAAATGAAAAATAAACATCTATCTTTTTACGTAGAAAGATCTTAAAGAAAAGTGTACTGTGTAAACCTTCTGGGAAATGATACTTTATAAAAATTTGTTTTATTCTTTAGGTAGTGATAAATGTTTGAAGACCTCTTATTTCTTTCTTAAATCATGGCCTAGACAGAGTGTGTGAGGCAATGTGAACTTTTCTGTCCTTTTTGCTGGAGTTGTAGTTGTGGTCATGTACTGGGTACCACCAGGGTCTTGGAAACAGATGGGCTAGAGATTAAATCCTGAATATTCACTTTCCTAGCTGTGTGACTTTGGCTTTTTTCTTTTATCTCTATAAACCTCAATTTTCTCATTTGTATAGCTGAGATATTGCTGTTGGTTTTTGCTCTTGAAAGCATTTTGAATCCCATGTTTTTTTCTGAGACTCTAGCCCTGCCTCTTAGTGAAGCAATTGTCAACATTTTTTTTTTACTAATTTTCTGAAAGTATAAACTTTCTTGTATTTACTTATCCCTCACTTACAGTGTGTTCCTACACAGTATCAAACATATCTGTTTTTCACATCACTTATTAATGACTTTTTGTTGAAGTGGTCCACTTGTTTCTATTGAGAATGGATTTTCATTTTAGCCACCAGGAGGTGCAAGTGATCTATACATCAGTTAAACGCCAACTGGCTCTTCTCTTGACATTTTTATTTCCCCTTGACTACCATTATCAGTTTCAAGACAGAAGCAAGATTGTGTAGCTCTAACTTTGAGTAAAATATTCTTTAAAACAATCTTTAAAATTAGCCAACTTACTTCACTGATCACAGAATACCTATGCTTCTAATCCTTCACCAGGTGTTAGAAGAGGACTCTAGACAGATGATTAGGACCCCAAATCACATTATTTCAGTTGTCTGCTGAAAATGCCTCAGGTCCCTCACCACAAGTTTACCTTCTCGGTCTCATTCTTTGCCTTTTCAGCTTATCACTCTCCCCGCCTTCCCACTCCCCACTTCCACACACACAAAACTGAACACAAGTTCTTTATCCCTCTGAGCTCATCTCTTATTCTTTCCCAACTAAGTTGTACAGTTACCTATGTTTTCCATCAATTCTTCCTTGATTGTGTGATTTCACTCTCATTTCTTCTGTTTTAGATGACCTATGTAACTTATCATTTTATGCCCATTTGCCTTGTATAACCTGACTCAATCTTTCATTCATGAAGCCATACCTGAATTAAGTTCTCTGACTGTATTCCTAAGCTCTTGTCATCTGTCTCCAAATACTCAAACTATTTTGATCCACTGTTGTACTCTTCTTAAGTCTTCTTATGTGCTTAATTTTGTCTCCCCAATAAGCGATGAATTCTTAAACGGCACAAAATTTTTCTTGTGTCTCTCTGTGTGTGTTTGCATGTGATGTGAACAATTCCTTGAAGACTGTTCTACTTATCATAAGAACTTACTATTTGGGGAATAAATGAATGTATCATATTTTTATTACCCATTATTTCAGGTGAATAAACATAGAGTCTTTCCTTCCTTCCTTCTTTCCTTCCTTCCCTCCAACTTCCTAACCTCCTTTTCTCCTTCCACATTGTGCTAACGAATGAGCATGTGTGTTTTTTTTTTTTTTAACTTAGAGCTTGGGAAGAGAGGCAGTAACAAATGACTGGCTAACTAAGTATTATTAAGAAGACAGATTTTACTACAATAGAAAGATATTCACGGTAAGCAGAATCATGGTTCCTCAAAGACACCCTCACCTATGAACATGCTACCTCACCTGACAGACTTTGCATGATTAAATTAAGGATTTTGAACTGGGGAGATGATCCTGGGTTATCTGTGTGAGCCCACTGTAATCACAGGGACCTTTATAAGAGGGAGCAGAAGAGTCTGAGTAGGAAAAGGACATATAATGAGAGAAGCAGAGACTGGAGTGATGTAGGGTCATGAGCCAATGAAAGCAGGCAGTTTCTGGAAGCTGGAAAAAGCATGAAATGCTTCTTCCCTAGAGAAGAAATGCAGCTCAACTGGCATCTTGATTCTAACATACACATTTCAGACTTCTGTTCTCTAGAACTGTCAGAAAATATGCTGTGTGTTGTCCTACGTCACTAAGTTTATGGTACAGAAACAATAGGAAACTAGTATACAATGTGATGTTTAAGTTTAGGTTTCTGATTTGTGAAAAAGTTTAGAAATTTTCCTTTCTCATTTTTACCCATTATTGCCACTCCCTAGAAAGTAAAATTAGTGCAAAAGTATAATACACTCACATATATGTTAGGGCTTCCCTTGTAGCTCAGATGGTAAAGAATCTGCCTGCAATGCAGGAGACCTGGGTTCAATCTCTGCATCGGGAAGATCCCCTGGAGAAGGAAATGACTACCCACTTCAGTATTCTTGCCTGGAGAATTCCTTGGACAGTGAACCCTGGTGGGCTACAGTCCATGGGGTTGCAAAGAGTTGGACACAACTGAGCAACTAAGATTTTCACTTCACACTTTTCATACATATTATAAAATTCATATATATTCTGTTATACAAATGATATGAAATCATTTGCAGTGCCTCACAATTTCTTTTTTAACTTCAGAATCAATTGTGGATTTTTCTATTTTAGTAACATATTGAGTTATCTCATTCCCCTTAAGAATTGCATATTTTTCTGTCATATGGATACAACATAACATTACTAAATAGTTTTCCTGTTGATGATCATTTAGATTGCTTTCAGTTTTCAAATGATTAACAGAATTCCTCAATGAACATTCTATGTCATTAAGAATTTGCTCAATAATAATCAAAGAAAAACTGTTTAGTTGTTTAGAAGTACAAGATGACAATATTTATTAAACATTTAAATGGTTTTGGAATGTTCATACCTTGCTAGTTTAGATTACGTTTACCCTCTTCTTACTGGAAAACACGAGAAATAGTCAGAAAAAAAAACAACAACTTGATAACCAGGGTGATCACATGCTGAGACAGGTGGCTGGACAAAACACAGAGGCTAAAGTTGGTTATGATCTCAAATTATGATGTGGAGGGACTGTTTGATCAAACTACTGATAATTGGTGTGTTAAATACTTCATCCATCTATGTGTATATGTGTGTCTATAAAATCTTATTTAATTTAATAAAGTCTATATAATTTTTCATGTACCTATAGCAAACCTACAAGGCTTTTAAAAATGAGGATGTTGCCCAAGAGAATACATAGCTGGTGAGGTCAGGCAGTTGAGAGCTAAAACCCAGATTTGAATGACACCATAGCCCATCCTCTTTGGCCTCTCCTCAGTGGTTCCAGACTGGTTAAAATTTGGGCTTATCCATCCAGCAATGAATAGGTTTTTTTTTTAACTAATAGAACAAAATACTGAAGAACCTGGATGTTGGGGTCGGATAGACATTTGATATTGGAAGTGTGTGTATGTGTGTGTGTGTGTGTGTGTGTGTGTGTGTGTGTGTTCATATTTCTGAGTCTTTCATGGCAATTTTATAACTGCTTATATCTAGCTCCTGTTGACCTGAAATTCCCTACAGTTCCCTTTTCTTTTGCTCATTCCTTCCTCCTTCCTCCCTCTCTTCTTTCTCCTTCTTCCCTCCCTCCCTCCCTATTTCTCTCTTTATTGTCAGCAGATCTCTGTTGTCATTACCAACCACATTTTCTTGCTGGTAAGAATCAAGTGGAGAAGCATATATAGCCCTTACTTTTTTCCTTCCATTTTGGCATTGGCCATATAAGCCTGAGTTTTTTTTTTTTTTTTAAGCCTGAGTTTTATGATCTGTTGTATAATGATTTGTTGTATTGTATGCTGAATTACTTTGTCAGATGTTACCTTGGAAAGATCTTCAAAACTATAGTCTCCAAAGAGTAAATATAATAAGCTAAACCTAGTAAAAACTAGGATAAAGCCAATGTTTTTAAAGAAAACTAAGTGTATTTATTCTAAATCTAATGTTCTCCTCCAATACTTCAGTTTTTAAAAGGATCCCAGAAAATATAATGCTATAACTTGCACCATAGGGTAGAATGGGTCCATTCAAAATATAGATTACTATGAGCTCTTGGTTGCTGAAAACTTAGTGATTCTCAGCCTGATAATCAGATGCATCTTTGTGAAACACCATGGTGCTCAGCTGATCAGACAAACATATATCCTTATAGTCCCATTCTTTCAAATGATTCTTCTTGCACAACTCACTCTCTATCATATTCCTTTGTGTTGTAATTGCAAAGGCTAGGCTTCTGGCCTCGGACATCAAGACTTAATCCTGCTTCACTCATTGGATGGTCATTGGCCATTTACTCATCCTCTCTTAAGCCTCAATTTCCACTTAAGTAACAGCAATGTTAGCCCTACTTGTATCAGACAGCCTAAACTCCCAGCAGTCATAAGAAGGATAGGGGAAATGTCTCTGGGAGTTTGGCAAAGCTGCTCTTAGCCATCTCTTGTGCCAAACAGGTCATTGAGTCATGTCTGAAATATGACCAGATAAGGACTATAGAGTTGCTTTGCCATTTTCAGCCAAGCTCTACTCATGGCCATGTGTACACTGATAATTTCTTTTCCTCTCCCTCTTACCCTGATTTCATACAAGAAGGTATATAAAAACTGTAATACAGAGAACCAACCCTTAATTAGCTCCTCATCTATAACATTGATGTTTTCATTGCCAGCTGTTATTAAATCCCCCTCATCTGTGAGACTGGTCTTCCATAAAGAGCCAGCCTGAATATTTTTAGGGATCACCATTTGGGATAAGCTATGCTGTAATTGCACTTGGCCTGCCACCCACATTCTTTCACATCCCAGATCTTACATCCTCTCTACCTCTTGGGAGTAGCATCTTTCTCTTAGGATGTGAACACTTGAAAGAAAAATTGAACTCATGATGCATGAACAAAACCTCAAAAATTTTAATTTGAGTTGTGGATGCATATATGAATATGTCAATAATTACAAGCCTCATTTATTATGAATCATTTTATAGATGTGGGTAGAGGGAAATTTTGAAGGTAAAGAAGAAGCATACGGAAAACAGATGCTGAATAAGCAGGATTTCGGGTCCTGATAAAAGCTTGTGAATTATTAACTACAGTGACCTGTTCATGAACCTAGAATGGAGGTAATGAGAGGAACAATATTTATTGTGCATTTAGTATACACCAGACACTGGGTCACACAACTGAAATGTGTCTGATCTTTGCAGTGATTCTGGTAGGAAAGCATACTTATTATTACATATATCCCCACTTCATGAACAGGTAGATTAAGACTCATCAAAGTGATCACAGTCACAAAGATGATGTTGCTGGGATTCAAATGCTAAAGCATTTTATGACCCTGGCAATGAATTAAAAAGGACAAAGAAAAAGTATGAAAGCTAGGAAACTGAAAGCATAAGAGAGAATGGAAACCTATAACGGCATCCTCTTTTTCTTTGGATCGGGGACCCAGTGTGAGGTGAAATGTTTCTGTGACAAGGATAAAGTACAATTATGAGAACAAAGGCAATGTGGGATTAAGGAGGATGATTTAATAGAGGAACTGGGATTTAGCAACATCAAGAAACTGGCCACATTTTATAAATAACAGGATAGAGCGTTTACCAAAAACACATAGTTAAGCAAGGGAAAGGACGCTATAGCGCTGTGAACTAGGCTGTGCCTTGGTGGGAGGGGCGCACACGTGAAGCCAGCTGCAGACAGCAGGATGACAGTGATCAGAGCTGATTCCAAGGTGTATTAGCAAAAGCCTTCCGTCTTTCCAGCAGGTGAGAACAGCACCGCCAGCTCTTGATTAGCCTGGGACAAGTGGTGTCCGTCGTTGATTATCCAAGTGTCTCTTGTGCTTCACTTTTTTTGTTGTTACCTATTTTCTTTACCTTTCCTCTAAAAAAAGGTCTGACAAAAGAAGAAAAGTCCACATTTCAAGTTAATAGCTTTTTAGAAAACATGCATAATTGTTAATGAACTCGGGACCCCTGGTCATCTATGTATTACGAGTGAGGGATGGGGATGTGGGGTAGAAGTTTGAAATGTTCACACTTAATACAACACAGGCTTGCAAAATGAGGAAGAAAAAGGAGAAAGAAGAATAACCTTATAGTTTTCTCTGTTTAAAATAAAATTCCTCAATCTCCCTTTAAAGCCTTCTTTAGAAAGCGTAAGTTTAACCTACCAATTCAAGGTAACAGTCTCTTTGACTTTGTAGTACTTTCATTTTACATCAGTATTCTTTCCATTTAAAGTTCAAATTTCCTTTCAGACCTGATTTTCCCTCTTTAACAAGCTGTCTTGCTGCCATGGATAAATTATTTATGCCTCAGTGTCCTCATCTATAAAATGGAGAAAAAATTACTTACCTCATAGAATCTCACCAGAGAGTTTCCATTAAATATACACAAGCATCTTCAGGACTCAGAAAACTTGCTTATTTAGTATGTGCTTTCCATACAAGTTAGATTGGAAGGGTATAGTGTATAACCAACTCAATGCATGCTATTTTTCTTTCTCCTTTTCTTTTTCTGGAATTACATCTTTCACTTCTCACCTTGTTTTTGAAGAAGATTGGGGAGGGAGGTATGGGATAAGGTAGAATCAGGTTGAAAGAGAAGCAAGAAATAGAAAGATAGGATTCAATTCACCAATCCAATAAAGTGAGAGGAGTTCTGTATTTCCAGTCTACTGATCAAAGCTACTAAAAGTGTGGTTTTCCAAAGAATTTGGTTGATGTTTCCATTTGGGGCTAAACCAATAGAGCAGCACAAAAGCCGCACAATCTTCTCCCACTGTTTGACCAACAGAAGAAAACACACAGTCAAGAGAGAACTCAGTAAAGTACAAGCATGACTCTGTTATTTATTTCTACTAACAGATTATGGTGTTGTCAAAATTACAAACTGTGGGTGACATTGGTGAGAATTTCCACCGAGACTTTGAACACAATGAGTTAAATTTTAATATGGAATTGAATAAGAAAAGCTGGAAGAATTCATTAAAAAGGGGCTGCAAATATAAAAATAAAACCATCGTGAATGTGCCTACTAAACACATTTATGTCAGTTGACTATATTTGCCCAAAGGGAATTTTAAAAATACTTCGGTATATTCTATTTTTATTTGGGGAAAATATGTCATGATTTTTGCATTTTAGATGAGAAAGCTAAATCGTTATCTTTTCTTTTAGATATGAAAAGATGGAATCATTTGGAGATGCAGCATGGACAGTTGAAAGTAATAATAATAGCTAATATTTCTCACATGTTTACTATGTGTAAGGCACAATGCCAACCACATATTTTCACAAGTATGTTATATAATTGGTCCAAAAGCCTATGAAGTTAGTGCTAACATTTTCTTTATTCCCAGATGTGAAATGGACAAAGAGAAGTAGAATACTTTTACCAAAGTCACACAGTAAGTACACGAGATTGAGGTGGAATCCCAAGCCACATTCTAAATCCAGAGTCAGGTCCCTAATTCTTGAGCCTAAAAGCTGTGTTACCTCGTTCTCTGGAGTCTTGCTATTCAAAGTCTGGCCCATGTGTCAGTCACATCACTACCAAAGAAGAGCTTGATAAAATGCAGAGCCTCAGACCCCAACTTGGACCCAGTGTCCTGGAGTCTGCGTTTTACCAAAATCTCATGGTCACAGTAAATTTTGGGAAGCATTGCTATAGAGCACTTCAGAACACTAATAATTTTGTAGTAGATTGTGAAATGTCTCTACTGAGAGATAACAATCTTTGTTGGAAAAACTCTAAAGTTCTCTTAAAAGTCTAATTCTCTGCTTCAGACTTATCTCGTCAGAGTGATCATGCCACAGTGTTCTTTTAGGAATCATTATCCTCCTTTCAGTTTTTAAAATGTTGCATGGAGGTGGTCCTGTCTCTACTTCTACATGGGTTTCAAGGAAAGAACCATCCTGGGTTTCAAGGAAAGAACCATTCTGGTACAGTCTGGTACTCCCAGAGTCCCCAGGAATGAACAGACCCAAAGCAACAGGAGCAGAAGTCATGTGGCCAACTTCACTTTGATCCTTTCCTTTTAAACAACTATAGCAAATATTTGCAGAGTGCTTTACAGTTTACAATAACAATTTTACACACGCACAGAAAAATACATATTTGATTAGCTTGAGGTTGAAATACTTCAAATTGGAATATTTACTGAGGATTACAGTCTCCTAGGTATCTGCAAAGTCCTACGTTTGCTTATGAATCACTTCACTGCCCTTACATAAACTATTGACCAAGAGCTATTGAAGGGAATTTACATGGCTGTGAACTTCAAGGCACTATTTCAGAAGGCAAAAGAAAGCAGGCTAAAAGAAAAGAAAGTTGTATCTTTCAGCCAGGGAACTCTAAGTTTATTGTATATTTCCAGCTTTCAGAGTTTAGAATCTTAGATCAAAATGTAGACAAACTATATGGCATGCACCAAAATAAGTATATGCATTAAGTAACCTATAAATACTGGTGCACTCAAAGAAGTAAGTAAATGCTTTAGGCTATCTCCAGAGGGGAATTCAGGGATTTGTCCCGAATGAAGAGGCCCCTGAGGAACTGTTTTGCCCATTAGTGAAGCAAACTCTCATAGACAGTATTTAAGTACTTTCTTACAAGGTTTAATTGGAAATGCTTCTTACTGAAAGTAAAGAATATATTCACCAAGCCTACCCTGAGTGAGTCTTAACGAGACCAGAGGTTAACAGGAGACAAATTTACCACTGAACCTTAGTTCCACCTCTTAATATACGTCATGGTATTAGTAGGCTGCTTCATGTTTTAAGCTTCCATTCGTCATCTGTAATGATGGGAATCCTAAGAGCCCACTCCTCCTAGGTTTATTGTAAGGACTCAAGGGCATTCAATGCACCCCAGCTGGCATACAGTAAGACCTCGTTAAATTCATTCACTCAGCAATTTTGAGCACCTACACTATGGTAGATCCCAGCACTTGGAATAATAAGGCAAAATACTCACAGAGACCTTCGGCATGATTGATGTAATCACACAAGCAAATATAAAATTGTTCTGAGAGCTTATTACAGGATTTGACATATTGACCAAGATGTGTTAGGATTAAGCTCAATGATCTAAATAATCTCAAATACTGCATATATTGCAGAATATACTGAAGATGGAGAAACAACATGGGTAAAAGACAAAAGGAGTTACCTTGAACACAGCGTTCACACATGAGCTCTGGCAATTTCTTTTGGAGGAACTTGCCTTGTTTGTGAGTTAGGCATCTGAGCTATTATCACATAATAAAGAAAGTGTAGGTTTTTTTGCCAGAACATTTGTGCAGTTTAAAGATGGGGTGTGTCTACTTATGACTGCATTTCAGACGTGTGGGAAGGGAGAAATGAGTTATCTCTAACTGTTCCCTGACCCTAGCAAAGAAAATAACCTTTTTATTACGTCTGCTTGTTCTGAGGATGTAATGTGGTGGCTGTCTTCGTCTTGCCATATATATATATATATATATGGCAATATATATATATATATATATATATATAGAGAGAGAGAGAGAGAGAGAGAGAGAGATTTTTTTTTTTTCTCCCCAAAGAAATGAGGACAGGAAGACTGCCCTTTTGAACCTCCTCTCTGTCAAAGGACTTCTAGGGATTTTCAGCATGTGGAGGAAGATCAGAAAGTCTCCGGAACTTCTGCCAAGCGGCTGAAGTCACAGACTCTTCCCACACTCCCCCTGGGTCTCGTCATTTCTTATCAAGGATTCCGGGGTGGCGGCAGCAAGGCTTCCCACTTCAGCAAAGAAAGCAAATGAAGCATGAAAACGGAAAACTAACACCAGGAAGCACAGGGCACCGATCAAGCGTCAGTTATTCTGTCTCCGACCATCAAAGAGGCTCAGGTTTGTGTGGAAGTGGATGTCGAGGCCAGCAGCTCTTGGCTTGATCGCTGTCGTGAAAACGGAGGTTTATTTCTGTGTATGCTTTGCAGAAGTTGCTTGGTGGGGACCCAGAAGCTAAGGGGAATATGTGGGGGCAAATTTTCAAAACACTTGACCTTCTTGAGCTCTGTCTTGAAAGCCTCGTCCCATTCATTCAGCCTGCTGGGTCCCTGCGTGGCTAATAAAGCCTGACCTCCTGGCTCAGTACACTGAAGGCTTCTTGGAGGGTGTACAAAGCATTTTGAAGAGTTAAATGTAAATGAATCAGGAACACGTGGATTCAATTTCCCTAGAAATTCACATGTGCTTGGAAATGAAGGGGGGCAGTGTCTGGCCAAATGTGCTTTGATTTATCTGACCCGAAAATATAGCCCTCCCCACTCCTGTCCTCCCCTCAAAATCATTCAAAATTTTGGTTAATGTCAAGCCATGGCGGGGTTCTTGAGACCCTTGAATCCTGGAGTGGGTTTGAGTTCCTGGAATGCCCCCACTGAATTAAAAAGGACATTCAGGGAGCCTTATTCCACTCCTTGACCCCAAATAAAGGATCTCACATGGTTTTCTTCTATGTAAGGGGGTTAAATTAATGCAAAGATGTGATGATGTTAGTTTAGTCACAAAACTAACCACCTAATGCAATCCATGGAAGCCTTTGCTTCCTGCAACGAAGATTCTTATTCACAGGATGTGGCCGTGCAAATCATTTCTGCCAGAAAAAGTCAGGTTTGCCTTATCTAGGAAACCACCACTTAGATAAAAAGTACAATTGTTCAACTGTCATCACCACACTGTTGTCATCACCACCATCATTATCATCATACACTGATCATTTGTTGAGAGTTTTAGGAGTTTCAGGACACCTTTTAAAATAATTATCACATTTAACAGCCATGACTGACCCTTGCATGGAGTCTTAAAGATGGGATTGTTTGAGACCTATTTAGGGATGCCAGGCAGAGAGATCCCTTAGTAGAGGAGCTAGGACCTGGATGACAGAAGAAACCTTTTGAGTCTCATAAGCTAGACTAATGGTGCTTTACATCCAACTATTCCGGTTCCCCTTTCTCTTAGGAATTTCTGATAGGATAGAGGAGGGAGATTTCAACTTTTAATCTTAGAGTCTCACCAGACAAGGATGGGCTGTTGTTTGTCAGAAGCCCATGTTGACTGCAGTAATTATTCGTGTCATTAAGAAGAAGCTGGGTAAAGCGTCTGTGTGCTTTTGGTCTTTTGTCACCATTAATTAATTTTCATCCTGTCCTTTTCTTCCTCCTTTGGCCAGTTGGAGACCACAGTCTATTTGGGTATACAATCCTTCCTGACTCAGTTTATCTCTACCTACCTGCTTAATATTGTTTCCTTGGTGTCTTCTTGGATTTCTTCCACTGGTTGTGAGAATTTCTTCCATTTTATTCTGTAAGAATGCCACCAGAGGGGCCTATTTAATGACTGTGAGGAGAGTGGGAAGACATTATGGGTTACTGCTGGTTAACTCTCCAAGGGGATCATGGACCAGTTTAGTTAGCTTAGTTTTTCTTGCTATGCATCTGCCATCACTCATTCCCTTCTTTGTCTGCCCTTATTCCCCCCGCCCTCTTCTACCTAGACTTGCTATTCTCAGCACATTGGATGACTGGCTTTTCCTAGAATCCTTAAAATTCTGGCTTAAGTGTTACCTTCTCAGAAGTTTTTCCAGATCTGTGAAATGAAGGCCCCATACTCCCCTAACTTTTGCCTGTAATATATAATCCTGTTATTTCCTTTATAATGAATCACACTCTGCAATGATCTTGTTCACATATTTGTTTACTGTCTCTCTTTCCTTCTAGGACTAAATGTTTTATGATTAAGGATAGATTCTGACTTGTGCATCACTATTTCCCCAATGCCCAGAAAAAGCCTGGCATATAGAAGCTAACCAACAAAAATTACTGATAGATAGATTACTCTAGTGAGCAGTCCAAATCTTAATGGTAGTATCCTATTGGAGGACTGTGCGGGCAGAAACGCATCACCATAGTGAGGAATGAATTTTATAAAGACAGAATATTTTAGCAGTCATTTTTACTTGTATCAAGTGAGCAGCCATACAATCCTAAGAAGGCACTACTTGTAGATGACTACTCTTTAGCCGCTTACACTTTGCAGTGCTGAGATAAAACATGCAACATGACAAATTCCATTTATGGTGTCATCATTGAATGTTCTAGCCACTGAATAAGTTAGATAGCTCACAAGCCTGATGAGTGTGACAAGAGTGGAAAAGTATTAAAACAATACCAGCTGCACTGATGGTAAATTCCTATGTGAATTAAATGATCACAAGTTATATCAAGCGATTTTTTATTGCGTGCTATAAAAGTGTGTTCAGTAAATAATTAGCTTGCTGTTTAGCTAGTGACTTTTTTAAGATGAGTACATAAAAAGGATGACATAGTTTAAAAATAAATGTAAAATAAGATTTTTTTCCTCTTTGGGTACATAAAGAGAGAAAGGGAAACAAAATCAAGAAAAATAAGAAAACAGTTGAGTAAAAGGTTATTTCACTACTCAAAACATATGCCATAAATTCTTTGATATTTTGCTAAAGTTGGTTGTAAGTTTTGTTCTGATTTTCTTACCGGCCAGTGTAATGAGTAAAATATGATTTAGTATGTGATTTATAGGCAGGGCCAGCTACATAATTTGCTGGCCTCAGTGCAAAATGAAAATGTGGGGCCCCTTATTCAGAAAGCAGGAAAAATGCCATTAAATGTAATAAAACATGAAACTTTTTCCTTTCTTCCACGCTCTCATCTAGACCTGCTGTGGTGGTTTTTTATTTGTTATTTTATGCTCGGCCCCCGGGGGGTTGGGGATGCTGACTTGTACGGCAGATCTCAGCAGGCACAGGCAGCCTTGCCCCTGATATGGTTGACCTGGCCCACCTACTGCCAGGCCCTCCTTCCTGCAGCCGCCAGACCTATACACTGTGCCCTTTCTCAGGGCAAGAAGCCAGACTGCCCATCCTAATTCCTACTTCCTGGCTGCCCCAACCTGTTAAAAATCGACACACGCCCCCCTGCCCCCCACCACCAACAATTGATCCTAAAGGAAATCAACCCTGAATATTCATTGGAAGGAATGATGCTGAAGCTGAAGCCCCGATCCTTTGGCCTCCTGATGCAAAGCCAAATCTTTAGAAAAGACCCTGATGCTGGGAATGATTGAAGGCAGGGGGAGAACGGGATGACAGAGGATGAGATGGTTAGATGGCGTCACCAATTCAATGGACATTTGAGCAAAGTCTGGGAGGTGGTGGACAGAGGAACCTGGCGTGCTGCAGTCCATGGGGTCTCAAAGAGTCAGAAATGACTTGGTGAATGAATAACAACAACAACAAGAATTCAAAGTCCTTTGCCTAGATGTGATCAGTTTGTGGATTGAGGGTGAGCTAGAGGCTTGCCCTATGGAACATGTGGTGCTGCCACCCAGGGTGGAGACCTGGCTGCCACATCCCAGCCTGAGACACCACAGGGTCTGCACCCCCAGACTCTGACCCTCCCCATAGCCCACACCCATGTACAAATTCTCCCCTCCCCATGGCCCATGCCCATGTACAAATTCTCCCCTGGTACAGAGGGGTCTCTTGGTTTGGAGAGAGATGCCCCCTGGACTCATTTCAGATTTTGACATGCAGAGCTGAGAGTGTATACACATGGTTTAAGTTGCTAAATGTGTGGTCATTCATTATGATATTGTGTGCATTCCTAAGCCTGCTGTGAGAAGTGGTTACCACCTTGGTGGCTCAAAACAACAGAAATTCACATTATATTTAGGATTGTATGTAGGGTCCACTGAGATAATCCAGGATAAACCCTTCTTCTCAAGATCCCTCACTTAATCACGTTGTTTGCCATACAAGGCAAAATTCATAGGTTCAGCAGCAGTAGAAAACAAAGACCCTACTCATTTTATAGAGTAAAAAAAAAAAGCAATGACCAAAAATGTTACTTGACAGGTACACTGTCACATGACTTGTTCAAGAAGGAGAAGATCATAGGATGAGTTGGAATACTGGCTCAGTCACCTATTCTGTGCAGATATTTAGCTATTTTCTTATTTGTAAAATAGAGAGAGTAGTGTCTACAATTTAAGATTGTGGTATACTAAATTTTGGGCTTCCCTGGTGACTTAGAGGGTAAAGCGTCCACCTGCAATGTAGGAGACCCGGGTTCAATCCCTGGGTTGGGAAGATCCCTTGGAAAAAAGAATGGCTACATACTCCACTATTCTTGTCTGGATGCTTGATAAATGGCTGCTATAATTGCCATCATCTGATATGAAGAAAGATGACAGTTTTTTTTTTTTTTTTTTGGTAACTTCCTGTTTCTTTGATCATTTCTAGAACTTGTGGCGCTAATTACAATTCACTGTTTACTTGGCAAACATCTAGGCAGTGTTTGTGGGTCACATTGATTTCACACAAATAAATCAGAATTGCCCTGGGGGTCAATCTCAACTTATCATACTCAGTAAAAGTTCAATTGTAAAAGCATTGAAGGACTAGGCAGATTAAAACAAAACAAGACAGCAACTGGGGATATAGAGTAAAACCCCAAACATCTTTGGCTTATTTGTCTCCTTAAAAGTCCCTGCTGCATGACCATTATTTTTTTCTTTCCCTCTCTTTTGTCTAAACTCTAGCTTGTCCCACTCCATTTCCTTCTTCTCTTTCACTGATATTTTCTTCTCTAGAAGCTTCATGGTTTGTGTGTGATGCAAGTCAATTTAATCTCCAATGATTTTCCAAATACATTTCTCCATCATCGACCAAGATCAGCATCTCAGTGGGCTGAGCAAATCAAGTGAATAATTCTTTAGAAGACAAATGAGTCAAAATGACTACTTTTGTTTTCCTGTATTGTTTTTGTTATGCATGCTAGGTTGTTTTGCTCTGTCAGACTCTTTGTGACCCTATGGACTGTAGCCTGCCAGGCACCTCTGTCCATGAGATTCTCCAGGCAAGAATACTGGAGTGGTTTGCCATGCCCTCCTCTAGGGGATCTTCCCAACTCAGGGATTGAACCCGCACCTCTTGTATCTCCTATATTGGCATGCAGTTTTTTTTTTTTTTGTTTTGTTTTTTACCACCTGGGAAGCCCTGTTTTTGTCATAATCTCATGTATTAAAAGAAAAAAAAAATAGAAGATGAGGAACAGAAACTTGGGATAGCAATATTGGAATAGGGATTATTGAACTGCAAACACAATCTGAATAGTCTTATTGGGAGGAGTTTTTTCCTGGGGAAAGTGATGATCTTACTAAGCATATGATTTTGTTGGTTTTTCCTGAAATCCTAGAATGTACAGGATGCCTGATATAGATCATGAATACTAGAATAAGCATATATAAAATAACCTTAATGTTAAAAGAAATTACATACAGAGGAAGTTCAAAACCAATACTTTTCAGGTAATTGTAGAATCTTGTGTGTGGTTTTATACACTCTGGAAGAAGTAGGAGTGTGGTACACAGAATAATGACCTCCCAAAGATATCTGCATCTTAATCCCTGGACCCAGTAAATGCATGTCAGAGGGGAAATAAGGTTGCTTGCTGAAGTAAGACTGCTTACTTCATAGGAAGACCACCTTGAAAATGCAGTGGGCCCAAGATAATCAGAGGGATTCTGAAAGGTAGAAGAAGGAGACAGAAGAGGCAGAAGTTGTAAATACAGAAAAATGGTCAGAAAAATTTGCAATGTTCTTGGCTTTGAAGATGGAGGAAGGGTCTCTGACAGAAAGAGTGTGAGTGGTCTCTAGAAGCTGGAAAAGGCAAGAAAATGGATTTACTGCTTCCAGAAAGAAAGGCATCCCTACCAGCACTTTGATTTTCACCTGGGGAGATGTGTGTCTTACTTCTGATCTACAGAATGCTTTGGTAACAAGCTTGTGCTGTTTTGCCAACAAGTACGTGGTAATTTTTTATGGCAGTTGTGGAGACATACCACTGAAGACTTAGTCTAAATTGTGTTCTTTAACTCAAGTGTCCTCCTGCACCACTTTATTTATGGATATCCTATCTTTATATAATTCTTCTCTCTCATACTAAACCCTGCCCCTAATTACCCATGTTTTTTATGCATGACATATTGGAGCAAATTCTGTTGTTGTTTTTTTTTTAAGATAGTAATTAACTTACAGTTGCAATGAAAATAGAATCAGTTGAAATGATCCCAGAGATATAATCTTTCCTCTTTTTAACAGAAAATGGGGATGATGAATCTGACACCTATCTAAGGTATTCTACAGCAGGAGATCTTGATCATAAATGAATGCTCCTACTGTAGCATCCTAAAACAGAATACCTTATCATGAATGCATCTAAGATGAGACAGAAAGCTTTAGTTGGTAAACTAGTGAGCCTTGTGAAAGTCGCTCAGTCATGTCTGAGTCTTTGCGACCCCATGGACTGTAGCTTGCCATGGTTCCAAGGTTCCTCTGTCCATGGAATTCTCCAGGCCAGAATACTGGAATGGGTAGTCATTCCCTTCTCCAGGGGATCTTCCCAACCCAGGGATCGAACCCATGTCTCCTGCATTGCAGGTGGAGTCTTTACCATCTGAGCCACCAGGGAAGCCCAGTGAGCCTTAGGGAATCTCTTTTCCTCCTCCCAACCACCAAAGAAAGAGCTGACTAACTATAAACCCTGTAAGGTTTTCCTTCCGTGTCATTTTCCTTTAGCACACTAGGTCATTGGGCCTAGTCATTTAAAATTCTTTACTATTAGATTTGAATTCTACTTTTTTTGAAGTAGGAACATTAGAGACTGAAGAAAACATCTTTTGTTTATTGTCAACCTTTTTAATCTATCAATATTATTTAGTAGAATAATTATCGACCATACTGTTTCAGAGCAGGACAACCAACAATAAATCCATAATCGTTTCTGTTGAAGAGAGAGACTCCTTGGAGATAGTGGGCTGAGAAGTTATTATTTATCAATGCAACACAGTATAATTTGAAACAACAACAATAGCATCATTTGAAAGAAAAAAAAGTATAGGGATACTTTTAGCTGAGAATCATTCCCACTAGAGGTGCTTTCCATAGATAAACTAGAGGTTTAAAGGCAAGAAATTCTTTAACTCCTGCTCACTTCCCAAATACTCTCAACCTTAAAAATTGATGCTCTCTTTCTGTCTCATGCTCCTCTCTTCCCTTCCTACATTGCTTTGGGAAACTTTATTTAGTGTAAACATCCTGAGATACTGTGATTTATAAGTGCCGACTTAAAAAAAAATATGTGCAACCTGAAAGTAGAGAGTTATTTTATTTGGTGGGAATGTTTAGGACTGCATCCTAGTAGCTCTGAGAAGACTGCTGCAAGGAGGCAGAAGGGGAAGTCAGACTATATACAAGTTTGCAACAAAGGGAGCAGGCTGTCTGACCATCAGAAGATCAGGTATCAAGTTAACGAATTTAGCATTCTATATATGGGAAGATGAAAGCCTCTGTACTCATTGAATTCATTCCTTTCATATGCACCTCAGCTATCTGGGGCCAATCCTGTTTACTTGTTCACCTCAAGGAGTGGCAGATGGCTGCTCCTTGCATTCCCCCAGCTCCTCAGCAGTCACCGTAGGGGGTGGCAGCTTCCCCTGGACGGCAGTTTAGGGACCTCTCATTCATATTTGGAGGCCAGAAATCGTTGATGGCTGTGACATTTCTTGTTTATTCATATGGCAGGGGATATTTTCATTTCACATAAGAAAAGTATATATTTGGTCAGGGCTTCCCTGGTGGCTCAGCGGCAAATAATCTGCCTACAAAGTAAGAGATGAGGGTTTGATCCCTGGGTCTAAAAGAGTTCCTGGAGGAGGAAATGGCAACCCACTACAGTATTCTTGCCTGGGAAATCACATGGACAGAGGAGCGTCACAGGCTACAGCCCAGGGGGTTGCAAAAGAGTGGGACACGACTTAGCAACTAAATAAAAACACAATATATTTGATCTTTCAGATGACCAAAGTATAGTTCTCATATATATTTGGGCTTTGTTAAACGTTCCTCAGTCACAGCTCCCAAAACCTTTGGCATTTCCTAAGTGTTGGCTGAGAGCAGCAAAGGTGTCTCTTGTTATGTTAACGTGTTAATGGGGTAAGTTTGAACCCCATCCAGGGAAGGAGGCTGGTTGCCAGGTGAACCAACCACATGATTGCTGTTGCTCAGTCATGTCCAACCCTTTGAGACCCCGTGGACTGCAGCACGCCAGGCTTCCCTGTGCTTCACCATCTCCCGGAGCTTGCTCAAATTCATGTCGATTGAGTCAGTGATGCCATCCAACCATCTCATCCTGTGTCGTCCCCTTCTTCTCCTGCCTTCAGTCTTTCCCAGCATCAGGGTCTTTTCTAATGGATCTACTTTTCGCATTGCATGGCCAGAGTATTGGAACTTCAGCCTCAGCATCAGTCCCTCCAATGAATATTCAGGACTGATATACTTTAGGATTGGTTTGATATCCCTGCTGTCCAAGGGACTCTCAAGAGTCTACTCCAGCACCATAGTTTGAGAGCTACCTGTGATATCCAATATGTATTTCCTGGTAGATAGTGTCAGAATTGAGTTGAATTCTTGGACATCCTGCTAGTATCTGAGAACTGCTTGGTGGTGTGGGGAAAAACTTCCAAATATTTGGTGATCAGAGTGAAGTGTTTGTTGTGAGCAGATAAGAAACTCCTATGAAAGGGAGAGCTGGGTTTATCCCCACATAGAAGGTGGAAGACAGATTTTTCCATTGCACATCCTCTCCACACTGACTCCTTTCTCCCAACTGGTCTGATTCTATGTTCACCCCCGCCAAAGTTAATTTGTAAGGTTCATTGCAATCTGTCCCCTGCTTACCTTTCTATTTATTCACTATCTGCCACTCTTCTCTTGTACACCCAGGATTTCTTCCCTACCTTCTTCCATGGCAGTTTGTTCAAATGCATTCTTTTCTCCTCTGGAAGACTCACATTTGTCTCAAGCTCTGCCCATTGCATTGATACTGACACCTCTTCCTGGAACATTCTTATTTGTCTTCCAAATCTTTATTTTTCTTCCTGATATTGTCTTTTTCTTCCTTCTTTGTCTCAGATCCTTTCTGTATGTTCTGTACCTTGACAGTTTCATGTATAAGCTCTCCTGTCATACTAAATTGCAATCATTTATTTACTGTCTGAAATTTTTACAGACTCTGAGTAACTTGACAGCTTGGTTACTGTCAAACCGTTATCATCAAAGCTTAAAATACTGCCTTTACATATAGTAGATGTTCAATAAATGTAGAATTAGTAGACAAACAGGTGAAAGAAAAGCTGACATAATATTTTTGCATTTTCCTAATTGTAGACTTAATCCAGGTTGTTAGTAAATGTCAATCTGTGGATGAAAAGTCAGGATCAAGCCTATTACAGCCAAGTACTTATCTTCCTCTATAGTTTCAAAGTTCTTTTAAAAGAGGCATTAGCAATTCTTTAATACATCAGCACTATAATCCCCTCTCCAAAAATGCCAGAGGTCACCTGGAAATTGAATGGCTGAGCAAGGATTAAAATGTAAGAATAGGGAGACTTTGGTTAAGTTAACTGGATCACTGCTTTCATGTCCTTGTTAAATATGCTTTCTGGACCATGACAAGAAAGCATCGTGGGGAGTCATAGGTTGAGGAGGTTAAGAAAGAAAAAAGGCCTATTGATCAATGGTAATCAATTCATCTTATACTGTGATTATGTTTTCTTCTGATTACCCTGCTTATATTCTTCAACCCAATAACCTTCATTAGGGATAGAACAGAGTCCCATGTCCCCAGATTTGGTGATGCTTATTTTTGTTACACAGATGCCTTACTCAGATCTCTTAATACTGGCAATCCCCATGTAAATAAAAAATCCCCAGAGTGTTTAAAAAGAGTGAGTGGAGAGAGATTTAGATTTTCTTGAAGAATAAAAGATGATATGAAATATCTTCTTCTTCTTTGGAATTAACCATCTGCCCCTGCCAAAAGAGATGTTTACAACAGCCCACAAATTTTCCCTCCATTTTTAGACTGAAATCTCCCATAAAATTCACCAAACTCATTTCTCTAGTTTATTGGTTTATAGCATAGACTACAGGAAAATGACGGCATTTTATGTAGATAGCGTGCCAGGTTCGTGTCTTAGTGAATCTCCGTAGATTTCAAAGAAGAGAACTAAACCATAGACTTGAGTACTTTATATGACTTATTCAGCTGGTCATCTGAGCTAAAACTATGAGATGTAGAGAGAGAAAGAGTAGCTGCCTGATGACTAAGTTTTTATTTACATTTAGTCTAGTCGTACTTCTTGTTGGGTTTCCTGAAGTCCTCTGCATCATCAAATAGAGCTTCTATTTTTTTTAAACTTCCTTGAGTGAGGGATTATAAACAAATGGCAAAAACATTTAATACAGCACACAATCTTCCTATGTTCTGAGGAGAGAATTAATATGTACTAGGCACTTACTGGGCTTTCCTGGTGGCTCAGACAGGAAAGAATCTGCCTGCAATGTAGGAGACCCGGGCTTGATCCCTCAGTCAGGAAGATCCGCTGGAAAAGGGAATGGCAAGCCACTATAGTATTCTTGCCTGAAGAATTCCACAGACAGAGGAGCCTCGTGGGCTATAGCCCATAGGGTCACAAAAAGTCGGACACAACTGAGCAACTAACACTTTCACTTTTCAAGCACTTACTATGTGCCTGATACATGCTTGGATCTTCACATTTTATAACACATAAGATGCATATTAAAATGTATACAATATACTCCAAAAAGTTCACTGATTAAACAGGATTTTTGAAGTCCATTTAACAGATAAAGGAACTGAAACTAAAATATATTAAGCTACTTACCTTATTCAAGTTCTTCCATCTAGTGATTTTAGGAGAGACAATTCAAGTCTTTTATCATCTCACAAAAATTTGGTCAAAATTGCCACCACTGTCAAAATGGGATTTCTTGAAGGGAATAAAAAGACACTGAAAAACAGAATAGAAAGGAGTAGTGAAATTCTAAAAAAGAAAGAGTATTGAGAAAAATTAAGCAGATTCTAGACATAAAACAGACCAAAATTGTGTGATTGGGGATGGGGGTGGGAAGAACATGAAGAAGAGGAAGAGGAAGGAGACAGATGGAGAAGAGAGAATGGTCCCATGATGGGAACTTTTCTGAATTCAAAGGAGGGTGGGGGAGAAGAGCAGGGGAGGAGGATTACCAAAGCTGGACTTTTTGAAAGTACTTTGAGAAAAAACAGAACAAAAATAAGTCTTTCACTTAAAATTAAATAACAGAATGTAGTCAACAAAACCAGTGAATTTTTTAATGTCTGCCTTTTCCTGATTATGCTTTATAAAGCAAAACGGGATCCTTGTATGAATGATTTAAAATATATCCAATCCTATAGTGGTTATTCCAAACAACAACAACAGCAACAAAAATGCTGGTCATTACATCTAATTCCCTTCCCGTCACATTTCCTTATTGTGTGACCCACAGTTTCCAAGTCCAGATTCTTAGGATATTCCTTTCATGCCTTGAACTTCCATGTACTTGCCTAAAGATCGGTTTCTCCAAATTTACTTTCATAGATACAGTTTGGTAAGGACCTATGATTATTGTGCTTGGAAAAGACAAGGTTTGCAAAGTTAAGCAGTTTTTTCCCTCTTGGTTATTATATTATAGAACTTTTCAGAGCCCACTCTGAATTTTCACACATAGGAAGTAAATATTTTTATCCTTGTTTCTTTTTTAAAGGGAAAGTCCATGGTACCAGTGTTTTGGGAAGCATAATGGAAACTCAGTTCTTGATTGAAAGTCCACAATACATGGATCTAGAAATAGCAGTTGATTTTCAAACTTTGCAAAGATAGCTACTGCTGCCTCTCTTCTATGCTGCTTTTTAGAGTTGATTTCCACCAGAGAAAGGAAATGTTGTTAGTTGCTCAGTCCTGTCTGACTCTTTGTGACCTCATGGACTGTAGCCTGCCAGGCTCCTCTATCCATGGAATTCTCTAGACAAGAATACTGGAGTGGGTAGCCATTCCCTTCTCCAGGGGATCTTCCCAACCAACCCAGGGATTGAACACAGGTCTCCCCCATTGCAGGCAGACTTTTTAGAGAGAAGTATGGCAAGTATTCCCCTGGAGAAGGAAATGGCAACCCACTACAGTATTCTTGTCCGGGAAACCCCATGGACAGAGGAACCTGGTGGGCTACTGTCCAAGGGGTTGCAAAAGAGTTGGGCATGACTTAGCAACTAAACAACAAACAACAATGGCAACCATCATCCCTTCTCAAACGTACACAACTTGCTCTCTGAGAACCCCTTCTTCTTCCCCGAGGATCCAAAAGACCAGAAATATTAAAAAGCATGTTCTCTTTAGTGAAAGTTTGAGAGCTCTTCTCATAAAGTCAAGGAGCTACAACAGAGATACTTTTTTTTCTTTTTTTGAAGTCTGTTAGTTTCAGTTGTGGAGAAGGCAATGACACCCCACTCCAGTACTCTCGCCTGGAAAATCCCATGGACGGAGGAGCCTGGTAGGCTGCAGTCCATGGGGTCGCTATGAGTCGGGCAAGACTGAGCGACTTCACTTTCATTTTTCACTTTCATGCATTGGTGAAGGAAATGGCAACTCACTCCAGTGTTCTTGCCTGGAGAATCCCAGGGACAGGGGAGCCTGGTGGGCTGCCGTCTATGGGGTCAGACAGACTTGGACAAGACTGAAGCGACTTAGCAGCAGCCGCATCAGTTGGTAACATTGTGACATCCAACTTGTTACTTAACCTTTTGAGACTCAATTTTCCCAACTGTAAAGATAAAATTACCTCTATGACACAAGGGTATGTAGGAGTCCGTGATGTAGTGGTTTCCCTCTTAATATGTCTATACACACCCAGTACTAAAAAGATGCAGTTCTCTTCTTTTTTTTTTTTTTCCCTCCATCTCTTGAGTGTCTCAGGGCATTATGTATTACTGGATTGATTCTCCAGGAACCTGGATCAATATTAGAACATGAATTTTTCATTGGATAATATCTTTGCAAATACTACCTTATCAAGTTGTGTGTGGAAAAAAAAAAAAAAATCCAGTAAAGTGGACAATGAAATCTGAATGAAGAAGTCAGACAGTCAAAACTTTGTTTCCAAGGAGCTCAGAGTTGAAAATATTTGTAGCAAAATGCAGTTCATGGTACTCAAAGGAGAAGAAATTTAAAGGAAGGGCTATAAATTTTCAGGGAGGGATGAAATGAGGGTGTGAGACTTGAATTGTGAATTCTTAAAAGGATAAGGTCTTCCTACTCAATCTGCAAGGCTGTTGAGGAGTTTGAGGGTGTCAATTGAGATCGTTTTAACTCTACTGTGCTTTTCTAGTAGGCAAATTTTGGGTGAATATTTCTGCCCCTGAAGCATAGTGAACTTCTGGGTGGTCTAGATAAGAGTTCTTAGCACGAACGGTGTCATAGATGACAGAAGAGAGGGAGATTGTAGGGCAGGGTGGAGAGAGGCAGAGAAACGGTAATATGACCAAGGCATCTCTAAGTTTATAACTATACACCAGGCCCTTCACCAAAAAAGAAAGGACTGTGGCCTCAGGGATCCTAGCCACTCCTTCCATGTCACTGTTTTTCTTCTTTATCTGGTTTCCCACACATGGGGTATGTAAGTAAGGTCACAGGGAAAAGTTTGGCTAACGCCAGCAACTGGGCTATTTCCTAGATTTAGTTTAAAATATGGAAACAAAACCTTGAAAAACAAGAATTAAAAGACTCAAAACAACGAAGTTTTAGAAGTATCCTCAAAAATAAGCATTGCTAATTTAATATAACAATATTATGCTTTTAGAATTTGAGCCATGACATATGGTGCTGAGAGTAGATGCCAAAACTATGAAAAGCCCTGCTATGCACCCAGGGGCCACTAGAGGGGGTGGTAGCACGCAGAGCGTCTTCAGTCCCTGGGCAAGCCGCTCATCCTTCAACGGTGCAGCTTTCCCACCTCCTCCAGTGGTCAGAGCTTTTCGTTGCCATGGGAATCCCCAAACAAGGGGTAAATATGTCGACAATAGCCATAGACAATTTTATTTTTCATCCCTTTTTTAGCGCATGGCAGTCTCAGAGCACTCCATCTCCCTGGCCTGTTAAGTCTGGGTAGCACAACCCATCCGTTAGTGCTAAATGGTATCACAGCACGCAACTCTCTTCACACACTGCGGTGCATTGTAAAGGTCCCTGCTCTATGGAGAGAGAGAGAGAGAGAGAGAGAGAGAGAGGGAGAGGGAGAGCAAGCTCCTTTTTTCCCTCCCTCTTTTCCTTAGCTTTCTCCCCCTTCTAAGTGCAACTGAATCTTCAAATGTGAGTAACTCCCGAATCTGTCTGTATCAGGCTGTTAGATGCTCTCCGCGATTAAGCACAGAGAAAGGAATGCAAAAGAGGGCATCCGATTTATTCTTTGGCACTCAAAGGTAGATGTTTGAGGTGACTAGATTATGTTTAAAATAAATTGACTTACGAAGAGATAGTCCTTTAAATGGAGTCTGTGGTAGCATTAAGGCTAACATTATCAATGCCTGTGCCATAATTGAGCATGTATCAGGACAGTCCCCTTTGTAGGAAATAGTTATCAGCCATTTGGAAGACTCCTAGCCGGGGATGTAAGTTAAGCAGGGAACCGGACTCTATTAATAGAGTCAGGCACGACTAAGGCAGCTTAGCACACAGGCAGTCAAGGGACTCTGTTAACAGTAGCGAGTTACCTAGCAAATTCTTTATCTCTGCTTTTCCACAGTTGTGTTCATCACTTACTATGTACTAGGTGTTAGACACTGTTGCAGATGTAACTATTAGCAGAGATGACCCTGTACATGAGATGCTCACAGTTAAGGGAGCTTTCCCCCACTGAGAACTGGACCAGACCCAGGGGTAAACTAAGGTTGCTATGGCAGTAACACAGATTCGTAACTCACAATTAGATCCCTCCTTTCCCCCAGTCCCAATTCTCACTTACATAGGAAGAACTCTCTCACAGGATGAAGGGGAGGAGAAACAGATCTTTGGACCTGGTTCCTTGAGGTCAGGAACCAAATCAGCTGTTCACGGGAGTACCCATTGTGGATACGTCTGTGTGTGGCCCATGAAAGCACTTCTAAATTTGTGCTCCCCAAATGAAAACATGGAGGGAGAGATGAGTGAACTATATTTCCCAGGTGGTGCAGTGGTTAAAAAAAAAAAAATCTTCCTGCCAATGCAGGAGACGCAAGAGATGCAGGTTCAATCCCTCAGTCGGGAGGGTTCCCTGAAGTAGGAAATGGCAACCCACTCCAGTATTCTTCCCTGGAAAATTCCATGGACAGAGGAGCCTGATGGGCTACAGTCCATAGGGTCTCAAAGAATCAGACATGACAGGGTTCATAAGTAAGCAGGTGAATGGAATAATAAAATGGATGAGGATTCTTGGTGGATATGTTTAAAATGGAAAAATGATGAATATTCACTACATCACAGAATACCAAACCTGCATAAATAATTTTTAAAAATCCAACATTGTCTTTAATTTTTGGCCCATCTCCCAAGTTTTATCTTTCACTGACCTAAAATTTCTTTTATTGCTCTCAATATCAGAATATTTAAATCAAATCAAGCAAATGCTCATTTTTAGGGTGGTAAAAATTCATGTGTAAATTATTAGGAAGGAGAAAGGAAATGAAGTAATCATGGTCCAGTTTCTGGGAGGGGTATTCCAAAGGCCATCCCTGTAGAGAATTGTGGGCCTTTCCTTGAATCTTTCATTGACGATTTGGGTTCCTGGCACATGGGAAATCCCCATCTCCATCTGCAATTTCCCAGGGGACATATCCCTGAGCGCTTCAAGGACATACAACTGAGAAGAGTGAAGGGATCCCTGGATTGTGAGACATTATCATCCAGACATTGGGGAACACTACTATGATGATGTTGGCCAATGTTGGCTTCTCCCCAAAAGGGCCTGAGGGTGTCTGTTTAACTGGAAACACTCTCTGCAGTTACAGACCTTTCCCCAAATGGTTCTCGTTTTGTGATTCAGCATATGAGTCACTTGGTTAATAACAACTTCCTTTCTGTCCCAGATACCCCCTGGGAAATTTGGAGCTCTTCTGCTTTGGGGAGGAATCCTTGGGTAAGTTGCTAAGGCTGCTGGTTTGAGGTTACTTGTCAGTGAAGTGGAGACAATGGAGGCTTGCTGTAGCTGAGTGAACTTCAGAGAAGCTGGTAGTATTATGGTCAGAGATCATCAGACCTTGGCATCAGAATGAAATGATTGCAGAAGAATGTTGTGCTGTTATCTACTAAAAATGAGCATAGGTGATTGTTCAGAGTGGAAGAATCCATTCATGCATCATACATGTCATGGACTTTGCCCCCAGCGTCCACTCCACACCATCTTGATTACGAAGGAACCATTGAGCTGAGGTAGAATGGATCCACCTTGAGTTCTGGGGCTGGTTCTTGAGTGTGTAGGCTCTTCCTATCTGTCTTGCTACAATGCTCAGGTTAGGAATATACACTTAACCAGGTCAAGGCATTAACTTTGTGCTAGGAAAACCAGGCCATTCCCAGAAGGATGTAACTGGCAAGTATCCCTTGAGTTGAGGACCTTATGAATACAGAATAGCACGTGGGTAGCTCTAGGAACTGTGGACAGCAAGGCTGTGACTACCTGGGAAGCTGAGCCTTTTTTTTTTTTAATTGGAAGCTAATTACTTTACAATATTGTAGTGGTTTTTGCCGTACATCGACTTGAATCAGCCATGGATGCACATGTGTTCCCCATCCAGAAACCCCCTTCCACTTCCTTCCCCATCCCATCCTCCAGGGTCATCCCAGTGCACCAACCCTGAGTGCCCTGTCTCATGCATCGAACCTGGACTGGTGATTCACTTCACATATGATAATATACACATTTCAATGCTACCCTCTCAAATCATCCCACACCCGCCTTCTCCCACAGAGTCCAAAAGACTGTTCTCTACATCTGTGTCTCTTTTGCTGTCTCACATATAGGGTCATTGTTACCATCTTTCTAAATTCCATATATATATGTGTTGCTGCTGCTGCTAAGTCGCTTCAGTCATGTCTAACTCTGTGCGACCCCATGGACAGCAACTGACCAGGCCCGTCTGTCCACGGGATTCTCCAGGCAAGAATACTGGAGTGGGTTGCCATTTCCTTCTCTAATATATGTGTTAGTATACTGTATTGGTGTTTTTCTTTCTAACTTACTTCACTCTGAATAATAGGCTCCAGTTTCATCCACCTCATTAGGACTGATTCAAACACCTTCTTTTTAATGGTGGAGTAATATTCCATTGTGTATATGTACCACAGCTTTCTTATCCATTCATATGTTGATAGGCATCTAGGTTGCTTCGATGTCCTGGCTATTGTAAACAGTGCTGCGATGACGATTAGGGTACACATGTCTCTTTCAGTTCTGGTTTCCTCGGTGTGTATGCCCAGGGGTGGCATTGCTGGGTCATATGGCAGTTCTATTTCCAGTTTTTTAAGGAATCTCCACACTGTTCTCCATAATGGCTGTACTAGTTTGCATTCCCAGCAACATTATAAGAGGGTTCCCTTTTCTCCACACCCTCTCCAGCATTTATTGCTTGTAGGCTTTTGGATAGCAGCCATTCTGACTGGCGTGAAATGGTACCTCATTGTGGTTTTTGTTTTTGTTTTTTTTTTCCTCATTGTGGTTTTGATTTGCATTTCTCTGATAATGAATGATGTTGAGCATCTTTTCATGTGTTTGTTAGCCATCTGTATGTCTTCTTTGGAGAAATGTCTGTTTAGTCCTTTGGCCCATTTTTTGATTGGGTCATTTATTTTTCTGGAATTGAGCTGCAGGAGCTGCTTGTATATTTTTGAGATTAATTCTTTGTCAGTTGCTTTGTTTGCTATTATTTTCTCCCATTCTGAAGGCTGTCTTTTCACCTTGCTTATAGTTTCCTTCATTGTGCAAAAACTTTTAAGTTTAATTAGGTCCCATTTGTTTATTTTTGCTTTTATTTCCATTACTCTCGGAGGTGGGTCATAGAGGATCCTGCTGTGATTTATGTCAGAGAGTGTTTTGCCTATGTTTTCCTCTAGGAGTTTTATAGTTTCTGGTCTTACATTTAGATCTTTAACCCATTTTTGAGTTCATTTTTGTGTATGGTGTTAGAAAATGTTCTAGTTCATTCTTTACAGGTGGCTGACCAGTTTTCCCAGCACCACTTGTTAAAGAGGTTGTCTTTTCTCCAGTAGCTGAGCCTTAGAATAAGCTCACAGGATGAAAAGGGGGGTGGAAATAACTAGTAATAGCAGCAAGCTCCTGGGTGAAACCAAAGACCATTCTTCTGTTGTATTTTTTTTTAATGTAAGTTGAGCTATTTCTTTTATTACTTAAACTTCTTTGAGTTGAATTTTCTGTTACTACTGACAGAAAGAATGTCTACTGATGTTATTAAGTAACTGTTCATTCAGTTATTTATTCTATAAATACTTATTGGTTATCTACTATGTTCAAGGCTTAAAGACAGAGATTAGTCCTTTCCCTCCAGGAGGACACAATATACCTAAAAGGCAAATGTATACATGGAAAATGAATGTGAAGCATGGTAAATGCTAAATCCAGGCAAACGTACAAGATATAGTAGGATCAAGGTGGAAGAACCCTCAAATTTGCCTTTGGAAGCAGTCAGGGGAGCTTTGGGCAGGAGATGCCACTGGAGGTAACTATTAGAGTAAGATCTGGAAATAAGACAACTGAGGGCAATCCAGGAAGAGAGAAACATTTCTACAAAGAAATTCAGGCACAAGAAGACATGGCTTATTTGAAATATGTGGGCTTTCCTGGTGGCTCAGAGGTTAAAGCATCTGCCTCCAATGCGGGAGACCCCGGTTCTATCCCTGGGCTGGGAAGATCCCCCGGAGAAGGAAATGGCAACCCACTCCAGTATTCTTGCCTGGAGAATCCCAGGGATGGAGGAGCCTGGTAGGCTACAGTCCATGGGGTTGCAAAGAGTCGGACACCACTGAGCGACTTCACTTCACCTCGCTTCACTTCAAAAAGCAAGGAAGCAGAGTGACCATAGATGAGGCTAGAAAAATGGCCAGGGGTAAACACTGTGGAGCTTTTTATTCAAGGTAGAAGGTTTTGTTTAGCTTTCTTGTAATGGAGACCAAAAAGAATTTTGACCAGAGCTTTCATTCTGAAACCATATAGTTTATGAGTACTTGGTCCCTGTATGATGGAAAGCAGTGAACATAATGGTAAAAAATATGGACTATAGAGTAAAACTCCTTGGTTTTAAATCCTGGTTCTGCTCTCTCCCAGTGCCCAAATTTTCACATCTGAAAAATGGGTGCAAAAGAGTTGTAAGGTTTGAAGAGGATCTTCTAGGTACAGAGGCAAGCATGTGGTATACTTACAATACACAATTTTTTAGTCCCCTTGCTGATTTCAGTTTCTAAGAGTGCTATGAATAAGTTCCTTTTGTCATGATGAACAAATGAAGGTCTGGAAAAAGCTGCCATCTAGCTAATTTGTTATACAGTGTGCAGTCTTATACCTGAGACTTTAAAAGTTGGGCATCCATTATTTTGTGCAGTTTAGTGAACTCCTTGTCCAGGCTGTTTATTTGCAGTCTGGCTATTTTTGTATTTCTGGAGCAATGATTGCATACCCATAGGTAGGCTAGCCCATGTAAAGGTAAACGTACTATACCCTTCCCCCCCAAATAAAACATCTCCATACATTAAAGATAAGATCAAAGGTAAAGATGTAGTCAGAGGTTTGCATTAATAGAGTAGGAGGTCCATGATAGCTCATAATAATTCCATGAATTAAACAAAATGTGTTGTCTATGTAAAATTTTGCCTGAATGGAAATGCTTAACCTTGATAAAGGCACATGTTGAACTTCCCTGGTGGCTCAGACTATAAAGCGTCTGCCTGCAATGTTGGAGACCTGGGTTCCTTCTCTGGGTTGGGAAGATCCCCTGCAGAAGGGAATGGCTACCCACTGCAGTATTCTTGCAGGGTGGGCTAAAATCCAAGGGGCCATAGAAAGTCAGACACAACTGAGAGACTCACATACACACACAGGCATATGCCAGTCATAGTTGATATTCTCCTGGTGTCCACATCAGTATGACCACACTGGTTGTATATTATTAAGCATCTTTTTGGAGGTCAAGCATTCTCTGAGTAACCAAGTGTCGAGCCATAGTACATATTAAATATTTGAATATTATCCTTCAACTAAATGTTGCTACTCTTTATACCTAAAACTCAGATAGAAACAGTATATAATTGGTAGGCAGAAACAGTGGCTAAGTCAGTAGTAGTAGTAGGGGAATTGAGTCCAGAGGAATAAAATTCAACAAATCCCAGATGAAGCACATGAAAGGACAGCAGTAGCAACAATGTAATTCTGTGAGGAGTGCATCAGTTTCCCAAAGAGCCAGAAAGACCTGGGTATTCATCCCACTTGATCTTTCTAACTGTGAAAATTCTTGGAAGTTACTTAACTTCCCTGAGTCTCCAGATTCTGGCAATGATTTTGACCACAAAGAGCTGGTGGGAAGATTAAAAGACATTATCATCTCATATGAAATGTGGCATAAAGAATGAGTAAAAATGATATCTGTTATTACTGGTTTTTGACCAGCAAGACTGGGAAGACATAATTTTATAAATTTATGACCTATTCAAGCAACAAACACAGGTTATGGATATCTCCTAAAATTTACCTGCTGCCCAAGAAGTTTTTAAAAATTTCTAAGAAATATTTCCAGGACTAGCTCATTCCATCTTAGTAAAATATAATCTTCAGGGGTGATACAGTGCTTTTTCAGCAAGCCATTGAGATTAAATTTTGCACAAATGGGAGCAAACACGAACTCCAGTACATTTTATTTTTCTCTTATCATTGTATCCCCAGACCCAGCACAGTGTCCCGTACATTACTGAATGCTCAGTCAATCTGTGTTGAATGCATGAATACATGGGTGGTTTGTAACTGATTAGTACTGTATTTCAAGCACTGCTTAAAAGATGTAAATGTTCTTTTCTTGGAATGGTTTCAGCCTCATTTTAACTGTCCTTGCTGTTGTTGTTAAGTCACTAAGTCATGTCCAACTCTTAGCCACCCCATGGACTGTAGTCTGCTAGGCTCCTCTGTCCATGGGACTTCCCAGGCAAGAATACTGGAGTGGGTTGCCATTCCCTTCTCCAGGGGTTCTTCCTGACCCAGGAAATGAATTCCTGTCTCCTGCATTGGCAGGTGACTTCTTTACCACTGAGCTACCAGGGAAGCCCTTATTTTCCTTAGTCTTACCATTTCCCATCTAATTCTAACTTGTGATATGATTATTCTGTTCTTGTCTTATATCCCGTACTGAGTTAAGCTCCTGAAATCAGATCCCGTGTCTTACTTTCTTCTTTCTAAAAAAAATTCTAATGAACAACTGATTCTTAGCAAATGTCTGCTGCGTGTTGAAGTAACCTATGAAAAATTGTATTCAGTTTTAAGATGATGACCTCCAATGGGTGTATCTGCTAAGACCATGTCATCTCTTTATTTGGGACAGGTTACCTGCTCTCAGTTTCAGTGGCTCTCTAGTAAGTCACAATTGCTTCACCTTTCGGACTGGCGTGGAAAGTGACTCAGTTCTCAAAGTCATACATCTCAAAGTTCTGATCATAGCAGTCATCTGTTCTGAATCACACTAGCCTTGGCTGCCTCCTCACAGTCTACCAGTGTCAGCAATGGGACAGTCTTCGTGGCTTACCAGTCAATCCCTTGCCCAGTATTTGCCTGCTGTGAATCGTATCATCTGAATCATAAAGAGCATCTTGCCTGCTTCCGTTTACAGTGATGGAGCCTTGCCATGGAGTGGCAGCTCTTATGAAATATGTAGTCAGTACAAAGGGCATGCAGCAATGCAGGACTGCCGGAAGGTAAGAAAGAAAGCCCTTCACTTGGCTGAAATGACATTCAGAATCACATCTGAAACCCCAGCCATGTTCTTGGTCTTCCTCCTTCCTGCTATATCCATTCAACAAAGGACATTCACTCAGAGATGTGATGAATGGAGAGGGTTCCACCTCCCAACACAGCAGAATCTTGTGAACTGCTTACATGTAGTTCATGACAGACACCGGCTTTGCAGTAGTTAGTTAATACAAAATCTCACAAAAGAAAATGGGATGAGCCAAAGGATCTGATCTCGTGTTCCGGCTTGCTGATGCTCTGGTCTACATCTCTGCCTTTTGACTTTTCTTTCTCAGATACTGCCTCTGTCAATTTCTTTTCTTCTCAGAATAAATTCCCTGCTTCTTGCTATGTCTTTGGATAGGAAAATGTCTCTTTTGGAAGTTCCACAAGCATATGAAGGCAATTTCTAACACTTTTATGTATTCTCTTGGCCAACCAGGAAGTTTCCACTATGCCAAAGCGAACTTGGATCATAACTCTAAACAAGTTGTGGAGGAAGAAGGGGAGTTTCATCCTGCCATTTACTCATTAAGAAAATCAGAGGGTAAATTATTGCCCATTCTAACCAGATTCAAAGAGACTTGGGTATTTCTTCATTTTCCATTTCATCTAGGAACAGTATGTTTACAGTTAATCTGAGTTATACATGAGGACACTAAAGTAGCTTTAAAGGATGCGAACCAGGAAAAATTGTGAGGCCTAGTAGATAATCTGTATTTTATATAATGTTTTATTGAAATGAAATTGTATCACCTTTTCCTATAATCTTATCTTGCTTTCCTCTTCACCCTATTTATTCCCATAAGTAAAATACTTGGTTATTGTAAAAAAAAAAACAAATTATGATGTAAGGAGAAATAGGAAGATCAGCAGAGGACTAATAGGGTTTTCCGACTTTGAATAGTATTTTCAATGTTTTTGTCAACAAGTAGCTTTGAACCCTGAGTTAACAAGTAGAAAATTTCAGGCTATAATGCTTCCTAGCCCTCAAATTATCATAAACAGGAAGACTAGTTTGAGCAGTGCCAAGAAAGTTATGCCTTTAAATGGTGTAACTTCTTCAGTATGTTTTATTTTTATACGGAATAAGTCTTTTTCCTGATATGTAAGAGGGATTCTGGGGTATAGGACAGAAGTTGAGAAGACAAAACAGAGTAAGTAGGATAGACTCTGGTTTCTCTGATTTTTGGCCTGCCTTCTCAGGCCAAATGATGAAGGACCTCGTTTTCAATAATAGAAGGAAGCATAGGGGTCAATGTGACTACTGGGGTACTTGGACTAAGTTTAGAGCAACAATTCAAATAATCTTGGTGCACAATATTATCTGGTGCTTCCTTATGATGGATGCCACCAAAACAGATTCTGAGATGGGGAAAAAGCTTATGAGGCAGTGGTCTGGGGACACATAGCTGTAAGGAAGTGAGTAATGTGGGAATAAGCAGGGAAAAAACTGGCCCACAGTGCAATCAATTGAAGCTGCGACTTCAGTTGAGCCTATGGTGAGTTCTGTAACTGGGGTGACACTTCAGACGATCTCAACTTGAGGCAAGTTGAGAAAGCCTTTGTTTCCCTCCTTCAGCTAGTAATTTGCTTCATGCCAAGCTACTGGCATGCCAAGTTCTCAGAGGGTCAAAAAATTGGAAGAGGCTGAGAGCAGTTACCACTAAACATAGCAACCGTGCATGGTCAGTAGCCAACATTACCACTTGGGTGGGGGTGGGGGGAGGGAGATAGGTGCATTGGCCTTAAAGAAGGGATTTGGAGCGCTAGAATATCAATACTGGAGCAGTGATTCTTAGAGTTTAGTGCCCAAATAAACAACATTTGCATCACCTAGAAATATGTTAGAAATGCAAGTTCTCAAGACCTACCCCAGATCTACTGAATCAGATATTCTGGGGGTGAGACAGAGCAGTTTGTGACTTACCAAGCCTGCCTGGTGATTCTGATGTCCATTAAAGTTTGAGAACTGACGTGTCTGTCATGGGCACCCAGCAAGAGAGCATCAAAAAAATTTTTTTTCATCATCAGAATAAATTGTTTATATGTATTTAGACCTTTCTTTCTGATAAAAGTGGTCTGATTTCTGCACCTGTTTTTTTTTGTGTTACTTTACAGACCAAAAAATCAGACATGATTTAAGACTTTAGTCAGTTGGATTATGATGGCCAATTGTCACAATATGGCAGTGTCAGGGAAATGTGGAATGGTAGTCTCTGTCATGCTGTGGGAGCTCACCTAAGAGAAACAGCTTAGAGGAGTGAATGGAAAAGACAAACAGAGGTGCCGACATCATCTGCGTGCTTTCTTGTAGGAGACCGTGAAAGTTCGACATCGTGAAAACCTCTGACTTGCGTTGGGATGAATTTAGGTAGGTACTAAATGTCTGCGTTTTGCTTCTGAGAAGAAAACAAATACAGTTTTCCTGCTCTTCTAGAAAATTTATACCAACATTGATTAGCCATGAGATAACACCAATAGCCAAAGGGGGGGAAAATACTGCCAAATGGTAAATGATATGGTATTTACAAAGTGTGGATTGTCTATAAACCATGAAAATCAGAACATGTTTTTAAAATGAGCAAAACAGGAAACTAAAGATGAAAGTGCTTATTCATTAAATCTTGTTTCAGAGTTCAGTTACAAAGTTCATTGCAAATCTGGTATCCTTGCCTCTAAATGTGATTCAGAACGCCCATGTTTTAGAAGACTCTGAGATGTGCTGTGAGTAAACCTTAGACACTGCTTCAGTTTATCCAACTTAGGTTTCTGTATCTACTTCTAAGAATTCTATTAGAAAAAAAATCAAGGTTAGAGACAAAGGCACTCTTGAGCTTCTCCCATCCCATCTTGATCACCAGTTTGCCATTTGCATTGACACCTCCTGTGTTGTTCACCTAACTCCCCTTCTTTGGAATGGCAAATGTCTCAAGCATACAGACTCAACAATAAAAGGCTTAATCCTTTCTTCTTTTCAAATAGCATTTGGACTTCATTTACTTTTCCAACTACAGCTCAGTTATTGACTGGGCTGTTGCAGCTTCCAAAAACCACTTTTATTTTGTGAGTGGGAGGCTTAGATAACCAGGAATGCTTAATTAAATGCAATATATTTTTCCAATGAATCCCCTCTGGTGCACTCATTTTTAACAGCATCTTAAGCTTCTTTAACTGTAGGACAACTGGTCTTGAATTGACTAGCAGACAGACTCATCATAGAGGCATACTAACTCTGCTAAGACCAAAGATGCTCTCCAGGGGCTCTTCACATGTTGTATTTTTCCCTCTTGGGGTCTCAATAAGTTGGGGAAATGAAAATGTTCTCATTGCACAGAGGCTCTGTTATAAACTTCAGTCTTAAGAGCTACTCAGTTCATGTCACAGAAATCCCCTTGAAATACTAAATTCTGGAATCCCCTACTAGTGAGAAAATAACAGCCCCACGGCTGATATTTTTTTTCCCTGAGACTTTTAAATGAAATGATTAACCTTCCAATACATTTGAAGGACTTCCTTAAAGGTGGAATGTTCATGTTTATCTCAAGGAGAAGCTGTTCGAGTATATTTCATATGATGGCTCAAGTTCTATTGACCGAAAGGAAACTGCTTTTTCATTATTGCACTATAAACAGAATAATGATAGTCAATTATTTCAGAATTATTGTTAGTTAACATTTGTCCAGTGCCAGCATTGAACTGGATATTTTGAGAAACACTAGATGATAGTCCCATTAGTTTCTTTATGAAGTGAAAATAGTCTAAGTTATAGAGTGATGAAATGTATGCTACTTTAACTTGATGCCTTCAAAAATTGTTTTGAAGCAGGTTACTTGAAAATTTGAAAGATACATTAAATACCATTGTTAGTATAGTCTATGAAGAGTTTTTTTTTTTGTTTATTATTGTCCTGTGATTGTTTAGGAGAAAGGTCATGCATGTGAAAAGTGCTCTGTAACTTTAACCATCGTTACATGAGGCAGCACAGATTACAGGTTATAAGCACAGACTCACCTGTACCCCTTCGTGCATGGAATTGTGAGGCTACCCCATTTACTGGCTGTGTGACCTTGAGAAAGCCACTTAATCTCTCTGCATTATTGTTTATCCTTCTGAAAAAATGGGAGATAATAAAATAGCTACCTCATTGAGTTATTATGAGAATTAAATGCATTAGAGTATGTAAAGGAGTTGTACCAGTGCCTGGCACATTGTGAGTGCTATACAAATGTTAGCTTTTATTATTATGATCACATTGTGGCAGAAGCAATGCTATGGTGCTCTTTACACCACCTGCTCTTCCATGACACCAGGAAGGCAATATTTTCTAGCTTCTTCTGCAAGAAAGTTATTACCATATATGACTGAATTCTGGCAAAGGCAATGTGAGTGAAAATGATATATCATTTCCAGTCTGAAGCTTATATAAGGTCAGATTGCCTTCTGGATTCTTCTTCCCTTTCCCAGCATGGAAGCAATGTATTATGATGGTTCTGTTGAAAAAACTGACTCCTCATCCATCACCAAAACACCTGTTGATAAGATAAAGCTGAGTTCATTGCTTACTCCCATAAAAGAGACCACCTCATGGTCACAATTCAATAGTCCAGGGTTGGTGAAAACAGCAAAGTAAGGATTTTGAGGCAAAGGAGTAAAAAAACTTAGGTCATGCTGATACTTGACCTGTATCTGTTGATACTTTCCATGGAATGGTTAATAGGCTTTGGGAAAGTTCCTGTAATGAACAATCAAACCATTTGCTTTCCCAGGGTAGGAGTGGAAGAATAAAGAAATGCTAGTGATCACAGTGAAATATCAAGGTCAACATAATTTAACAGTGAGGGGTGATTGTGTTCTCAGGGTCCAGGCTCAGTGTGTGGGTAGACGGTTTGATTCTCAGTGGCAGCACAGATGGAGCAAACCTGGATCCCAGAGTCATTGGATGGAAGAGATTCTGCTAACTGGCATCAGAATTAAGGTGAGCAAGAAATAAGTTTTTATTTTACCAAAATGATAGATTTGGGGACTTCCCTGGTGGCGCAGTGGTTAAGAGTCTGCCTGCCAGTGCAGAGGACATGGATCTGGGAGGATTCCACGTGCTGCAGGTCAGCTGGGCCATTTCACCACCTCTACTGCGCTGGCTCACCCACTGCAACTGCCGAGCCCGTGGGCCTTAAGTTCTGACGCCTGCACGCCCCGGAGCACGTGCTCCGCCACAAGAGAATTCACCGCAAGGAGAAGCCCACACACCACAGCTCGAGACTAACCCCCGCTCACAGTAGCTAGCACAGGAGCCGTGCTTCAGACCCAGTGCAGTCAGAAATACATAAATAATAATTTTTAAAATGGTTTAGAATTTTATTTATTTCTGTTTTTGTCTGTCCTGGGTCTTTGTTGCTGTGCCTGGGCTTCTTCCAGTTGCAGCTAGTGGGGCTCACTCTCTAGCTGCGGTGCATGGGCCTCTCGTTGCAGTGGTTTCTGTTGTCCCAGGCTCTGCAGTTGCGGCTTCTTGGCTTGGCTGTGCTGCAGCATGTGAAATCCTGCTGGACCAGGGTTTGGGCCCATGCCTCCTGGGTTGGCAGGTGGATTCTTAACTGCTGAACCACCAGGAAAGTCCAATAAATAAATAAAATTTTTAAAAAATAAAATGATAGGTTTTGGAGACTAGTCTAAATTATCTGGATGAATATATATATATATACACACATATCATATGAAATAGTACATGTAAGTGAAAAATTAAAACAAGTACAGGATGCTGTTAGGTGCTGGAGGGCGTATATGCCTCTGTGCAGGAAGCAGATGATTGAAGCATAATAAGACTTCAACATACCCATTAAACTGGCAGCATTTACACAACCCAAAAATCTACACATGCAAGAACTTTCAAAGACACGTTGAGAGAGCAAATTAGATTTGTGTGGTTTCGTTTTTCCATCTGTTAATGCTAACTTCATGACCAATTCACTTGCTGCAACTTCCCAAGTGGAGGTCAGAGGCTCACCTAGAGTTAACTAAGGAGTTCTTAAAGGATTATCAGCAGTCTGCGTAAGTTTAAAATGTAGTGGCTGCCTATTTATAGCTACAAATTTATTTTCTTAAAATTATTGGAACCAAGAGCTCTTACAGGCTCTCCCAACTAACTGATAATAAAGCATTTCTCACTACTATGTCTGAAGGGAATGCATGAAAAAACTATACTAACATAATATTCAAATACTTTAAAGAAATTAGTTTTAAATTCAGGGCTGGGAATATCATGTGTTTCCTTCATACCCTGGCACCCAGAAATTGTACCCTGAACCCCAATGCCTATTAAAGTGGCAGTGTCATAGTCCAGTGGTAAAGAAGATAAAACAAAATGGGTCTAAAGACAATTCTCAAGGGTTTTGTAATAAAATAAATAAGGAAGGCAACAGGATATCCCCTACATTGTGCATCTGTACTTAGTCACTTCAGTCGTGTCTGACTCTGTGACCCCATGGCCTGTAGCCCACCAGGCTCCTCTGTACGTGGGATTCTCCAGGCAAGAATACTGGAGTGGGTTGTCATGCCCTCCTCCAGGGGATCGTCCCTCTCCCCATAAGGGAGCAAACCTGCATCTCTTATGTCTCCCGCATTGGCAGGCGGGTTCTTTACCACTAGTGCCACCTGGGAAGCCCACCCCCTAGAGTGATAATTGGCATTTTTATCAGTGTTCCATAAATGCATATTGAATTAAAAAAAAAAACTCACACAGGCTAGTCGGCAAATAGCTGTATTTGCAGGTGCTCTGTGTTTAATGATGACTAAGAAGACAAAATTCTGGGTAAGAGCTGAGGACCTAAGTCTTTGCCTAAACCTAAATGCTTTTGATTTGTTTTCTGTTTTCAATATCTTTGATAAACTCACTTTCCTGTACTCCTGAAGAAATAGAAGGACAGCAGTAAAGGAATGACAAAAATGCAGTTTTCTATGAAATCTCAAAAGATCCAAATCCGAATGAGGTCAGGCATCCTAAGTAACGCTGGGTGCATTCTTTTGATGTAGGTAACTCCTTAAGTAATTAAACTTGGATGTAACAGAAGTGAAATTTGCATCTGTCTGGCTTGGTTGCCTGTGTGTGTCTGACTCCAGTGTTAAACTAGGAATGTCTTGGGGAGAACATCACCTCTTCATCAACTGTTTTCCCACAGTCTAGTCCCAGGTAGGACCTAAGTAGTCTCATGGTATTGAACTGCAGAGCTAAGTGCGGCAGGCAGGCGATCCTGTCCACACCTGCTCTGCAGGTCCTATCTGCTCTTGAAGGTGAATGAGAAGGAGAAGCCCTTATTCATGGCTACCGCTACAAAGAGATGTGTGGGCAGAGACAGACCAGAGTGGCACAGCGATGCTTTGCTGCTGTGGGCACTGATACTCAGGAAAATTCTCTTGTTATGGTTTAGTCACTAAGTCATGACCCACTCTTTGCCACCTCATGGACTGCAGCACACCGGGCTTCCCTGTCCTTCAGTGTCTCCTGGAGTTTGCTCAAACTCACATCCGTTGAGTCGGTGATGCTATCTAACCATCTCATCCTCTGATACCCCTTTCTCCTACCCTCCATCTTTCCCAGCATCAGGGTATTTTCCAATGAAAAGACCTTTGCGTCAGGTGGCCAAAGTATTGGAGCTTCAGCTTCAGCATCAGTCCTTCTCAATGAACCTACGAGCCATGCCGTGCAGGGCCACCCAAAGTGGACAGGTCATAGTGGAGAGTCCTGACAAAATGTGGGCCACTGGAGGAGGCTAGTGGAGGTGATGGAGTTCCAGTTGAACTATTTTAAATCCTAAAAGATGATGCTTTGAAAGTACTGCACTCAATATGCCAGCAAATTTGGAAAACTCAGCAGTGGCCACAGGACTGGAAAAGGTCAGTTTTCATTCCAATCCCAAAGGAAGGCAGTGCCAAAGAATGCTCAAACTACTGCACAATTGCACTCATATCACACACTAGCAAAGTAATGCTCAAAATTCTCCAAGCCAGGCTTCAACAGTACATGAACTGTGAACTTCCAGATGTTCAAGCTGGATTTAGAAAAGGCAGAGGAACCAGCAATCAAATTGCCAACATCTATTGGATCATGGAAAAGCAAGCAAGTTCCAGGAAAACATCTACTTTTGCTTTATTGACTATGCCAAGCCTTTGACTGTGTGGATCACAAGAAACTGTGGAAAATTCTGAAAGAGATGGGAATACCAGACCACCTGACCTGCCACCTGAGAAATCTGCACGCAGGTCAAGAAGCAACAGTTAGAACTAGACATGAACAACAGACTGGTTCCAAAACAGGAAAGGAGTACATCAAGGCTGTATATTGTCATCCTGCTTATTTAACTTATATGCAGAGTACATCATGAGAAATGCTGAACTGGATGAAGCACAAGCTGGAATCAAAATTGCTGGGAGAAATATCAACTTCAGAAATGCAGATGACACCACCCTTATGGCAGAAAGCAAAGAAGAACTAAAGAAACTCTTGATGAAAGTGAAAGAGGAGAGTGAAAAAGTTGGCTTAAAACTCAACATTCAGAAAACTAAGATCATAGCATCTAGTCCCATCACTTCCTGGCAGATAGATTGGGAAACAATGGAAACAATGTCAGACTTCATTTTTTGGGGCTCCAAAATCAATGCAGATGGTGACTTCAGCCATGAAATTAAAAGATGCTTGCTCCTTGGAAGAAAAGCTATGACTAACATAAACAGCATATTAAAAAGCAGAGACATTACTTTACCAGCAAAATTCCAAAAATTCCAAAATTCCAAAATTCCATAGCCAAAGCTATGGTTTTTCCAGTGGTCATGTATGGATGTGAGAGTTGGACTATAAAGAAAGCTGAGTACTGAAGAATTCATGCTTTTGAACTCTGGTGTTGGAGAAGACTCTTGAGAGTCCCTTGGATTGCAAGGAGATCCAACCAGTCAGTCCTAAAGAAAATCAGTCCTGAATCCTCATTGGAAGGAGTGATGCTGAAGCTGAAGCTTCCATACTTTGGCCACCTGATGCAAAGAACCCACTCATCGGAAAAGACCCTGATGCTGGGAAAGATTGAAAGCAGGAGAAGGGGACGACAGAGGATGAGATGGTTGGACGGCATCACCAACTCAATGGACATGAATTTTAGTAGGCTCCAGGAGTTGTTGATGGATAGGGAAGTTGGTATACTGCAGTCCATGGGGTCGCAAATAGTCAGACACGACTGGTCGACAGAACTGAACTGACTGGAGGAGGAGATGGCAAACCATTCTAGTATTCTTGTCTTGAGAACACCATGACCAGTATGAAAAGGCAAAAACTCTCCTGAGGTTCCTATAATTCACAGTGGATTTTCAGGAGACTCCTGGAAATCACAGACATGGGTTCCATGGGCAACCAAGACCATCATCATTTTCCTTTAGATCTGATCATTCTTGATGTCAGGAACTCAGACAGCAGCTTTCCCAACTCCAATATTTGTATCAGCTTTTAATTTCCTGTATTGTGTATTGCCACTTGGAATACAATTGAGTTTTGTTTTCTTTATAAAATTGATATATGAGGGATAGAGAACCAACAGAAGAATTAATTTAAAGATTCTTCAATGCTATATACTCCTACATATCATAAGATTAAAAGATACTTTGGTAGTTTCTTGGCTTTCAGCAGAAATGGATAGCTGGTAGCTAGACACTAGTGTTTATACTGTTAGATGATAAGCAGAACAGGCCAAAAGAAGTACAGACCTAAGTGCAGTGATATGCACCTTTCTACCAGCTATTTCCACACAATGATCTTGAAGCCTGCCATTTAAATTCTTGGATTGTCTGTTAACCTGAGGAAGGTCTCACAGAGGAAAACAGGTTGTTATGTCAATCTGCTGGGCTTCCCCGGTGGCTGGGACAGTAAAGAATATGTCTGCAATGAGGGAGTCCTCGGTTCAATCCCCTGGAGAATGGAATATCAACCCACTCCAGCATTCTTGCCTGGAGAATTCCATGGACAGAAGAGCCTGGTGGGCTAGCTAATCAAAGATATTGTCACTGGCATCATCTGGGTGCTTGTTAGAAGCACAGAAACTTGGGTGGTTTTTTGTTTTATCAGAATCCTAAGGTGATTAGTATGTGCATTAATATTGAGAACCACTGCTAGGGAGGATTTGTTAAAACCTAGATTGCTGGTCCCACCCCCAGAGTTTCAGATTTAATTTGTTTAGGGTGTGTCCTAGGCATCAGATTGTTTCAAAGCTCCTCAGGGATTATTCCACTGTGCAGCCAAGTTGAAAAGCCTCTAGAAACCTCTTCTGGTAAGGTCTGAAGACCTGCAGGAGATTTGGCATGGCTGGTGAGTTAACTGTAAAGGAATTTGTTTCCAGGTGCATTTTATCCTAAATAGCTACACTGACTCCAAGTCCTGGGCTCTTCTACAATGACTGGGATGTTTGGACCTTGGCCAGCATTTTATAGGGTTGCCTGGCTCAGCTAGCACTCCATTGTCTGTTTCCTCCTGAACTCTATGGCTGCAATTTGGTTATGAGCTTCAAAGTAAATGGATGCTTTCTGAAAGTGGGGAGACAGCTTTGTGGTCTAAAGAGCTAGTCTTCCTAAAAAACACGGGGTATTTGTTCCCTGTTCCTGTTGTAAGAAATCACCACCAATTTAGTGGCTTCAAACAACATGGACTTATTACAGTTTTTGGAAGTCGGAAGTCAGAAATGACTTACGAGGCTCAAATCAGGGTGCTGTCTGGTGGTGAAAGGCTCCAGCAGAGTATCTATTTCCTTGTCTTTTTCAGCATTTAGATGCTGTGAGCATTTCTTGGTTCATGGTCCTTCCTCCATCTCAGAAAACGTCACCCCAACCTCTGTTTTCATTGTCACATCTCCTTTTTCTGACTGTGACCCTCTTGCCTCCTTCTTACAAAGACCCTGTGATTACATTTGACCCACTGGATAATCCTGGATAATCTTCCTATTCTAAGATCCTCAGTTGAGTCCCATTGGCAAAGTTACTTTTGCCTTGTAAAAATAGCATGTTCCTTGGTTTCAGAGATTAGGACATGAACATCTTCTTGGGAGGAGGGGGCATGCTTTTCTATATAATACACATGGTTAGACTTCCCAGATGACGCTAGTGGTAAAGAACCCACATGCCGGTGCAGGAGATGAAAAGGACGTGGCTTTGATTCCTGGGTTGGGAAGATCCCTTGGAGGAGGGCACAACAACCCACCCCAGTATTATTGTCTGGAGAATCCCTTGGACAGAGGATCCTGGTGGGCTACAGTCCATGGGGTCGCAAAGAGTCAGACACAATTGAAGCAAGTTAGGACACAGAGTTGCTGTAGTCAAATGAGTCAAAGGAATAATGCACTCAATATTGCTTTTTCTTAAAAACTGGAATAGTCTATTAAAACAGTTATACATATGTAAACAATCATTGCAGTTTTAAAAAAATACATACTACAAGATTCACAGTAATATAATCATTCCTTTTCCATGCAACTCAGTTAAGTTCTTACCAATCTTGGTTTTTCTTGCATCATTTTGCAGGAACTTCTCCCATATCCCCAACCACTTCCTCTACCCGGTGTTATTTGCTGCCTAAATCGCTGACCCTTTAACAGAGTTCCACATGTCTTTTACCACAGGTGTTCTTTCACTTTAATCTTTATTTTAGGTCAGTGAGTTTTATTTTTGGCTACACATAAAAATAACCTCGGGACCTCTGAAATATCCCAGTGTCCAGGCCACATCCAAGACCAATCAAATCAGAACCTCTGGGGAGGAAATGCAGACACCATTGCTTTTTTAAAGCTTCTCAGATTCTCTCAATGTGTATCTCAGTTTGAGAACTACTGCTCAAGAGATTCTATTTGGTTTTTCAAGCTTCAGCTCTCCTCCTATTTCCTATCTCCCAAGCCTGAAAGAAAAGGAAGCTACACCACTTTTTGCATCCGCTTTGCAGAACCATCCTGTAATGGGCCTTTTCCAGCCAGCTAGTACCCAAAGCAGGCTTCCCGGGTGGCTGAGTGGTAAAGAACCCGCCTGCCAATGCAGGAGACACAGGCGATGCAGGTTTGATCCCTGGATTGGGAAGATCCCCTGAAGAAGGAAATGGCAACCCACTCCAGTATATCTGCCTGGAAAATCCCATGGACAGAGGAGGCTGGTGGACTATCGTCAATGGGGTCCCAAAGAGTCAGACATTGAGCACATGTGCACACAGGATCCAAAGCAGCCTCACAAATTAGGAGTCAGGAGTTACCCTTGCAGCACCCACATCCCCCCAGGATTGTGACTTTAAGAGGTTGAGAAATGCCAACAACATCTTCCTATTCAGTTTCCTGACCAGTGAGCACTCCCTGCGAGAGAATTGAGCTCTGCCCCCTGGAAATGTTCAGTCTTTCTTCTCTTCCACTTTACTGATACCCAAGGACAGCTGTGCAGATGAAGAGCACATAATCTGAGAACACGTTGGAGCCAGCTTTATGAGCAATGGCCCTCTGTCGACTTTGGGGAAGGACTTATCTCCAAATTCAGTCAAAAGGCAGAGACCACTTTATTTCTTTCTTTATGGTTGTCTTTCTGTACAAGGTTTTTGTTTGTTTGTTTTGTTTTTACATGTTGCTTATATTTTCTTGGAATCAGTGGCATCATGAGGTTATAGGTAAAGTACCTTACAGCACATTTGGAATGAACATTTCTGCTCTTGAATACAGTAATACTTGCTAATTTTAGTCTTAGTCTGACAGTCACCCTAATTATCTTTTTACATATGCTGCCATTTTCAGGGTGCCTTAGCCTCTTCTGCTTAAATCCTCTGTAATAATAGCACTATTGACAATGAATATACCACATACTGTATTTATTTCGTTTAATACCCTTAGGTTGCAAAAAAAGAAAAAATGAGAGTAGAATCTTGGTGGTTTTTTTTTTTTTTTGGTTACTACTTTATCCCCAGTATCTAAAATACAGCCGGCTATAATAAGTACTCAGTGTGTATTTGTTGAATGTTGAAGGAATGATTAACCATTTCAGCCCCATAACAACCCTGTGAGAGGCCGATTTTATGCCTGATCAAACCCAGTTAGAAAGTGGCAAAGATGACTTCAAACTTTGGCAGCCCAATGCTCAATCCCATTCATTTGACCGTTACTTTCTAATGATTCTCTCTCATCAGCTACACTATTAAAGGCTGGAAGCACTTAACTTCCCTGGAAGCAGTGCTGTGAGGGGAGAAGCTGTCCCTCCTAGGTAACTGTGGGTTGGTGGAACATTGCCTCTGAGAGCTCCTAACTGGGGGCCTGGGAGCAGATAACATCCCACTCTGAGCCTCCACTCTCCCATCTCATAGTTAACATGTGAAACAGAGTCAGCTCCAGTGATGCAGGTGGGTGTGGGTGCATGTCAGTGCTTTCGGGGTCACCCCATTCTTTGCCCATGGCAGGTCTTTAGGCAAAAGAAAAGGTACATGAAATTTGGGGAAGGGAAAGCTGTTTTGGGAGACACAAGTTTACTCATCTCCATATTTGGGAACATGTTCATCAACAGGTGGAAGAGGTGCTCTTTTGGTCCCCCAAATAAGCTATTTCTGTTTATCTACTTTTGCTGTACATGATCATATTTAGGCCTAATTTGAGAGGTGACATGGATTTGCTGAAAGCATCTATAAAAAGAAAACTTTCCTTTGTTTATTATGAAAGATTTAAAAAATTTTTAGAAGTATCTGTTGTTGCATGAGTTTTAAAACCCCTGACTTTTTTTTTTTGAAAGAGGATTTAAGGATTATTGATTATTTGCTGTGAGAAATAATATGTGGTCCCATAGGTGAGGTGTGACATTGAACATTCTATTTTTTTTTTTGACATACCATAAAATTCACTCTTTTGAAGCATATAATTCTTTAATTTTTAGTATATTCATGTAGTTATGCAGCCATTACCACTGTCCAATTTCAGAGTATTTTCATGAGTGCTAAGTCACTTCAGTCATGTCTGACTCTTGGCGACCCCATGGACTGTAGCCCACCAAGCTCCACTGGCCATGGGATTCTCCAGGCAAGAATACTGGAGTGAGTATGCCATGCCCTCCTCCAGGGGACGTTCCAGACCCCAGGGATCTAACCCGCGTCTCTTGTCTCCTGCATTGGTAGGCAGGTTCTTTACCACTAGCACCACCTGGAAAGCCCCAGAGTATTTTTATGATCCTCCAAAAAATTAATCCCCTGATCCCATTAATAGTCACTCTCCATTTTCTATGCCTCATCCCCACCTCTGGAAACTGCTAATCTACTCTCTATATCTATAGATTTATGTATTCTGGAGATTTGGTATAAATGGGATAGCATAGCACATAGTCCCTTGAGTGAAAGTGCCTGGCTTTCACTCAGCATAACATTTTAAAAGTTCACCCATGTTATGGCAAATATCAGGACTTCATTCTTTTTTATTACTGTATAATATTTATTGTATGAGATATTAAATTTTATTTATCCACTCATCAGTTGATGAACATTTGATTTTTCCACTTTTTGCCTGTTGTAAACAACCTATGAACATTTACATACAAGTTTTTGTGTGGAAATATATTTTCTATTATCCTGAGTACAATATCTAGGACTGGAATTTGTGGATCACATAGTAACTCTGTGTTTAGCAGTATTTTTCATTTTGGTAAAATGGGCTTTCTACTTTTTTTTTTTTATTTAATTTTTTGGCTGTACTGGGTCTTTGTTGTTGCTCATGGGCTTCCTCTAGTTGCAGCAAGAGGGGGCTACTCTCCAGGTGTGGTGCATAGGTTTCGCATTGTGGTGGCTTCTCTTGTTGTGGAGCACGGGCTCTAGGGCACGTGGGCTTCCTTAGTTGCAGCTCATGGGCTCTAGGGCACAGGCTCAGTAGTTGCGGTAAGCAGGCCGAGTTGCCTTGAGGCATGCAGGAAATTCCCAGAGCAAGGATCAAACCTGTGTCCTCTGCATTGCAAGGTGGATTCTTAACCACTGGACCACCAGGGAGCCCCAAATGGGCATTCTAAAAATTAAATCCATTAAGTCATTTGAGTGGTAGGATGAGGAGTGAGTTCCAGAGTCAGGCATTTTATTATCACATTCCATTTTCACAGTTGTTATGGGATCGACATTCATATTTCTATTTTACAGATGAGGAAACTTAACCTTAGATAAGTGAATTGTCGATTGCCACCCAGCTGTAAATTGGAGAGCAGTAATTGAATCTGTGAGACTCCAAATATTTTCATTATTTTCTTGCTTGCTTAACCTTTTTTTGATTTTGCTTTTTGTGCTGCCTGATATTTACTTGCCTCCATTAGAGGTGTTTGGAGCTTTAGAATTTGAAATACTTAAGGAATGTTTCTTGTACTAAAAAGAAATGTGAAGTCATGGTCTGGGCAGTCCATCACTTCCATACTTTATGTAATTGGGCATCCATGCCAGAGAGCAAACATTTCTTAAAAATCAAAAAACTGATAAATAATATAAGTCCATTGCTAATAATAATATATGCCAATATATAATAAATAATGTATGCCAACTGATTTTCAAAGCATAAACTTTGTTACTAAACATATAAGAATGCAATTTGTACTTTAGAAAGCTGCTTTCTCTGCAACTCAATGTTTACCTTGATATTCACACAAATTCTCCAAAATAAATATTGACATTTACTAAAGTTCTTTTCCCACAAATGAAAATAGATGGTATACTAAAGCATTAAAGCTGTTTTTAATGTCTTAGAAATAGCCATAAAGTCTGATTACATTAATAAAGATTACTAATTTCCACAGAACATAAACAATTATTTCCTCTGATAGTAACCTTAGTATTACAACTCATATTTATGCAGTAGAATCCCTCAAACAAAGTACTACTTTAATGATTTTTTTAAAATGAAAGTGATTGTGTTAACACTGGTGCCTAATGACTAGGGAAAACTTTGACTTGGATCAGCTGAAGTAACAATTAATTAACAAATGCATTAATTTTATCACTCAGTATTTTCATTGGACTGTTCCTACAAATAACAAAAATGTGCACACATATGTCAATTGGTAAGCATATTAGCAAAATCTTCTTAAATAATATAAATGAAGATAATAACTATGATAACTAATAGAGTTATATTTGAAAAATGGATTGGTACTTTTAGCAATTGTTTGCTTTAAGTAGTCCAGGAAAAAGTTTCCAAGTCAACACCATTGGTGGACAGTATTAAAATCACATTGAGTATTTTTTTGCTTTCTGTATGATTTTGTGTTTTCTGTCTTAGAAATGCCAATTAGAAGCAGATAGACTGAGAGTTGAGAACAATGAGATAGACAAAGTAAAACCTAAGTTAATGCTGACACATAACCTAGGTAACCTATCCGACAATAATTACTTGGATACATTAAAAATTTTTCTTTACAGAAAAGAATTATTTAGATTTATTTTATCATAAGAAACCATTCTAGGTTCCATGTCATTAATTCATTGATTCATGTAACAAATTTTTATTGACAGGTGCCTACTTTGTGACAAGAACTGTGTTAATATTGATTAATGCAGATATAATCCTTGCCCTCAGGGACCTTGTTGGATTACTCAAAATGCAAAATCAATGGAAGGCAGATTTCCTTTGTCTCTGTGACTCTTGAAAGAATAATCTCTTATAGCTCCAGTTTTGAAAAAGTTTTGCAAAAATTTAGTTGTCCTTCTACGCAGATTTTGTTTTTTCAAGGAACTTTGTTTCTTCTTCCATGTGATAATTAATGAAAGGATGAATCATCTAGTAAAGTATTCTATAATAATAGTGGAACATTAAAATATGAATGTATTAGAATACACCTTTCCATAGGAAAGTCTTGTGGAAGTCTTGCTTACTAGGTATCTTCTTTTGTAATGACATAGAAAGAACTCCAACAATGAAACAACCAAGTCAAAAGGAACCAAAACAGTTAACTAAAGGACAGGCTCAGGAGCAGATGATGAGTAGAATACAGAGCTTAGAATGTCAAAGAAGGAAGTTGAACGAAATGTATAAGTTTAATCACACGCACTTCTATCTACTATCACTTTCTAAGCCCTCATCCCATGGATGTAAACAACCATCTGCATGATTCTTCTCTTAGAATCAAAAGACTTTAGGAGCATGCAGGAATCACAGAGTTCTCCCCAGTATCTATTAAGGACAGTTTGCTGACCAAAATAGGAAATTAAGACAAAAAAGAACATAGTTTTTTCTTAGAAATCTTATTCTTTTATATTCCTCTTTTGTACTTAAACCATCTATGTGTAACTGGATTAAATGTCTATTTTATTATTTATTTGATGAAAGTTTTGGCATTTATAATATATTATCTGAAAGAGCAATAGGGGATGTCTGGCTTCTTTCCGACGGTAATTTTGTCTGCTTCCGTTTGACAGAGGCACATTTATCTCAGGTTTCTGCTTCTTGCCCTCTGCAATGACTGACATTTCTCCCAGACATTTCCATTTCCAGATGTGATATTAGGTAACTTCCATAACATAGAAAAAAATAACAAAGAAAGAAAAACCTTACATATGAGTGTTCTTTTAAACAAATATCTTTCCTAGTTATAATTTTGGAAAGATATCTCCCACAGTCTTTTTTATATGCACACACACACTTTTAATTTATAAGGTGGTTTAAATTACACGTGCAGATAGCCTGTAGTGAATCTTTTTGACACAACACATCATGGCTAAGAGGTGGCTGATGGGTCTCTGTTTTCAGTGTAATGTAAAAGGGAAAGATATAAACATTTTCATCACTTGGTAGGTATCATTTTATTTATTTATTTATTTTGGTAGGTATCATTTTGTTAAGAATATACTTGTTCTTGTATCTTGGAAGTATTTTTTCATCAGCTTTAGTCATGCTCAATTATGCAGGGGCAAATATGTGAAATAAATGCTAATTTCTGTTTATATTGCTCTTAAGACATCAATTTCTATTTGGGGATAATATATTTTGCATGTCAAGTGTTTTCTCCTTATGCCACCTCTTTGTTCAATGAAAATACTTTCATTCCATAGGGCAATGCTAAGAAAACTACACATGGTGTGAAATGACTGTACATGTGATAGAATGCTGAATTTTCATTAAATTATTGAGATATGAGTTATTATAGCTTCTCTTGAGGCAAACTGCAACACTTATCTAGGAAGAGTTTGAGAAAAAAAGTCTCAGGTCAAATAAGTTTGGAAAATCTGTGTATTTTCTTAGATAATAGGATGCTAAGATTGAGCAAATAAAAATACAGAAACATCCAGTTAAGTTTAAATTTCGGATTAAGCAGCAAATACTTTTTAGTAAAAATATATCCCATGCAATATTTGGAACATGCTGATCTAGAAATGTTACTGTTTATATGAAATTCAAATTTCACTGGGCATCTTATAGTTTTGTCTGGCAGTGCTATTACAAAATCATGTTAGCATTTTGTGATAAATTGATAAACCCTAATTTATCAATACTATTGAGGAGTTTGTGAGAAAACCTAATAATGAAAGAAATACTGACAGAGAAATATGGAGAACAGTGGACATTTTTGTTTGGCTTGATCGCACAATATGTATGAGGTGACTCAGTTCAGTTCAGTTCAGTTGCTGAGTCATGTCCGATTCTTTGCAACCCCATGGACTGCAGCACCCCAGGCTTCCCTGTCCATTGCCAACTCCTGGAGTTTACTCAAACTCATGTCCATTGAGTCGATGGTGTTATAAAACAATTTCATCTTCTGTTGTCCCCTTCTCCTACTGTCTTCAATCTTTCCCAGCATTAGGGTCTTTTCAGATAAGTTCGTTCTTTGCATCAGGTATGTATCGCCAAAGTATGGGAGTTTCAGCTTCAGCATCAGTCCTTCCAGTGAATATTCAGGACTGATTTCCTCTAGGATGGACTGGTTGGATGTCCTTGCCATCCAAGGGACTCTCAAAAGTATTCTCTAACACCACAATTCAAAAGCATCAATTCTCTGGTGCTCAGCTTTCTTTATAATCAAACTCTCACATCCATACATGACCACTGGAAAAACCATAGCTTTGACTAGATGGACTTTTGCTGGCAAAGCAATATGTCTGCTTTTTAATATGTTGTCTAGGTTGGTAATAGTTTTCTTCCAAGGAGTAAACATCTTTTAATTTCATGGCTGCAGTCACCATCTGCATTGATTTTGGAGCCAAAAATAAAATGAAGTCTCTCACTGTTTCCACTGCTTCCCCATCTATTTGCCAGGAAGTGATGGGACCAGATGCCATGATCTTAGTTTTCTGAATGTTGAGCTTTAAGCCAACTTTTTCACTCTCCTCTTTCACTTTCATCAAGAGGCTCTTTAGGTCTTCTTTGCTTTCTGCCATAAGGATGATGTCATCTGCATATCTGAGGTTATGGATATTTCTCCTGGCAATCTTGATTCCAGCTTGTGCTTCATACAGTTCAGCATTTCTCATGATGTACTCCGCATATAAGTTAAATAAGCAGGATGACAATATACAGCCTTGATGTACTCCTTTCCCAATTTGGAACCAGCCTATTCCATGTCCAGTTCTGTTGCTTCTTGACCTGCATACAGATTTCTCAGGAGGCAGGTCAGGTGGTCTGGTATTCCCATCTCTTTAGGAATTTTCCATTTTGTTGTGATCCACACAGTCAAAGGCTTTGGCATAGTCAATAAAGCAAAAATAGATTTTTTTTCTGGAGCTCTCTTGCTTTTTCCATGATCCATCAAAAGTTGGTAATTTGATCTCTGGTTCCTCTGCCTTTTCTAAATCCAGCTTGAACATCTGAAAGTTCACGGTTCATGTACTGTTGAAGCCTGGATTGTAGAATTTTGAGCATTACTTTGCTAGCATGTGAGATGAATGCAACTGTCCAGTAGTTTGAGCATTCTTTGGCATTGCCTTTCTTAGGGATTGGAATGAAAACTGACCTTTTCCAGCCCTGCGTCTATTGCTGAGTTTTCCAAATTTGCTGGCATATTGAGTGCAGCACTTGCACAGCATCATCTTTCAGGACTTGAAATAGCTCAACTGGAATTCCATCACCTCCACTAGCTTTGTTTGTAGTGATGCTTCCTGAGGCCCACTTGACTTCACAGTCCAGGATGTCTGGCTCTAGGTGAGTGATCACACCATCATGATTATCTGGGTTGTGAAGATCTTTTTTGTATAATTCTTCTGTATATTCTTGCCACCTCTTCTTAATATCTTCTGCTTCTGTTAGGTCCATCCCATTTCTGTCCTTTGTTATGCCCATCTTTGCATGAAATGTTCCCTTGGTATCTCTAATTTTCTTGAAGAGATCGCTGGTCTTTCCCATTCTATTGTTTTCCTCTATTTCTTTGCATTGATCACTGAGGAAGGCTTTCTTATCTCTCCTTGCTGTTCTTTGGAACTCTTCATTCAAATGGGTATATCTTTCCTTTTCTCCTTTGCCTTTAGCTTCTCTTCTTTTCACAGTTATTTGTAAGCCCTCATCAGACAGCCATTTTGCCTTTTTGCATTTCTTTTTCTTGGGGATGTTCTTGATCCCTGCCTCCTGTACAATGTCAGGAACCTCCATCCATAGTTCTTCAGGCATTCTGCCTATCATATCTAATCCTTTGAATCTATTTGTCACTTCCACTGTATAATCCTAAGGGATTTGATTTAGGTGGTGGCCTCCTGCAGGGTTGGGGGCACTGAGTGTAGCAGTGCATGCCTGGGGCCTTTTGAAAGAGGTCACCATTGTCTTCATTATCTCCACCACAGTTTGGCCTCAGGTCAAATAATGGGGAGGGAACACAGCCCTGCCCTTCAGCAGAAAATTGGATTTAAGATTTACTGAACATGGCTCTGCCCATCAGAACAAGACCCACTTTCCCCCTCAGTCAGCCTCTTTCATCAGGAAGCTTCCATAAGCCTCTTATCCTTCTCCATCAGAGGGCAGACAGATTGAAAACCACAATCACAGAAAACTAACCAATCTGATCACATGGACCACAGCCTTGTATAACTCAATGAAACTATGAGCCATGCCGTGTAGGGCCACCCAAGATGGATGGGTCCTGGCGGAGAGTTCTGACAAAATATGGTCCACTGGAGAAGTGAATGACAAACCACTTCAACATTCTTGTCTTGAGAACCCGATGAACAGTATGAAAAGGCAAAAAGATAGGACACTGAAAGATGAACTCCCCAGGTCGATAGGTGACCAATGTACTTCTGGAGATCAGTTTAGAAATAACTCCAGAATGAATGAAGAGACAGAATCAAAGCAAAAACAACACCCAGCTGTGGATGTGACTGGTGATGGAAGTCAAGTTCAATGCTGTAAAGAGCAATATTGCATAGGAACCTGGAATGTTAGGTCCATGAATCAAGATAAATTGGAAGTGGTCAAACAGGAGATGGCAAAGAGTGAACATCAACATTTTAGGAATCAGCGAACTAAATGGACTGGAATGGGTGAATTTAACTCAGATGACCATTATATCTACAACTGTGAGTGAGAATCCCTTTGAAGAAATGGAGTGACCATCATAGTCAACAAAAGAGTCCAAAATGCAGTAATTGGATGCAATCTCAAAAATGACAGAATGATCTCTGTTCATTTCCAAAGCAAACCATTCAATATCACAGTAATCCAAGTCTATGCCCTGACCAGTAACACTTAAGAAGCTGAAGTTGAATGGTTCTATGAAGACCTACAAGACCTAACACCCAAAAAAGATGTCCTTATCATTATAGGGGACTGGAATACAAAAGTAGGAAGTCAAGAAATACCTGGACTAACAGGCAAATTTGGCCTTGGAGTACAAAATGAAGCAGTGCAAAAGCTAATAGAGTTTTGCCAAGAGAACACACTGGTCATAGCAAACACCTTCTTCCAATAGGACAAGAGAAGACTCTACATATGGACATCACCAGACGGTCAACACTGAAATCAGATTGATTATATTCTTTTCAGCCAAAGATGGAGAAGCTCTATACAATCAGCAAAAACAAGACCAGGAGCTCACTGTGGCTCAGATCATGAACTCCTTATTGCCAAATTCAGATGTAAATTGAAGAAAGTAGGGAAAACCACTAGACCATTCAGGTATGACCTAAACCAAATCCCTTTTGATTATGCAAGTATGAGGTAAGGTTGAGGGGAAGAAGAGTAGAAAGAGACAATGGGTATCTGTTGTTCTTCACGTACCAAGATCTGTATCTCTTTTATGTCATAATATTTACAGTATTTCTTTGGGGAGCCATCCCTCTCCTGCTTCCAGCCCTTCTGAAAGGGGTATGGCTGATCTAGTCTCATAAATTGGGCAAGTGATTTAGGCTGGAGCAGCCAGTCTATCTCTTCCTCCTGGCATAGTGGTGGATTCATGGGAAAAAACTAGCAGCCTTGGACTTTGGTTGGCATTATTTTAAAAGAGGCATCACTTCCCCTGGGGTTACTATAGGATGGGATCTGAGGCCAGAGGTGCTGGCAGTCATTCTTTTTTCTCTTTTGGAGAGGTTTCCTGCAAGTAAATCCAGCAGAGGAGAAGCTGAGCCAAAGGAAGGACTAGGAATGAATCCAGTGACATCACTGAAACACTTGGAGCTAGAGCAGGCCCTGGCTGAGGCCAATATTGAAGTTACTAAATTAACCCCGTCCTCCCTTTCTTTCTTTTTTCTTTCCCCCTTCCTTCTTTCCTTTCTTCTTTCTTTCTTCCTTCCCTTCTTCTTTTTTTTTTTTTTTTTTTGATCTTAAGCCTCTTAAATTACGTTTTCACTTGCCACCTGAAGACTCCTAATTTTCACATAAAAATAGTTTGAGTTATTGACGGTGTTTCTTTTCAGATTAAGCTTTCAGGATTTTAGTCTGTCCTCAGACATTGAATATTTTTAAGCAAGGGAGAAACGGGATTAGAGACTTGACCTGGGAAAGCTAGCATGGAGAAGGGTTAATGAAGATAAAGATTTAAGAAGCAAGAGTGTCAACTAGTATACTATCAAAAATTCTTTGGTAAGCAGGGGTGTGACCTTAGTCTGGAATATTGGACACAGCATGGATACAAGAGAGACTACAAAAAAGAGAATGAAGATGAGATGGTTGATTAATTGATGGCAAGCAGGAAGGACATTTTATTATTTAATATATAATATTTTCTAAACTATTAGGGTGGTGCAACTTATTATCAGAGCAGGTCTTGAACTGGCTCCCCTAGAGATAAAAAGAACATTTTAAAAAACTACAATCTAGAGGATTTAAAGGGACAGAATAGACCACTTGTTGAAACTTATTGGAGCTTGTGGTTCTATTATTTGATTATTATAAGATTATGATTGCTATTGCCAGAAGCTGAGAGACTTCCTCTTTGGACTTAGGTCTTATTTATATTGCTGAATAAACATCCATTTTTTAAAAGCACAACCGTTAATAATTTGTCCAGTTGTCCATTTATTTTCCCAAACCACCCTGTCTTCCCAGGCTGTGGGTTAACGTTATGACAGTCACTGTTAAGCTTTTAATGGCCATTTATTTATTTCTGCAATATGTTCATTTGAATGTTTTCCTTGAACATCCAGACATTTATTAGTCATTTGTTTACCGTTACACAAATTTATGGAACTGTTAAATTCACCATCTTGGTGAGCCGTCAGAGAAGAGCTATAGGCCTGGGAAGCATATTGTTTGGAATTTGTTAGAAGTTCATCCCAATACTATCAATTCTGTTTATTAGAGAACTGAGACAATGTAAGTAATCTCACACAGACATAAATATCTGACTTGAAGAACATACTTTCCTTCAGATTGAGAGACTATCACTTGGAAAAACAAAAAAACAGGCAAGCAGGGAGAAGGTTGCTTGTTGTAGGAACCCATTTAGAAAATCAACAAATAGAAACATAATGGAGAGTTTAATTACATGTAAGACTCTGTGTATAATATTCTCTCTTGGGTGCACGTTTCAGAATGAAGAGTGAAAGGTCTTTCTGATAATTCAGTAATAATTCTTTCTTGGTTGGGTTCTTGAAGCCATTTTATACTGAAAATTCTTTCTTAGAATTGCAGTAAGTTGTTGAGCTAAATTTCTCAGATATCCATGCTTAATAAAACAGTCTTTTGGAAGCAAGCAAAAGAAATAGAACTATAAACTTTTGAAGTGAGTCAGATTTATACTTGGATCCCCTCTCTGACTCTTCCTTGCTATGCAACCTCAGATAAGTGCTTTGAACTCTTGGAGCCTTGAAAGCCTCATCTGCATGATGGGGATAGTAATAGTCACTACTTAAGATAATCAGAAATACTGATACAATGCATGTGAGATGTTTGGAAGAAAGTCTATCATAGTAAAGACTTGCAGGATATTAGGTGTTAATATCATTATTATTGTCATAATTTCTCTTTAACATCTTATCAGACTAATGCCTTTGGGTTCATGATCTGTGCACTGTTTTGATTGATTTAATGCCTGAAACCTACATAGCATCAAAAGAACTTTGTCTAGCCCAGATTTAGAGCATGATGACAATTTAACTGAATTTCTGCTTTTGCTCAAGAGTTATGTTAAAGCTTCTGTTCTTAATTTAAATCCTAAAGTGGGCTTTCTCTGCTGAGATTCTGGGTACTGTGCTTTAAGGCAGTGTATTCAGAAAGCCATAGTATTTGTGTGCATGCATACTCAGTCATTTCTATTTGTGACCCCGTGGACTGTAGCCCACCAGACTCCTCTGTCCATGGAATTTTTCAGGCAAGAACACTGGAGTGGGTTGCCATTTCTTTCTCTCAGAGATCTTCCTGACCCAGAGATTAAACCCATGTCTCCTGTATTGGAAGGCAGATCCTTTACCACTGCGCCATCTGGGAAGCCATGGGGTTGCAAGGGGTTGGACACAGCTGAGCACACACACACGCCTGCATAATATTTACATGGGGATATCTCGCCACTGGAGGCCTCTAGGTGGATTCTGGAATGCTGGTAAACGTTCCTTCTTGGTTGAACTCCAGCCCTCACAGCTGAGCATAGGATGCTGCCCCCTGAATACTCTTCCCTCTCATTGCTCTTCTGTTCACTGCAGGCAAACTCCTTGTTCTCTTTACTAAAGAGAGAGCTACTGAACCCGACTTCAAGAATGAGCTAACACCTTTTGACCAGGACAGAACATCCAGAGTATTCTAAGATGATGAAGAGAAATGAAAATAAAAGTGATAGGATATGAGGGAATGAGATCGTCCATTGAGGTTAACATCTGACAAACTGGGACAAATGGCCTCTAATCAACATCTCAACTAAAATATAGCATTCTTCTTCAAGATTCTTATCCCAACAAGAAACCATGTGTTGCGTGAAGAATGCATCAACCTTTGTGACTTCCCTGGTGGCCCAGTGGTTAAGATTTCACCTTCCACTACAGAGGGTGTGGCTCCATCCTTGGTCAGGGAGCTAAGATCTCAGGTGCCTTGTGGCCAAAACACTAAACCTAAAACAGAAGCAATATTGTAACAAATTCAGTAAAGACTTAAAAAAAAAAAAAAGTCCATGTTAAAAAAACTTAATAAAAAAAGAATGCATCAGTCCTCAACTTTAATTTTGCATCAGAATTACCTGTGATTTTTTTTTTTGAAAAATAAATTTTCCACGTCTAAAATTGATGGGTGTGGTAGGTTTGGAATGGGACCTTGGGACTTGTTTGTGTTTTATTTGTAAATCTCTGCAGATCTTTCTGGTGCAGACTGAGGACTGAGAACTTAGTGAATGATGAAGAACTTTGGAATGAGGTGGTAATAAAGGGAGGCTAATTACCCCACAGTGGTGTTGGAGAAGACTCTTGAGAGTCCCTTGGACTGCAAGGAGATCCAACCAGTCCATCCTGAAGGAGATCAGTCCTGGGTGTTCATTGGAAGGACTGATGTTGAAGCTAAAACTCCAATACTTTGGCCACCTCATGCGAAGAGTTGACTCATTGGAAAAGACCCTGATGCTGGGAGAGGTTGGGGGCAGGAGGAGAAGGGGATGACAGAGGATGGGATGGCTGGATGGCATCACTGACTCGATGGACATGAGTTTGAGTAAACTCCGGGAGTTGGTGAAGGACAGGGAGGCCTGGCGCGCTGCGATTCACAGGGTTGCAAAGAGTCGGACACGACTGAGCGACTAAACTGAACTGAACTGAATTACCCCACAAGTTAGCCTACACTATTATAAAACAAAACTTAGGAGTGAGTGAGCTAATATACATCAGTATGGTTTGTCTTCCAAGAACTCATAAGCAAATTGAAATCCATTTGGAAGCGTTTCACTAAAACTCCTATGCTGCAAATAGTGTGACTATTTTTAAACCACTGATAATGGCACAGCTAAAAGGATCTGGCCCCTCCTTACCTGGCAATTCTCCTCATCAAGTCTGATTGCAAAAGGTATGTCTGGGAGAAGAAAGGCAATTCTATACTAAAAGGATTTTTTAGTGACTCAAAGTATCTATGTTCATGATAAGCAACCTCAGTATCAACTATAGACTGTTTTTAGTAGAAGTGTAATTGGACCAGAGTTCAGATACTATTTCTGAATTTTCTCATGGGGATTAATAATATTTACTGTTTAGGTATGCAATAGGGATAATAGATAAATTCTGTTGAACATCTATTGATACAGAATTCTAATACCATCTAGGGGTCCTGAATATAGTTTACTTTGTTTCCAGTAGGGGAAAACTTTTATTATCATTAATACTAAGTAAAGATACTATGCATAAAGAGGCAATAACTAGGAAAAGGTACTAGGTGTTGCCGTTGTACTAGGTACTAGATGCTAGATACTGGGTACTAGATAAAAGGTTACAGGGAGCCACCTGAACCTGCCCCATAAAATTCATCTTTCTTAACAAGGGCAAAACAGCATTCATTTTGACAACTATGAACTTCAGTGACTTTTTTTCTAACTTGGTCAGAAACTCTAGGCATTTAGGAGATGTCACTTGTTAAATCTCTGACATTTATATCTCAGTTTTTCACTGTACATATTAAAATCTCAACAGGGAAACAAAATAGACACGGTTACAAAGACTCAGCAGCATTTTCCAATAGAATAGTCAGAGAACTTGCCTTCTAGCTTGAACCCAAAGCAAAATGAAGTTGATCGTTATCTGTATATTTATTTTACATTTAACTTTGAGCTGCTCTATCTGGGGACAAATATTCATAACCACATTAAATTGACCTTTGGATTTGGGTGACCAACTATCTCAGTTGCTCAGAATTCAGGAGGTTCATGGGATGCTGGATTTTTCAGATTTAAAACTAAGGACCGTCTTGGACAAATCAGGAAACTTTACTTGGTTGGTCACCCTATTTGTTATCCAGCTTTTATTTTAAGTTCATGAACTTAGCCTCTCCAGTAAAGTGTAGTAGAACAGATAGACCCATAATTAAGAACTAACAACAATATGTGGAGTTGCTGTCCACACTCTATCCTCATCCCTATTGGGTGCTAAAGATAAGATAGAAAGACTAGGAAGGCTAACAAATTAAATTTTTTTAAAAAGGTAGGAAGTCTATATGTTATGTTAATCACAATCATTTATATTTGGATATTAATAGAAATTGTTATACAGTGCTTACAATTTCAAAAATACTACTGTGAGGGGAAACACCTCGAAAACTATTAAGCCCATATAAACATTCTCTATTATCATGAATATGCATGTGTGCTTAGTCAGTAGCTCATGTCTGATGCTCTACAATCCATGGACTGGAGCCCACCAGGCTCATCTGTCCATGGAAGAATACTGGAGTGGGTTGTCATTTCCTACTCCAGGGGATCTTCCAACTCAAGGATCAAACCCACATCTCCCATGTCTCCTGCCCTGGCAGGTGAATTCTTTATGACTAAGTCACCTGAGAATCCCATTATATCAATGAATTAAAAAGGAACTTGTCTATTGTAAGCATTATAGTTTTATGTTATTAATATTTAGCAAGTATCTATAGAGAATTATGGGCTTCCCTGGTAGCTCAGATAGTAAAGAATCCACCTGCAATGCAGGAGACCCAGGTTCTATTCCTGGATCAGGAAGATCCCCTGGAGAAGGGCATGGCAACCCACTCTAGTATGCTTGCCCTGAAAATCTCATGAATGAAGTAGTCTGACCAGCTACAGTCCATGGGATCGCAAAGAGCTGGACACAGTTGAGCACCTAAGCACACACACATAGAGAACTGTAGGTACACTGATTGTCCTGGTTCTAAATAGCACTATAGGTGTTATTTAACTTCCAAAGTAAATGTTGATGCAGAAATCATCTGTTTCCAATATGACAGGGATCAATTTTTTAAGGAAAGGTATACAACTGACTTTGCTAGCATTATCTACAAAGGGAAGATAAAATTTTGCAGAGAAAAGATAAAGGTTAGTTACTGAAGTAAGTTTCCTTTTAATAGTTGAAGTGAAAGTGAAAAAGACATAACAAACCCCAGATGTTCCCGGAGCAGCTATGGGAGGGTTAATTTTATTATGGATTTCATAGCACTGGGAAGTGTCAATTGATTAAGAGAGCTTGCAGTTCTGAGTGTTTTAGCCAGCCACCCATCTGCTTCACAGAAGTTTGTTAACACAGCTGGAAAAGATGGAGTTGCCAAAGCTTTCTTAAGCCTTTCAAGTCTCATCTTTTTTTTTTTTTTTTTTTTTCAGTAAAAGAGCTAAAACAATTAGAATGCCTTCTCCAAGAAACTAAGTAAGCGAGAAAAAATAATAAAGTTTTTCTTTATTCCTTTGCCATGACTGAATATTATCCATATTTGTAGTACTATTAAAATATAGATACAGTTGTAGTTTTTAGCAATCCTAAATATACCTGTTAATTGCTTATTTTTTTTTAATGAATTATTTTATGATGTTCAAAGGTACGTCATCTCAATTTAGCCAGAGGTCGTAATCCCTACACAAAAGCTTTCTCTGTGATTGAATCCTCCCCAGTGTCAGTTTCCAAATCACACCTCTTGCACATTGATTCATGCTAAGCCACTCATAGTCCTAAAATGTTGATGATCAAGAAAACACATTCTGCCACATCAAGTTCAAGGCTATATTCATTATCCTTTAAAATTCCAATTAAGAACTGCAATGCTCCTGAAACATGATTAAGAATAATGAAAAAAGAGCAAAGGGTGCTGACTGCCTGCCTAAAACTTCCCTGGTTTGTTTTTAAAACAATTTGCTTAAAAAAGGGAATAGGGCAGACACGGGCTATCCTTCCTTGTCCTTAAAAGCCAAGAATAGTGCAATTCTATGTTTGTGTCTTATTTAATTATGTGTTCGTGCTTGCATTTTAACACAGCTATTGATTTATAGATGAAGAAACTGGAACTCAGAAAGTTCAAGTAAATTGGCGAAAGTCAAATGAGTACCAGTCAATTCTAGAGGGTTGCAAAATCTATTTCCCAATATATCAGCTTCTAGGTTGAAATGGAAGAGTTCCTTCTTAGAGGTTCTAAGGCCTTTTACATGGGATAAAGTGTATCAAACACAACTTCTCTCTTTTCAAGTTTCAGTAATTATGAAACTGAAGTATGCTTGGGTGACCCTGGTGGCTCAGATGGTAAAGAATCCATCTTCAATGCAGGACACCTGGGTTCAGTCCCTGGGTCAGGAAGATCTGGAGAAGGGAATGGCTACCCCGTCCAGTATTCTTGCCTGGAGAAATATGCTTAAACTTTGTGTTTCAGTTTCTTCATAAGAAGAATTAGCCTTACTAACAACTGTGTCTTTGGTACTCAACTTCTTATTTTCATTTATTCAAGAAGAATTTATTAACAACCTGTTATGTGCCAGGCACTCAGTCCAACACTGGAATATCAGAGCTCAGTGCAACTGACATGACCTCTGCCCTCAAAAGACAGAGTTAGAAAAGCAGTTCTCAAACTTCAGTGTCAATAAAAAATATGAGACCAATCACCTACTCAATAAAAAATGTGAGACCAGCCTCCCTCAACCATGATTCTGAAAGTCTGCAAGGATATACAGGCATCTACATTTTATTTGTCTTTCTGGTGATCTTTATGCAGAGAAATGCTGGGAAAGATATACTTTAAACAAACAACCAGATGACAAAGTATAATTATATATTGTACATATAATTACATATGTACATTGGAGGAACAGAACAAGATAATATGAAAGAGAAGAAAAGAGACATGGGACTTAGAGCAGGGATCAGAACAGGGAACTGATTTTCATCAGAGAGGGTTGGAATTAGCCAGATGGGGCCTAAATCAGAGAAATAATTCTGTTCTGTAAACAGAACAGCCAAAGGTGATAAGATTAGTGCAGTTCTATGAAAATCTGGGTTATTTCTTTGAAGATATAACTGCTCTCTCTGACATATGCAAAGAAATCAAGTTTTGCACAATGAAGAAGCTGCAGTTTCCACCAGTATCAGAATAATGAAGGAGTAAGTTGTCCAACATCCATCACAGGCTACATCTGAGCTTGCTTACAGCCTTGAATGAGGCCACAGCTCCAGAATCTGACTTCAGCTTTTCCCGAAAATTTTGAGTAATATCGAAAGGCAAGATCACTTACTGTAATCCACCAAGCTCAATCCATTCTGATTCTTTTGCTACACTGGGGGACTTCCCTGATAACTACTTCCTGAGAGAGGAGCTGGGCTGATCCTCCAGTTTCTATTGTGAAATGTCTTAGTTGCGTCTGACTCTTTGTGACCCCCTGGACTGTAGCTGCCAGGCTCCTCAGTCCATAGAACTCTCCACACAAGAATACCGCAGTGGGTTGCCATTCCCTTCTCCAGGAGACCTTCCTGACCCAGGAATCGAACCCGGGCCTCCCACATTGCAGGCAGATTCTTTATTGTCTGAGCCGCCAGGGAAGCTAAGAGGCCATAAACCAAATGCTTAAGGACCCAGGTGTGGGGTGAGCTCTCAGACTCTCAGACAAGAAAGACTGTGTGGACCTCATGAATATGATCATTTAGTGCAGCCTGGTGTGGCAGGGGGAGTTCTATGCTCTGTGGAAGACCCGTCTCTACAATATAATCAGTTTCTCTGAGGCTCCAGCCGGACTGTGTGGCCACACAGTGGTGATGTTGTCAGAGGCTTCAGTTGGCTCACTATGCTTCTGGGCTCCACACACCCCTTATATAGAGTTCATTGTGTCATAATAGTACCGTCCTGATGAAAGCATCATTTGTACAGTAGGGAACCGATAGGCCTTCATAGATAAGCCTCTTCAGTAGGCTCAGGACATATTTTGAATTTAGACACAAGGGAGAAACAGGTAACCAGGTTAACTTTATAGTTCATTTAATTCTTTCCCATACCAAGAAAAAAAAATGCAAAAAAAGAGGCAAATGCTTTATTTTTTCTTCATTGTTTCCCTTCCTTCTTTTAAGGCTTCACTTAAGGAAATACTCCTTTAATACTAGAACACCTATTATCCGCAAGGTGCTCAGCTGGCTCGTGGTGGTGGTGGTTTTGTCTGACTCTTGTGATCCCATGGACTGTACCCTGCCAGGCTCCTCTGTCCTCTGTCCATGGGATTTCCAGGCAAGAATACTGAAGTGGGTTGCCATTTCCTTCTTCAAGGGATCTTCCCAACCCAGGGATCAAATCAAGTCTTCTGCATTGCAGGCAGTCTCCTTCCTGCATTGCAGGCAGATTCTTTACCAACTGAGCTACCAGGGAAGCCCATAAATGGAAATTTAGAGTCCTAGCCCAAGTTACCCTCATCATCTAGTTGGTGAAACAACATTAATTGTTTTAAAATGAATTAAATTATTGATAGAATTTTTATATCTCAAACTCAAGAATTATTTATTATTTACTGTATATAATGCACTATTTACAATAGTAAATAGTGATTTATTATTTTAAGTCACTTATATTAGTAAAAACTGACATTGAATGCTTGTGTAATTTCTAAAAGTTCACACTGTAGATACCTCTGTTTTGAAGAATAAGAGACAGAGGTCTAACAGGGAAAGAAAATTGAGTACATATTGAAACCCAGGCAGTTTGATTCTAGAGCCAGTGTTTGATCTACTTTGGTGTCCTACTGATTAAATACAAACAGAATATATAGGGAGCACTGAGGAGGAAGTTCCAAATAGGAAAAGGAGTACGTTAAGGCTGTATATTGTCACCCTGCTTATTTAACTTATATGCAGAGTACATCATGAGAAACGCTGGGCTGGAAGAAGCACAAGCTGGAATCAAGATTGCTGGGAGAAATATCAATAACCTCAGATATGCAGATGACACCACCCTTATGGCAGAAAGTGAAGAGGAACTAAAAAACCTCTTGATGAAAGTGAATGAGGAGAGTGAAAAAGCTGGCTTAAAGCTCAACATTCAGAAAACTAAGATCATGACATCTGGTCCCATCACTTCATGGCAAATAGATAAGGAAACAGTGGAAACAGTGTCAGACTTTATTTTTTGGGGCTCCAAAATCACTGCAGATGGTGACTGCAGCCATGAAATAAAAAGACACTTACTCCTTGGAAGGAAAGTTATGACCAACCTAGATAGCATATGAAAAAGCACAGACATTACTTTGCCAACAAAGGTCCGTCTAGTCAAGGCTATGGTTTTTCCAGTAGTCATGTATGGATGTGAGAGTTGAACTATAAAGAAAACTGAGCACTGAAGAATTGATGCTTTTGAACTGTGGTGTTGGAGAAGACTCTTGAGAGTTCCTTGGACTGCAAGGAGATTCAACCAGTCCATCCTAAAGGAGATCAGTCCTGGGTGTTCATTGGAAGGACTGAGGCTGAAGCTGAAACTGCAATACTTTGGCGACCTGATGCGAAGAGTTGACTCATTGGAAAAGACCCTGATGCTGGGAGGGATTGGGGGTAGGAGGAGAAGGGGACAACAGAGGATGAGACGGCTGGGTGGCATCACCAACTCGATGGACATGAGTTTGGGTAGACTCCGGGAGTTGGTGATGGTCAGGGAGGCCTGGCATGCTGCAATTCATGGGGTCGCAAAAAGTCAGACTGAGCGACTGAACTGAACTGAACTGAGGAAGAAGTTATTCATGCTACTGGGCTCAGTGAAGGCTTCAAAGAGTAGGTTCAGATAATTCGAGCATTGAGGCTGTAGTGGGGAACGTAGAATGGTGATACCAAGATTAGTAAATTACCCTTCTTGGTTTTAAAAAACTTAGAGTGAGGGAGACATACTTCAGAAAAAGGAAACTTCTATGTTATACAGGTTCTAGGCAGAAGACTTAATAGAAAGACTCAACAGAACAGAAGATGCAATAGAAAGACATTTTCTCCCAGGATCTCCTTTAATTATGGAGAGAAATCTTTAAGCCCCCTCCTCCCCATCTACCCTCTCTACCCCTCATCCCTGCCCCCAAGCTTCCCCCTTAGTTTCTATCAAGCAGGGTTGTCCACATGGCATTCACCAAATGACTCGCTGATCTAATCAGATGGCCCATGATTGAAACAGAATGATCATGCTTCAGTTCAGCTCCTGAGCAAGTGATTCAACTATGAGTGCCAGGGAAAATAGCTATGTGATCTATATTGGCTGTCTGCCAACAGGGAAGAAGACAGGGTGTAAATCTAACTGGTAACTAAAGGTTGTGTCACACTGAAACTCTGATATGGGTCAAACAGTCTTATAAAGAGATGTGTGACCTACTGTAAAATGGAGATGAATGCTGAAAATCACGGGGAAATTCCTATAGATTTCTGAGAGTTTTGTTTATTATATAGTTCAGAGGATAAAAAGATGATGGGAAGGGCACTGCTAAATGAAAGGGGAAATAATTATAAAAATGACATTTAAATAGATAGGCTAATGTTTATATAGCGCTGATCTTGTGCCACACTTAGAACGTCATGTATGTACGTGCATGTGTACGTGGGAGGTCGCTTCAGGCATGTCCTACTCTTTGCGACCCTATGGACGGTAGCTTGCTGGGCTCCTCTGTCCATGGGATTCTCCAGGCAAGAATATTGGGGTGGGTTGCCATGCCCTCCTCCAGGGGGTCTTCCTAACCCAGAGGTCGAACCCGTACTTCTAGTGTCTCCTGCTTTGTAGGTGGATTCTTTACCACTGAGCCCCTAGGGAAGCCCTTATATATGTATAGACACACATATATATTTTGTGTGGATACTGTTTATAATATATGTGTTATTTTAGTTCACCCATGCCATCCCTATGAAATAGGTATTATTGTTATCCCATTTCAGGGCCTAAGCACAATGAGGTTAAGCAACTGTCCAAAGCCGCATTACACACAAGAAGTAGCAGTTACATTAGAACAGTTTGCCATTATGCTATATGATACAGCTGAGAAACATGCCAATGCCTATTTTTAAACAATATATAAAAAGACAGATTCCAGTCATTTAATAAATAAAGCTAAATTCATTCTATTTTAGTTGAATTCCATTTACATATTCTTACAAAGGTTGCTGAGCACATTTGCTGATAAAAGAAAAATGTATTAAGATTTTGTCCAAAGTAAGGTTCAACACCAAGTCTAGACTGCTACATTTCAGAACTTATTCCTTTGTTAATTGTTCTTTATAATTTTACCTAAGACCAAGAGTCAACCCAAGAGAAAGGATTCTTTACTCCTATTTTGACTCTGAGAAGGGGTGGAAGGCAGATGGGCAGGGATAGTTTTAGAATGTGGGGAAATATTCTTAGTCTAGAGACACATCCATAAGCTGATGTTCTTATGGGCAAGTTAAATAAAAACAGGTTTGTCCAGTTCTCTGCCCAATGTGTCACATTTCTGCAGTTCTTTAGAGTTTATTTTAGGCTCTAAGATATGTCATTAACTGACCCAGTAACCTGTCCCCCCACTGTCAGTATTTGTAACTTAAATAGGTATTACGAGCATGGGAACATTACACATGGACATTTTTTAGCTGATGCAAAAGTGAGTGCATGTTTTTTAAAACAAAAAATATGAGAGAATATGATCAAATGGTAATCATTTAAAATTTCAGATTGTGTGATTAGGAATGATTTTTCTTTTTCAGTGTTTTATATTTTGTCTGTGTTAGTATATGTTGATACTAACAAAAGCAATTTCACATTTGTAGAATTAGCTGTCAGTTGGAGAGAATTTATAGGTGGCTCTTTCTGTGTGCCTACTATTTTTTCCAGGTGTTGTGCTTTAACTGTCTTATGTCATCTGAATGAATGGTGTTGACATGACCAGCGTCCCAGAGTCTTACCTTCAGTTAGTCAGTTCAGTCACTCAGTCATGTCTGACTCTGCAACTCCATGAACTGCAGCATGCCAGTCTTCCCTGTCCATCACCAACTCCCGGAGCCTGCTCAAACTCATGTCCATAGAGTCGGTGACACCATCAAAACATCTCATCCTCTGTTGTCCTTTTTCCTCCTGCCTTCAATCTTTCCCAGCATCAGTGTCTTTTCAAATGAGTCAGTTCTTCACATCAGGTGACCAAAGTGTGGGAGTTTCAGCTTCAGCATCAGTCCTTTCAATGAATATTCAGGACTGATTTCCTTTAAGATGGACTGGTTGGATCTCCTTGCAGTCCAAGGGACTCTCAAGAGTCTTCTCCAACACCACAGTTTAAAAGCATCAATTCTTTGGCTCTCAGTTTTCTTTATAGTCCAACTCTCACATCCAAACATGACTACTGGAAAAACCATAGCTTTGACTATACAGACCTTTGTTAGCATAGTAATGTCTCTGCTTTTCAATATGCTGTCTAGGTTGGTCATAACTTTTCTTCCAAGGAGCAAGTGTATGTTAATTTCATGGCTGCAGTCACCATCTGCAGTTATTTTGGAGCCCAAGAGAATAAAGTCTGTCACTGTTTCCACTGTTTCCCGATCTGTTTGCCATGAGGTGATGGGACCGGATGCCATGATCTTTGTCTTTTGCATGCTGAGTTTTTTTTTTTTTTTTATAACTGAGTGACTAACACACACACACATAATGGTAGGAACCAGATTTTGTATATATATTTTTTTCCTTATCATGCCAAGTACAATGTTTTGATATGTTCATTGTTTAGGAACTATGTCAGAAAGCTTGGAGTGTCATAGTGAAATAGGACAGCTTCGTGTTTAGTCCTGAGTTCTCTTTCGTATTCCAGGATCAGTAAGTTTTACCTAGTGTGGTAAGGGTTGATGTTCTTGAGTCAGTCTCTGTTTCTATAATTCATCTGTAAAGTTGGGTCTAATATTTGCTTACCTCTTAGGTTGTTGTATTTGTCTATTCACAAAATGCTTATTTGTTTTATACCAAACCTGAATGTCAGTATTATGTCTGTCAGAGACACAGTCTTTACTGAGATTGAAGAAGAGATTTCTGGCTTTCATTCTATTCCTAGTGTTGGCATGTTCCTTGGCATCTGCCCTGGCTTCCTCCTCTTGGGAAGCCCTTCTAGTAGATTCACATTCTACTTTTTTAGGAGTTTCTGTTTAGATATACTTAGGTATGACTTATTTAATTATGTATTTCCTAGACCTTTCTAGTTAGTGGATTCTGACATCTTATTTCTACACTATAAGTAATAAGCATACAGTAAAGATAATTAGGTCAATAACCTTCCATTTCATCCCTGCTCTCTATTATATCTTGATTAGTCAATTTATAGTATGTGGTCCTTACATTTCAAGTGGCTCTTCCTTTCTTGAGTCTTCCCTGGTGGCTCAGATGGTAAAGAATCTGCCTATAATGTGGGAGAGCCTGGTTCAATCCCTGGCTTGGGAGGATGCCCTGAAGAAGGGAGTGCCTACCCATTCCAGTATTCTTGCCAGGAGAATTCAATGGGCAGAGGAACCTGGTGGGCTACAGTCTATGGGGTCACAAAGAGTTGCTCACACTGCACAACTAACACACTCACACTTTCATCTTTCACTTCTTTTTTTTTTTTATTTTTATTATTATTATTATTTTTTTTTCCAGTGGGTTTTGTCATACGTTGATATGAATCAGCCATGGATTTACATGTATTCCCAATCCCGATCCCCCCTCCCACCTTGCATGCTGAGTTTTAAGCCAGCTTTTTCACTCTCCTCTTTCACCTTCATCAAGAGGCTCTTTATTTCCTCTTTACTTTCTGCTATAAGTGTGATGTCATCTGCATATCTGAAGTTATTGATGTTTCCTCAATATCAATAACCTTTGGTTAACATAAGCATACATAATGGCCTGCATCAGGGAGATAATCTTACCCTGCCCACCTGTGAAGGACTGTGACATTCTTGAATTGTTTGTGTAGCAAATGGCAAGCACCCAGTGCCCCTGTCTGCTGCTTACCAGCAAGGCCCAAAAATTCACATTTGTGGAGGCTGGAATCTCAGATAGATGTGACATCTTTCTTTGTTGATATGAGAGGAGGTGTTCCATTTCACACCACACATGAAATGACTCTAAGCAAGTGGGACTAACACATCCCCCTATCTGAGACTTGCCATTCTAAGAGATGTTTGCAGGTCTTTTTGCTTTGTTTCCTCACCTCCCACTCCACCCCATCTCTGATTCATAAAAGGACCTGGCAACCAGGCCCCAACAAGATGGTTATTTTGAGGTGCTAGCCTGCCATCCTCTCAGTCAGCTGGCTCCTGAATAAAGTCCCTTCCTAGTCCCAACACCTCATCTCAGATTCATTGACTTAGTGTGCGATGAGAAGAGTGAGCTTGGACTTGTTAACAGAAGGTTGATATCAAACAATCAGGATATGTATCATGTAATATGCTAAAAATATTACCTTCTTATCTTTTCTAATTTCACCAACATTCTTGAAAGTTATTATCAACGGTAATACTACAGTTTGAGAAACTGAAATTCACAATGGCCAAATAATTTGTATAGATTCTGGTCCCTGGAAATTGGCAAAGTCAAGATCCAAACTGAAGTATATCTGAATTCAAAATCAAACTTGTTCGTAAATAAAACCCTAATATTTTTGGCTGTAAATTCAGGGATTCAAGTGCCTTTCCTAGTCTCTTACTTGAATTCACTTCTTTAGCTAGCCTGAGTTACTGTTAACTGAGTTCCACTATCTCTCCTGGTTGGAAATCCCTGTCTTCTTTCCAGTGATTAAATATCTTTATATCATCTCTCCAAGCCCAACTCAAATTATTTCCTTTTTGAAACCTTCCAGAGTGTACCAAATGATAGGATTCTCTCCTTTTTCCCCAAATCCTTTACTTAGATTTCTCCTTTAGCACTCACTGTAAAGCTGCCTTGTAATGCTGTGGATCTGATGGATCACCAGCAGATAAGAAAAATAGAACCAAGATAAGGCAAAGAAATTGGTTATGATAACATATCTAGCATGAAGTACAGATGGATTTCAAACCATTGCATGATCAGAAATCTTTTCATGACACAAATTTTAATGGTAGTGGTACTCTGGTAACATTTTACCTAGTTATCTGATATGTAAAGAAGTCAAGCCATTGTTTGAATGAAAGTTAAAGAAGAATAGGAAATTAGCACTCAGTGGGAGACTTTGAAATCTTGTGAGCAATAAAGTAACATGAAAGGAAATATGACATATGTAGATGTAGAATATATCTCAAACCAAGATACTTCTCATTTTCCAATCAAGAGATACTTGAAGCTTTGTCTCTGTTTGGCTGACACTTTTTAGGTTTTATTTTCTAAACACTGAGAATCACAGAGTCCTTGTTAGTGGATATTTGAACTGGTCTCTCTCCAGTTTTCCTCGTACCTTCTGTGATGAAGTGGCCATTAATGTAAGTGTAAGCTTCAGAATTTTTGAAAAGAGCAAGTTCATTGCTGCATTTCTAATGAGCCAACTCTTGAAAATGGAATACACCAGTTTCTTTCTTCCGTATCCTACTTGTCCTGCTTCAGATATATACAAGGCAAGTAGACATCATCTTAACATTCATTCAGTTCAACAGTGGAAAACCAACAATGTGGCATTTTAGAAGCTAAGTTGTTGTTATTGTTCCACACAAGATCTGGGCATTAAAAAGTCTCTAAGTCCTGTCTCAAAGGCTCTTGTCAACATAGCAAAAAAGATTCTAAATCAATAAAGAACTTCAGGGAGCTTTTGGAAATACTCATTTAAAAGGTTCCATTTTTCAGAACAGATTTACTGCACACTATTGATGGGAAAAAATGAGTTTGTCCTTCTAAACATTTTCAGTTTGAAAAAAGTGATTTTTAAATTAAGGCCAGACACAAAATAACAAGTTTCTTTCTCTCTTTTTTTTTCCTTCTTTGATTCTTGCTTTTATTCTCATTACAAAAAATATTGAAAATCTCATGAAAAAAAACATCTGCTGAAAAAAGTGAGAAAAAGAAATATGTGCATACACATCTAAAGAAATTTTATATTCTGTATAGTATATAATAAGTTCAATTTTCAGTAAAAGGGAGATTTTTGGTTTCATGGATTAATCTCTGCTTCATGCCAGTTCTTCTAGGAATAAATTAGCTGATAATAGTAGTAAGAATGGTGATCACAATTTCTATCTATGAAGTGTCTACTGGGTTTCAGACATTGTATTATATACATGTGTAATTTATCTTAATTATAACACCTATCCAATAATGTAAGCATTGCCATTCCATTGTTCATATGAAGAAACACGAGGCTCAAAAAGATTAAGTAGCTTTTCTTTTTTTTTATTTTTTTTCCCATTTATTTTTATTAGTTGGAGGCTAATTACTTCACAATATTGTAGTGGTTTTTGCCATACATTGACATGAATCAGCCATGGATTTACATGTGTTCCCCATCCCGATCCCCCCTCCCTTAAGTAGCTTTTCGAAGATCACTTACTTTAAAAAACCACGACCACCAACATCAAAATGACAGATAGAATTTAAACCCAGCTCTTTGTAACAAATATCTCATGGTCCTAAGTCTCACATACACTTTCTAACATGACTTGTAAAGCACTGTACTAGATTATCATTGAGAATATATGCATGTATATAAAAATATATAAAATAAATATAATTTATGTAATAATTTATTATAGATATTTCCTTACTTTCTAATATCATGTAATGAATAGGCCAATGTCTAATTACAGCAGGTATCTAGAAAGAATGGGATGTATATATCCTCCCAAGTGTTATGACAGTTCAAAGAAGAATAAACTCAATATAGGTTGAAAAAACCAAGGGTTCATGGTTTTTCAAGGTTTCATGAAAAAAGTGAGGTTTAAACTAGCTTCTATTGGATGCATATGTCCTGAATGGGAACAAAAGGGAGGTTGTTTGTTTGCTTGTGGCAAGGTAGCAGGAATTGGATAGAGCGTGGCATCATGGAATCAAGAGTAAGAACTATGGAGGAAGGAAGGGAGTGGTGAGTAAAGAGGTAACCCTGACACTCTATTTGTTCAGTAATAATAAACGATATTCACTGGAAGGACTGATGCTGAAGCTGTAACTCCAATACTTTGGCCTGATCTGAAGAACTGACTCATTGGAAAAGACTCTGATGCTGGGAAAGATTGAAGGCAGGAGGAAGAGGGGATGACAGAGGATGAGATGGTTGGATGACATCACTGACTTGAGGGACATGAATTTGAGCATTTGAGCAAGTGATGGACAGGAAAGCCTGGTGTGCTGCAGTCCATGGGGTCGCAAAGAGTCAGACACAACAGAGAGACTGAACTGAACTGAACTGATCATTAGATGAGTGTCAAATGATGTGCTGATTGTCGTATATTCAATATAACATTCACGTATTAAGTAAGTATTAATTATTTGCCTATCTTTCTTTTGAGAAAATGGGGCATAGAGGAAAAGTAACTTGTTCAAGGTACACCATAAAGCCATAATAAAGCCCAAGTCATTTGACTTACATACTCGGATTCTCACCATTCTGTCAGGATATATGGTCTGGGATATTGTGATGTTTACTCAGAGATGAAAAATTATCTCTAAGATTGAGTTTAAAGTGAGTATAATATAAAGTAGAAGAGAGAAAAGATATCCTTTGTTTTGTCAATGCGGAAAACATTGTTGAGTGCCTTGAAAGGCAGGGCAGTAGGCAGAAGTCCAAGAAAACCGAGGCAGGCTCCATGACCTCAAAGAGATTCTAATCTGTTGTGGTGGGTGAGACCTATAGACTAATAGTGAACATACAATGTATTACATGATATATATCTTTGAAGAGGTAAAAACAGACAAAAAGAAAAATAGATGAGATCTTTTTCAAGTAATGGAAGCAAATCAGAGAATTCATGGAAATGGTGGAGTCAAATATGTGTAGAATCCTTACAGGATACAGAGAATCAGCAACTGAGCCTCTGTTACACAATGGCTAGTGTGAGGGCTTTCCTGGTGGCTCAGTAGTAAAGAACCTGCCTGCCAATGAAGGAGACTCGGGTTCGATGCTTGGGTTGGGAAGATCCCCTGGAGAGGGAAATGACAACCCACTCCAGTATTCTTGTCTGGGAAATCCCATGGACAGGGAAGCTTGGCAGGTTACAGTCCATGGGGTTGCAAAAGAATCGGACTAAACAACTACAGCAAGCCAGTGTGAACTCAGAAATATGGAACAAAATTGACCATTCATGGTCTGATTTGACTAGTGTACAAACACATAGAAGGTTGTAATGGGAATGAAGATAGGAAAGTTAATGAGATCTGGTTGGGGAATCTTGATGTCAAAATAATAGTTCAGACTTTTCTTTGTAAACAAGGAGGAGTCACTGAGGACTAAAGAGTTTAGAATATAAACTTTACAAATGAGGAGATTTTTCTGACTTTTCAATCCTTGCCTGCCATACATTTGCTCTTACTACTTGATGAGAGAATCAATGAACTGCCATCACATAGTCAAGGTTATGTTTTAGGAAGGCAGCAATGTATAAAATGAGTTATAAATGGGAAAGGCTAGAGAAAAGGAAACCAGTTAGGAGGCTGTTGTGTTCAACCAGGAAAGAAAATGTGGGAATTTCAGCTAGGTTTCTGGCAGTAGGAATAGAATTCAAGGGAAAGACATGAGAATCGCCATTAATGAAGCATGGTCAGCACGTGTTGACTCATAGGATATTTGTAGAAAAGCAGAAAATGAGTTAGACATGTTGGCTCACAGGATATTTGTAGAAAAGCAGAAAATGAGTTAGCCATGGAACTCAAACTTTGAACCTAGTAAGAAAATAAGACACATAAAAGGAAATATCTGATTCAGAAGTTGGAGTTGATTTGTTAATATATTCAAAGAATAGTGTGCCGGAGAGAAGGAAATGGCAACCCTATTCAATAGCATCCACTATTCTTGCCTGTAGAATCCCATGGACAGGGGAGCCTGGTGGGCTACAGTCCATGGAGTCGCAAACAATCGAACATGACTAAGCAACACACACACACACACACACCAGAAAGTTTTCTAAGACACTTGATATACAGCAGACAAACTAGACAAAACCCCTGCTCTCCACGAGTTTACATTCTGTAACAGGTGGGAAGAGGGTAGAATATAAAAAAATAGATAATAATTGAACTATTTAGTATATTTAAGAGTTATGAAAAAGGGCTTGGTAAGGGAATTTGGGGTGAGTGGCAGGAAATAGTCACTTTAGTCAAGGTAGTAAGGGTCGGCATTAGGTGAAGGGGATGCCTGAGGAAAGAGCTGGGAAGTAAAAAGTTTAGATATCTGAGATCTGGGAAAGAGAGACCCTAGAAATCATTTGCTTTAAGGTGGTAATAGATGGAATGTGAAATGACAAGAAAAAAAAAAAACTCTCTTTTTTCTGTCTGAAGACTGAGGGTAGCACTTTGGGGACCATCTACATTTAATGGCTAAAAAATGCCAACATAATCAGGATGTAACAAAGGGAAAAGCTTTAGCCTCATTTAGAGATGAACATACTAGACTATTTTATCTGATTTAAAACATCTCCCTGCCTAGAAATTAAGCCCAGCTTAATTAAAAGCATTTTTTTAAAAGGTTAAAAAAAAAAAAAAGCCCAGATCTGTTAAAGTAATCCAGTAATCCAGTTTCTCCATAAGCCTAAAAGGAAGAACTGGTTGTCATATATGATGAGCCTTCTATGACCCTTTCAATTCTCATATAATAGAAAAGGCCAGAGGACAAAACTCTAGTTGTAAATATAATTTGAGATGAATTTTTCAGTTTTGCTTTATTCTTTCTTATATCTACTGGTACACCAATAATGGAACTTGGCACATAGAAGATTCTCTATGCATGTCAGTTGAAGTAAAATTAAGCTAACCAATATTTGATTTGGGGGGGTGGGTGAAGTATTGATGATGAGGCTATGCAACCACTACTTAGCAGAACATACTTGAGTGATGCTGTACTGGATTTGACTTAGGGACTCAACCCAGGGTGAACACCATCTCCCGATTCCAGAACTGGAATGAGCTTCCCACACTGAGCAGAGTCCTCAGAAGGTCATGGGGTTCAGTTCCCTTCCTCTAGGCATTTGAAATCTAGAACATCAAAGCTAGTGATTGCATATTCTCTTTCATTAGAGTAGATTCTAAAATATCTTATACATTTTAGACCATCTTTTATTTTGAACCAAGCCTCTCTTGATGAAACTGAAGTTTATTTTCAACTACTCTTATTGTGTGTTCCAGCATGTAAGAGATTCTAACATTTACATAGCTTTTTTTTTTTTAACAAGCTTATCAGTTTGTTCTCCAAAGAAACCATCCTCTGTTAGTACATTGCAGTTCATGAAATGCTGCACTTTCAGAACAGATTTGCTTACAGTAGACAATCTTTAATTTTTAAAGATTTTCAAGAATTCTATAGCTAGATGTATATACTTCAGATTTAATATCTTAGAAACCTTCCCTCTTGATTCTTTTGCAGGTGAGCCAAAGAGAGCAGTAGGATCTGGGTTCTATATAAAATGAAGAAGGGGGTAAAAAAAAGAAAAAACGGCCCCTGATTTTTTTTTTTTTTTTAAACTGAAATTTAAAAGGTTTCACCAAATGTTTTCTCTGTTCAGATAAGGGAGCCAAAGGCTACGACAGCAGCTTGTCTGGATTAGAAGGTTGATTGTTTGCACTCTTGTTTAGTTTCGTTCCTTAATGCGGACCAGGATGTCAGGGGTCTTCTGTGAGAGCAGCTGAGGAGAGCAGAGACACAGGGTGGGGTCTCGGGAAGACTGATGTGAGGTATGTGTGGGGGCAGAGGGGGGAGGGGGAGGGAAACAGAGATCAAAGAATCATCCAGAGCTCCTCAGCCTTCCACAGCAGAAAAGCCTTTGGCAATTCTTTGATGTCCAATTTGCCCTCTGCCCCCATTCAGAAGTGTGTCGAGGGACCTGAGTGAGAACAGATTCAGCAGGGCCATTTTATAGGTCTGTGAGGCAGATAGCATCTTTCCCTTACCTTCTAAAGGAGACGGGCAGAAGAAAATAATTGCTGTAATTCCTGACCTACAGAAGCTTACACTCTAGTTCAACAGACAAAACCTTGAGTGCCTTGACCGGTCAACTTTGCCAAGTTTGCCTTCACAAACAACGGAAACTTTTGATTGTGTCATGGTTGTGATTTTTATCCTTAACATGATAGTTTGATAAATCTGTTCTTCTCAGGAATAAAAAGGCACCTGAACACAATGTCGTCCTCTTGTCTGGTAGGGTGTCTTTTCTCAGTCACATCCCTTTATTGACTCTCTTTTCTCTCCCTCTGATCTATTTCTGGTGTTTTATATTTTGTATTCAAAGCAGCTGTGTTTTACACAATGTTATGGCCATCTATGGTTATCTGTTTTTTTTTTTTTTTTTTGATAGAAGGAAAATTGCTTTTACAGAATTTTGTTGTTTTCTGTCAAACATCAACATGAATCAGCCATAGGTGGACATATGTCCCCTCCTCTTTTGCCTCCATCCCATCTCCTCCCCATCTCACCCCTGTAGGTTGATACAGAGCCCCTGTTTGAGTTCCCTGAGACATACAGCACATTTCCATTGGCTATCCCTTTTACACAGGGTAATGTAAGTTTCTATGTTACTCTCTTCATGCATCTCACCCTCCCTTCCCCTCTCCACGTGTCCATAAGTCTGTTCTCTATGTCTGTTTCTCCATTGCTTTTCAGAGCTCTTGAAAGGATTATTGTGAGTAAATATGGAACTGATATCTTAAAAATGACAACTCTGGTAGCTGCTGATTAAAAGTTGAACAATTAATGCTCTGTTTCCTAAAGTTAAACTAATCTTGAAAAGGTATAGATATGCAAATTAAATAAGTAATGTGTAGTTTTTTTTTTTAAATCAATGTCCTTTTTCCTTGAAGTTAACTTCGCATTGTGTTTAGATCTAACACACAAATGGCCCTACAGAGATATTAAAAATAAACTCCCTCACTCCACCCAGGTCTGCCAGCCTGTGTTTCTTTGTTCTGGCTGCTTAGATTTGCACCTAGTTGATTCTTTCACCTACTAGGACTGAAAATAGTCTCTTTTCATCATAACTAGTCAGTAGGGAAAGTGGAGATTTGCATGGAAAAATCATTCAAAACTACTAACAGCTTTAGAAGGTTGCAGAAATCACCCTGTGTGACCTCCTCGGAATGGCATGGTGTTCAGCTAGAACCATGGTAGCAATGCATGTTACGGGTCTTCAAGAAAATGCTGTTGTTTGCCAAAACAAAATGCAGCTATATTCTTCTCAGTTAAATTATATTAAATGTCAGGACAATAAGCAACATTTTGCAATCCACCCTCTTCCAAAATATTCCTACCATTTCCTTCATCCTTTCCTGGATCTTTAAGGGCAAGGGGCTTAATAGAAGAGAAAGTGAAAGTCACGTCTGACTTTTTGCAACCCAATGGGGTATACAGTCCATGGAATTTTCTAGGCCAGAATACTGAAGTGGCTAGCCTTTCTTCCCAACCCAGGGATCAAACCCAGGTCTCCCACACTGCAGGCAGATTCTTTACCAGCTGAGCCACAACAGAAGCCCTAATATAAGAGAACGGTCACATAAAGAGAGGGCTTCCCAGGTGGCTCAGTGGTAAAGAATGCTTCTGCATTGGCCATAGGAGACACAGGTTCAATCCCTGGGTCAGGAAGATCCCTTGCAGGAGGAAATGGCAACCCACTTCAGTATTCTTGCCTGGAGAATTCCAAGCAGGCCACCATCCATAGGGACCCAAGAGTTGGACTTAACTGAGCACACATATAAAAACACTGGTTAACTTTATCTTGGTATATTGTGTCTCTACACTAGAAAATTCTGTATAATTAAAGCAGCTTCAATTCTGAAAAACACTTTGAGCCAATTGTTGAAATGTACTTTGAAAGCAATAGGAAAAACGGATAATTCTAATAGTCTACCAGTTTTCAGGCTTCAAAGGAAAATGCCTGTTTGTGAGGAGTGTCCACAGAGTATTCTATTTCTAACTTGCCTCCTTAGCACAGTAGGCAGCGCATCAGTCTCATAATCTGAAGGTCCTGAGTTCAAACCTCAGAGGGGGCAGTTGTGTTTTGCCTTCGTCACTTTCTAAGAGAATGTTCAGAATAATTTTCTTTCAGCGATTTTACATTCCTCTTAGTAACTTTACTTGTTTTGACAAATATTAGTTAATAATATTGAAAATGAAAGTGAAGAGGTAGACAATATCAAAGGAGAAGCCAGCTGAATGTTGCAACTATAGTATCAATAGATTTTCAAAATTTATGTCATACATTTCATTAAAGACATCATCTCATAAAGGAAATGCTCCATGGATTGAGATTATAAAATATAAATTGGACATAAAACTAAATATCTTTTATTGGAGAAACTGGTTATAAAGCAAGATAAATATACTTAAAAAAAAAAAAAATCTTTGTAAGAAAAGCCTGTGGAGGGAATGCACTCCTCTGACACCAGGAAGGGTACTAGTGGTTTAGAAACGTGTATGTGGGTATTTTAAGGGGATGTTTTTGAACCTTCGGGAACACCTGCTGACCAAGAAGAAGTCTGTGTGTACGTGTCTTTATGGGTGTTTGAGAGAGTGAGAGCAGGCAGCGACCTGATAGGTTTCAATGTGCATTCAATTTCAAACACAGAAACTGGGCCAAGTGGCCAATATGCTTAGATATGCATTAGGATTAGCATAAGCAATCATTCTCAGGCTTTTAAGAAATGGAGCTGTCTTTAAAAAGGAATGTTGGGCAATCAGTAAAAATAATCAAAGGAATGTGCAAAGGCTTCCTCTCTGTCCCAACACTTTCACCCAATCATCAGGCATTCTTTTTGCCCTGTTATTCTGGTTTGAAGAGTTGCAGAATAGGTTGAAGAGAAATGGAGTGTTCTAGAAAAATGTGAGTGGAGTCTGAGGATTAGGAGGTGGAATTAATTAATCATATATTTTTCTTTCTTTAAAAATGTGATTGAGTTGGCGGTCCATCTCAGTAGTGGTCATAGTTTGGGATATTTCTAAAGAGCCCTTGTATGATGATAGTGAATTTAATTGCCTCCAATTAAAATAAATTTTAAAAAATTAAAAATAAATAAATAAAACAAAACTGAGTGTTTAAACATTTTATGTCAAGGAAGATCTAGGCATCAAAACAATAATATTCAAAACAATGGAACAGAAAAAAACAATCCTAGTAGAAGACCCTAAAATTGCCCCTTGTATTTCCTGGGAAAAATAGCATGTGGGCGGGACTTGGAAAGCCAGCAGAGAACAGATGCATCAAAGTCTGGGTTACATTACACTAATCTCTTAAGAGTCTTTTATCTAATCTCTTTCTGGCTATTCTTAAGTGCCAGGGATATGATTGCCACTATATAAATATCAGAGATTATCTAAACTCCTCAGGAGAAATCCATCTAATAGACATCAAAACCAATCAAGGCATTGTGGGTCCTCAGTCTTTCCTTGGCAGAAATGAACACAAAGGCAAATCAAATCTCTCCTTCACAAAGGACCAACTTCTACATACTTTCATTTTACTTTTACTTCCTGCATCTATAAAAGCATCTTTGAATGTAGATCCTCTAAAAGCAAAGAACAGTAGAGAGTGTTTATCAACTCCTGAGGTAAAGAGGCATGCAAATTAACCGTAATCTATAGGCCTAGTCGCACATCCGACTTTGTGACTCCATGGACTGTAGCCCACCAGGGTCTTCTGTCCATGGGATTTCCCAGGCAAGAATTCTGTATTGGGTTGCCATTTCCTTCTTCAGGGGATCTTCCTGACCCAGAGTACAAACCTGTGTCTGCTGCATTGGCAGGCAGATTCTTTACCTCTGAGTCACCTGAGAAGACCTTAATCACAAGACAAAAAAAAATAAAAGTCAAGATGTGAAGCAGAGAAGTAAGACTGCAGTAAAAACCACAGTGACCTATATTCCAAAATGTTCTGTCTTAAGGTACTAGGCTAACAACGTGTTTAAGGACATTGTAGACTCTGGAGTTCAACACAGGTTTGAAGACCATCGCTGCCATGCGATAGTGGTAAGTTCCATCCCAAGGTACTAATAACTTTGAGTCTCTGCGTTTCCTTAATCTATAAAATATAAAAAATACAAATCTCGCAGGGCTGTTGTGAAAACTGGAGAAGGCCACTTATATAAAATGCTTGGCTAGGTCCCTGACACCCAGTAAACACTCAATAAAGAGCAGATGTTTTGTTCTCATTACTTGTGACCAGTAAGACAAATAAAAGACTGAGAAAAAGTGAAGAAAATGGACCTTTTGTCAAAGAAAGGAACACTGTCTTGCACCTCCAAGGAAAACCTAGGGGGCAAAAGTGCTGAATCAGACATGTTACAGGAATAAAGGGACAGATTTATTTTTAGACCCTTTCTTTACCACTCTGACTCCCAGCTTCCTGTTCCTCCTTTGTAAAACATCAGCAGGTGGAGACAAATGAATCTGCTTTGAAATAGTACTCATGATAAAGCTATTGAGTCTCTCCTGAAATTTGCTTATATCTGCCCCATGACTGCTCTTCCACTAACCCGTTATGGATGTTTCATTAGCACCTTGCTGGTTGTGTGCATTTGTCTTTTCTTCCCCACACAGTTACAAAATGGCAGGGAGCAAGGGTTATTATTATTATTATTTTTTGAGTATAATTGCTTTGCAATGTTGTGTTACTTTCTGCTGTACAACAGAATGAATTAGTTATATATATACATACATATATCCCTTCCTTCTTGAGCCTCCCTCCCACCACCACCCCCATCACACCCCTGGAGGTTATCACTTTGTTGTTGTTATTGTTGTTGTTTAGTCGATAAGTCATGTCTAACTCTTTGCGAGCCCATGGACTGTAGCCTGCCAGACTCCTCTGTCCATGGGATTCTCCAGGCAAGAATACTGGAATGGGTTGCCATTTCCTTCTCCAGGGGATCTTCCTGACCCAGGGATCGAGCCTGGGTCTCCCACATCGCAGGCAGACCCAGGGACTGAACCCGAGTCTCCTGTGTCTCCTGCATGGGCACATGGATTCTTTACTGCTGAGCCACCAGGGAAGCCCAAAGTCATTACTTGTTGTTCATCGTTCAGTCGCTAAGTCCTGTCCAATGCTTTGCAACCCTATGGACTACAGCACGCCAGGCTTCTCTGTCCTTCACTAAGGTCATCATTGTGTTTGTTAGTCATGTCCAACTCTTTGTGACACCGTGAACTGTAGCCTGCCAGACTCCTCTGCCCTTGCGATTCCCCAGGCAAGAATACTGGAGTGGGTTGCCATTCATGTCTAAAATAGATAGCTAGAGGGAAGCTGCTCTACAGCCCAGGGACCTCAACTGCATGCTCGTAGATGACCTAGAAGGTAGGGTCATTTTACACATTTGTTCAGTACAGACTCAGCCAAAGATCCTTACTGAACTGCAAAACCTGATCTCCCTGCCTGAGTCCTTCACATTCTGCTTCTCTTTGCTTAGTCCCCCTCTCCCCTTTCTTACCTGCATTTCTTTTAAGTAAGGAGAGTAAAGTCTCACTCAACTTTATTGAGTTTTCTCCTTCTATGGTTTTCTGGTCCAGAGAAAAAGAAACATCAAAAGCAAAGCACATTTATGTGAGAGAGCCCAAATTGCCCCAAATTGCCCCCTTGGTTTTCTGGATACTTGCCTATTGTATTCAGGAAACAACAAACCAGGTTCCTGTTTGAAAAGAGTATCTTTATACACTTGTCAGTATTTTCTGAAAAATAATTTTCTAGGAGTGAGGTGCTTGATTAAATGTTATGCACACTTGTAGTTTAAAAGAATATTGTTATTGTTATTCAGTCACTAAGTTGTGTCCAACTCTTTGCCACCCCATGAACTGCAGCATGCCAGGCTTCCCTGTCCTTCACTATCTCCCTGCATTTGCTCGAACTCATGTCCATTGAGTCAATGATGCCATCCAACCATCTTGTCCTCTGTCGCCCCCTTCTCTTCTTGCCCTCAATCTTTCCCAGCATTAAAAGAATATAGCCAGATTTATTTCCCAAAACTTATAGGTTTTTAAACTCATCATTGCTCTTGAGTGTGTGCATGTTGCTTTCCTAGCAGTCTCGTGGGCATTGGGTATTAACATGATTATCAATCTGAAGGGTCAAAAGTTTTATTTTATTGTTGCCTTTTCCCCCATTCTCTTGAATATCAATTTTCCTTGTGCTATACATTGTTCATAGTAATTTGAAGAACTAGTTGTATCTTAAGAGTATAGTCACTTTTTTGTGTATGTGTAGCAAATGTTTTTCCCAGTTGGTCATTGTCCTTTTAAATTAAGTTGCCTTTTTCCATTCAAATAATTTTTAGTTTGTTGGTTTCATTGTTTTATAATGTTATCTGATATTTTATTTTTCCATTATATCTTTTTGTTCCCAACTTCCTTACTAAGCTTTCCTTTACCCCTAAGGACATATACACTCATAAGTTAATTTTTTTCTTTTAATACTTTTATTTTTCTGGTGGGAACTATTGTCTTAAATTTATATTCATCTGTGGGCACACAATTGGGGTTATGTTTATTTTCTTCTAATAAATAACAATTACCTCAATACCAATTGCTGGTAAGTGCATAATTTCCCCAATGACCTGTAGACTAGTTGTTTCATTTATTGAGTTCAGTTCCTTGAATTAAGTGTCTATGCCTAAGCAAGTGCTTTATTATTTTGAATATAGTTAGCTTTATGTTGTTTCAATAAATAATAAATTACTTCACCATATTAACATTATTGTGTTTTAAGACTTTTAAGCAATTCTTATATATTTTTCTTCTACATGGACTTCAGAATCAGTTTGTCAAATTCTAAAAATTACTGCACCATTTTTTAATTTTAAGAAGCTGGAAACAATAAAGCAATGTCTATAAGTAGGAAAATAGTTGAAATATTCAGTGCTGCCAAATTATGGAATAAATTTAGATCATCCAAATTAGGGAATATGCTGTAGCTCTCAGAGAGAATGAGGTAGTGCAAGTATATACAGAAGTGAAGACATACAAATATGCAGGAAAGGTGTCAAGTATAATAAAATTATTGAAATTTATATGAAATTAAATTATATGAAATTATAAAATAAAAATTTTAATGCAATTGCATATTTGTAAGAAAAACAAATCAACAGTCCCTGCCTGTTGTTTAGTCTCTGAGTCATGTCGAACTCTTTTTTGACCCCATGGATTGTAGCCACCAAGCTCCTCTGTCCATGGGATTTCCTAGGCAAGAATATTAGAGTGGGTTGCCATTTCCTTCTCCAGGAGATCTTCTCCACCCGGGGAGCCAACCCTTGTCTTCTGCTTGGCAGGCATCTCCTGCATTGGCAGGCAGATTCCTTACCACTGAGCCACCAACATGTGCCTATGTATTTGAATAAGCAAATAAAAATATGGAATGATACAATATTTTTGGTAATAGCTTTCAGAGATGTGGGCTTATTTCTATGTGAATCAATAATATTATTATAAATGCTTGAAAATGAAAGTGAAAGTCACTCTGTCGTGTCCGACTCTTTGCAACCTCATGGACTATACAGTCCATGGAATTCTCCAGGCCAGAATAACTGGAGTGGGTAGCCTTTTTCTTCTCCAGGGGATCTTCCCAACCCAGGTCTCCTGCATTGTGGGTGGATTCTTTACAGCTGAGCCACAAGGGAAGCCCAAGAATACTGGAGTGGGTTGCCTATCCCTTCTCCAGGGGATCTTCCCGACCCAGGAATTGAACTAGGGTCTCTGGGGACTCCAGCATTGCAGGCAGATTCTTTACCAACTGAGCTATCAGGGAAGCCTTTAGATGCTTGAGATTCCCTTATTCATGTATTACTTCTATAATTTAAAATTTTAAATATCTGAAATTAAAAGAAAAGTAGTATTCTTGCCATATACAAGAAAACAAACAACAAGAAAAAAAAGTTAAACCTCCATTGATCCTTTTCTGTTGTTAAACATTGCAGAATATGTATTAGATAGCCTCTCATCAAGAGGTAATTTACCCAGTTGTCTATGATAGCATGCAATCCACTCTTTTTTTCTCAATTTATGTACAAATCTCAAGTAACATATAAATCCAGAGCAAAGTATCTTCAGATATCTTATAGACCAAGTTTCCTGATGGTGTGTGTGCGTGTGTGCTCAGTCACTTCAATCATGTCCGACTCTGTGTGACCCCATGGACTGCACCCCACCAGGCTCCTCTGTCCATGGGATTCTCCAGGCAAGAATGCTGGAGTGGGTTGCCATTTCCTTCTCCAGGGGATCTTCCTGACCAGGGATCGAACTCAGGTCTCCTGCATCTCCTACACTGGCACACAGATTCTTACATCTCCTGCATTGGCAGGTAGGTTCTTTACCACTAGTGCCCCCTGGGTAGACCTTCCTGATGAAGCCAGCTATATGAAATCATCTTCCTGATGGAACCACCTATAGTCAATATTACTATCAAGTAACCAGTAGTCCAAATGAAGCCCACAAATGGCTTTTTCCCCGAAGGAAAATTTTATAAAATTTCAAATAATTGACACTATATTTAGAAATCATGGTATTTTTCTTATTACTCTTGAAAAATCAGAATATCTGAGGAAATTGGATTTACTTTTTTGGCACAGTAACTAATGGTCATACAGGAGGTTTATCTGGAAATCACAAATTTTATCTGCTAGTGAAATCTAACAATTAAACTTACCTCTTCCTCCTTCATTGTTAACAGCTGGAAAATCAATTATATCTTGTGATTGGATTCACTGTAAATAAATTACCTTTGGTCTTTATAAACAACAGGCTCCAATTCTAAAAAGTATAATCATGACTCCAAGCTAAGAAATTGAAAGTTATCAGTGAGGTAAGTGCTAAGTCCCCCATGCTGCCAAACATGACCCTCTTAGAAATTTCTGTTCTTGGATGCAAACCAGGGGTCATAGGCTGATTTATCAAGAAGAAGGCCATATCAGCAAGACCTGACCTTGTAGACCACACAAGGGTGTGACTCAGACTTTACTGAAATGGGTAGTATGCCTCTTTAACAAGTGTCCTTTTAGCTAAAAGTAATATAGTGCCTGTTGATAAGAGCTAGGGGAATAAATACTTTTACTTTGGGCAAACATACATGGAACACGTATGTGGAGAGCTAGGGAAGGATGTATGAAAATGGAGCTCCTGGTTACACTAACTAGCAAGACGAAGCACTCACTCCTCTCAGGACAAACCTTTCCCCCCCTAACTCATTCTGACTGTGACACAGGAACTCAGAACCTAGCTCCCCCTCCTGTCTCAGTTTCTTAGCCCCTTGCCCTGGGGTCACTTAAGAGGTATCTGCTCAAGGTTCCTTTAGGGTGGATGTCCAATCCTCCTGACTGGTCACGGTGTCCAATCAAGCTTTCTTTGAGGGCATTGGTCACTGTCCAAACTCAGCCATCCCTCCAGTCCAACTCAGGAAACATTTATACTCAACTCTACAATTGAATCTTGGTTGTACAATTTTATACAAGTTTCTAAACATCTTTGAACTTCCTCTTACTCATCTGCAAAGAAACCATGAAGCCACCAATTGCCAGGATTAAGTGGAATAGTCACTGTTAAGAATTGTGTCTGTCACTTAATAAGCACTTGTCCAAAGAGATGGGAATAGGCAAATACTGAGGCCAAGACTTAATTCTCAAGGAGAATTAAGGAATAAATTAAGAATAAAGGAGGTCTGTAGTTCAGTTGGAGATCCATGTAGGTACGCACTAATGAGGTTTTATCACCAAATAACTTTGAGAATATTAAAGTATGCCAAATTAGATACACTTCTCTCCCAAAACTGCTCTGAATATTTAATAAACTAATATGTACTATTATTTTCTAAGGGTAGGTAGTAGGAAGCATTTCCTCAATTTTCTTTTCATCCAAGGAATAATTTTACAAAGGAACATTTTGAAGAATTATTATTCCTATGAACAACAGTTGGTAAATGATTATCTACTGGATATGACATTTCATACTTCTATAGTTTGATGAAAAAAAAAAAATCCAGGCTAGGGCTAGAGTTTTAGTTTCCCAATACTGATTTATAATTTGCTTTGGGTAATTTAGTATTTTAAATAATAATCATAATAATAGTAATAACAAAAATAATATGAGAACTAAATATATAGCACTTATATTCCAGACTTTGTGCCAAGTAATTTACACATAGTAATACTTTTAGGTATTTAGAAATATTTTATCTGCCTAAAAAAGTCTGTACCATAGAATGTCAAAGAATTCCATCTAGTTTAGCATGACTTTTTTCTGAAGTTCATAATGCTGTATAAATGATAGGGTTAGGACTAAGATTCTCATGGGATTCCCTGGTGGCTAAGACAGTAAAGAAACTGCCTGCAGTGCCAGAGACCTGGGTTCAGTCCCTGGGTTGGGAAGATCCCCTGGAAAAGGAAATGGCAACCCCCTCTAGTATTCTTGGAATGGCAACCCACTCTAGTATTCTTGCTTGGAGAATTTCATGGATGGAGGGGCCTGGTGGGCTGCAGTCCATGGGGTTGCAAAGAGTTGGACATGCCTGAGCAACTAACACACACACACACACACACACACACACACACACACACATCAGGACTAGGTTTCATGCCTGTTAGTCCCTTGCACCCCAGTCTCTGATTCTGTGACACCACCTGGTGTTTTTTCCAGAGATCTAAATATTTAAAGTAGTTTAGAGCGGTCATTTCACTCAACTACACTTTTCTACCATGATGAGGTCTTTTAAAATTCCACACTATAACTTATTATTTTTCCAACTTTAATGATTTCAAATAAGTCTTACAAACAGCATTCAGCTGTTCAAAATTTTCCTCTACTGAAAATGTTCCCCTAAAGAATGTGATTTAAGACTGTGACCTTACAAATGTTGCATTTTCTTATCTAAAATCGAAAGGGAAATGACGAGCAAAGAGGCTTTACAAATATTTTTTGTTTTCTCCTAGTGTTCTTTTGAACTCTTGACTCCAGGCTATTTGAGAAAGAAGCATAATGGTGGATATGAAAGTTCTCTAATGGGACCAAGTGGTGGAACAAGATTTCTTACCTTTCCAGCTCTCTTCTGGAGGGACCACCAAGGTGAGATGTGATTTTTAACCTCTGGGCCTACTGTGATCTTGGCCTTTCTGCGTAAACTGTCAACAAGGGTGCTAACGACTGCTAACTGTTATGGGAAAAAACAGGAGTCCAGGCAGAACTGAGCTGAGATAACTGCTTCATTTCGCTGAAAGCATTAAATCACTTTCTGCGGCCAGCAGCTTTCATCTCACCTCAACGTAAGTCAGGTTGAACCAGTGACCCACAAGGCAGAATTACCAAGCATCACATTACCAAGCCAGGCGGTCTGGGATCACACAGACTGGTTTAGATCTCTCAGGCTGTGCCCCACTAATGACACCACTCCCACTAGACTGGATTTTTCCTCTGGTCTGTGAGCTTAGCGTCACCTTTCACTATTCTGGCCTTTTAAGGGTGAGCTCTGCCACTGGAAACTATAATGGTTCATTAGATGATCCACACTATATTATATTGTATGAATTTAGAATCTATTATCTTCTTTCCACCCTTTGTCTTATACTAAGTTGCTTGCATGATTTAGAGAGGTAAACAGATAAATTTTGTGGAGAAGCTTAAAAGCCTCTTAGTTTGAATATCAGCAAAAATTATCTGGAAACTATTACTTTGACGTGTTTATATTCAAAAAGTGTCACTATTGTCCCCAGGACCGCTCACTTTTTTTAAATCCAGTGAATTCATACTAGATCATTTGAATGAGTGTGACATAAACTAAAGATTTCTTCATATAGTCTAAATATTTAGGGACAATTTTCCAGAGAATTCTTTTTGAATACTCACGACCCTTGGCAGTGGTATGAGTAAATGTTTAACAACAGACTCTGTGAGGGAATACATGCACTGATTTGCAGCCCATTCGCCTATTTCCGTGGTGCAAATAGTCCTAAGTTGGCCTATCGATAATCACTAAAAGCAGAGTTAGGAACAGCTGTACAGAACAACATTACATAGTGCTCCCACTGTATGGATGCAATGGACACAAAATCTCAAGAGCCTTGGTAACAGTAAATATAATAAAATGATTTGGAAATGTAGTAAAATAATATGCACAGTAAATTGTATAGTATTAGCAGTGGTAATATTGTTAACGATATTAGTATTATTAGTATTATTTATTAATGTTATTATTAATGTTATTACCACTAATATTATTAGTATTAAAACTAAAATGAGTCACAAAGGTACAAAAGGATTTACCTTTATTTTTACTATAATTTATTTGATTACAGATTTCTAAAATTTAATTCTTAATACTGACTTGTTTGGTCACCTGTTTACAAATTTCCTGACATTTTAACAGTTGGTTTTTGCAAATTGGTGTGAGGTGGCTCCAGCCACCCCTGGTGAAGAAATGGACATGGAAAGGGGTGGAAGGCGCTGGGGTGGAAGACAGTTGATCTAGGAAGTACATGGCAGTTAAGAATGAAGGTTCAGAAGCCAGACTGCCTAATCCTCTGCTGCGCCTTCTCCTCATGCCCTCAGTCTCTCCCAGCATCAGGGTCTCTTCCAATGAGTTGGCTTTTTGCATCAGGTAGCCAAGGTGTTGGAGCTTCAACTTCAGTCCTTCCAATGAGTATTCAGGGTTAATACCTATCACATAGGGTTGTTGAGAATATAAATATTATAACACACTCAGCATGGTGTCTGTAACAATGTAGGCATGCAATAAATGGTAGCTAGTAATAATAATATTCTCACAATCTATGGACTACATTCTATTATTACAATTTAAAAATTAGTAATAATAATTGTAATAATAATAGAATGTAGTCTATAGCTTGTGAAAATATATTTACACTTTTCAAAATATGCTTACCATATTGCTCAGTGCATTACATATGGTAATTAGTGAAAGCTATTATTCTTACATAATAGAAATAGGTGATAGGTATTTGCCATTGATATTTACCATTTACTATCAATTCACTGTTGAGAATGGTTTGGTAGGTCAGAGTGGAGATCAGAAAACAATTGAGAATACAGAGCTCAAAAGTGTTTTTTGGAAAGAACTGCTATTGTGTTTTCATCTCAGGTGGAAGGAGGTGAAAATCTTTTCTTAAGGGGGAGGTCCAGCAGGGTTCCTGCAGCTGCAACAGGTTAGACCTCGCAAACATTGGGTTATGAGGTGTTACTATTGTGAGAAAGAGGTGTTAGACTAGCACTGGCATGAGATGGCAATGGTTGCAATTATTCTCTCTAGTCTAATGGAATTGAATTGGGACAATCAGATCTTTGGGGGGAATCTGTTGAAAGCTGTGGGGCTTTTGTTGTTGTCATTTGTTTACTTGCCAATCCCATGTCTCTTGCTGTCTTAAAGCACATTTTGCTTCTTCTGTTAGACATCAGTGTATACTGTTAACTGTAGCTGCGTCCAAAACATTATCAAGTTATTAACGATCCCATTTGCATGTCTTTGTGTTTATCCATTGCACTTACAATGAATCATTTTAATAATTTCTTAAAATATCATCCCCAAGTCAGTCCATATGGTCTTCTGATCTCATACTCAGTAATAAACACAGAGACATATGGTTAAAAAATTAAAGTACTTCAGGATGCTCCAGTCCCTTATTCTGTTGCCCCTCAAAGGAACAGACTGAGCTGATCCAAAAGGCCAGATAGGAAATCAAAGTGATCTCATCCTCTCTCTTGGCATCAGCTGCCACCTCCTTGGGGAATAATTACTTAATAAACTCAGGCTTCCCCCTTCAGTGGCTCCAGAAAACACAGGGCTAGATTTTCAGGACAAATTCAGCATTCATGCCTGCTCATACCTGAGAACAGAGGATTAGTCGATGTGGTTCTATTGAATGGTGTCAAGAAATCTGATTTTGGGTGAAGTATTTTTCTGGACCATCTGAGCCTGATCTCAAACACAGGATGGACTTCTCAATGAAGTTAGACACTCTGATTTGTTGCAGGAAGAGGGACCCCTTCCAGGACCAGAAACTGGGTTCTTGTCTAACACTCAGAAATGAATTGTCTGAGGAGACACATGTGCTGACAAAGCAAGAGATTTTATTGGGAAGGGGCACCTGGGTGGAGAGCAGGAGGGTAAGGGAACCTGGGAGAACAGCTCTGTCACATGGCTTGCAGTCTTGGTTTTATGGTGATGGGATTAGTTTCCAGGTTGTCTTTAGCCAATCATTCTGGCTAAGAGTCCTTCCTGGTGGTGCATGCCTTGTTTAGCCAAGATGGATGCTAGAGAGAAGGATTCTGGGAGGTAGTTGGACTTGCGGTGTCTCTTTTTGACCTTTCCTGAACTCTTCTGGTTGGTGGAGGCTTATTAGTTCTGTGTTCCTTACCAGGACTTCCTGTCGTAAAATAACTTATGCAAATGGTTACTATGGTGCCTGGCCAGGGTGGAAGGTTTCAACCAATGTGCTTCCCCTAACAATTACAGTCATAGAAATATAAGGAAGGCCCCAAAAGAGAAATAAAATGACCATATAAAGGACATACCTGTGTGCATATGCGACTAGACACTGAGGAATATGAATATGTGTGTGTCTGGGTATGGATGTGCAGAACACCATCAAATTTCAGCAGTCTTATTAATCAAAAATGCCAACTAGAATAATAAGGACATCCCATTGTGTTCATTAAACTTGAAAGGTAAAGTAAATAATGCTAATGCCCTTAAAATTATAGTGAAAGGATCGTTCTTAAATACTGCATACAAGAAAGTCAACTTTTACCATCTTTTAAAATGTTATTTAGGAATGGGAATCAAACAAAAGTCAAACAAGCAAAAAAGAAATCAAACAGGCCTCAAAATATATGCAACAAGTGTTATTGGATTCAGTAATTTAGCTTTGACTCTGTGTTTGGAAAATGTACAGATAATTATGACTGCAAAATTTATAGTATTGAAAACAATAAAAACTACATAAAATCCAATGTTAGCAATAAAAATAAAGTTTTATGATATTTTTGATATGTAAATTACTCTGGGTAAAATTGTAAGAGTGAAAACTCTATAGGGAACTTCTTGACCTTAGCTATATTAAAACATGAAGAAAATATCCAAGAATGAAGTTATTTATTGCCAGTGCCATTAGGAGTCATTTTTACTTGGGTATTTCTTTAATATTCTGCATAAACTATATGGTCAGAAAAATGAAAGTACTTTTTAAAAAGTGATACTGGGTGCTCATTTTGGAACACCATTATGAAGTGCATGTTGAGAGACACTATAGAGAAAACCAAGTATATAAAGGGATAGAAAATATTGGAGTAAATCGAGTTGACTTTTTCCAGAGTCAAAGTAACTCCTTTTTTCCTCATTAATTGCAAAATCACTTTTTAAAAAAAAGTAATTTCACTTTCAAATATCCAGAGATCTCAGTTTGAGGTACATGGAGTCAAAGCAGGGGGAAAAAAAGAAGAAAGGATGTCATTTTTAAGGAGGGTGGTTTCAAATGGGTTTGGCTGACTTGAAAATGTGTCTTTGAAATGTGTTTAGAATTTCAAGACAAGGAAGAACTGTCACCTCATATTGCTTGTGAATCACTTCACATCTGGTCCCTCTGCCTTGGGATAAGACTGTAGCAGGGGAAGGAAGACATTAAAGATCATGAACATTGCTTGGCAATCAGATCGCAGATTTCTCTTTCTTTTCCTTACTTACCATATTGAAAACACACACACACACACACACACATAAATCATGTTTTTCCATTCGTGGGAACTGAGCCTGCAGCCTGACATCACATTACTCTGCAGTTCTTGTTCAGTCAGTCCCCCAAGGAGGTAGCACTAATTTGGGGGTAGTATGATGAACATGGTTAAAAAAAAACTCACTCAATTAACCAGCTTCATCTCAGTCTCTTTGAAGGTTCCCCCTGCTTATTTGAGTGCTAAAATCAAGAACTGAGTGCCTTTCTTACAACTGAAACATCACGATTTAGACCAGCTAACCTTTAAAAATAAATAAATAAAGTCAAGGCTCAAAACAGAAGTTTTATATCAACAGATATTATTGGCTTCATTAAAGTTTAGTTTTGTTTTTAATTCTCATGATCTTTTTTGGAGTGGTAGTCTTTTTCTTTTTCTTACGGCATAGGCAACATTTAAAATACTTTTCTCTCTGGGCTGGAAATGTCCAATACAACTCAGAGTAATAGTATCTGTTGGCACAGGGAAAGGGCAAGCCCAATGGGACGGAGGCCACGAAGATGGATTTTTCTTTTCTTTTTTTAACAATCGTGTCTTCTTTTTTCCCTTCCTACTGTAGGGCATCTTTCATACATTCAGTACATCTTTGCTCAGCTTTGTAGCTACTCATTTTGAAATAACTGTTTCCTTGGGACTTTTGAGATGAAAAAAAAAACATAGCTTGTCTTTCTGAAAAAATAAACAATGTGACTTTTTTAGTTGTCATCTTTCCTCCCCTTCCTTTCTCTTTTTCTTTCTTTTTTTCAGTCACCTATTAACAATCTCCTATTATATTTTTATCAAAGAGCTTGATGCTGGAAATGTAAGAGTGAACAGGATAAGGTCTTAAGCCTTAAAGAGTTTAGAGTGACTCAGAGGTCACAGAAAAGCAAAGAGATATTTACCCAAGAGTGTGATCATTGCCATCTTCAGTAGGGGGAAATCCAGTGGCTCTAGAAGCATCCAGTGTGGACATTTAACTCAGACTTGAGAATAGAGAGAAAGGGTCACATTTGCTATCATTCAAATTGTTGTATTGATGGGACTTAGTTTTGGAAGAGAAAGACAAATGATTAAGGATGTCTCCTAACATTCAGAGAGTAAAGAGAGAGAGAAGGAAATGACATGCCCATATTATAATTTTGCATGTGTGTTAAGTCGCTTTAATAATGTCCAACTCTTTGCGACGCTATGGACTGTGGCCTGCCAGGCTCCTCTGTCCACAAGATTTTCCAGGCAAGAATACTGGAGTGGGTTGCCATGCCCTCCTCCAGGGGATCTTCCCAAACAAGGGACTGAACCCTGATCTCTTAAGTCTCCAGTTCTTTACCACTAGTGCCACCTGGGAATCAGTATAAAGAATGAGTTGGAGAAAGATAAGATTGAATACAGAAAGTCCAGTTGGGATTCCTTTATATTAATCCAAGCAAAAGATAATTGCGGTCTAAACAATAGGGGTAATATTAATCATGAATAGATTTTAAAAGTATTTAAAAAGCAGTAACATGAGAACTTGGCAACTAACTGGTTGTAGGTGTTGGGGAAAGAAGAAAGAGTCAGTAATGAAGACTTATAAGGGTTATGGCTTAAGCAACTGAAACACTGATGATCGGATCAATTCATTAAAATTCAGAGCACAGATGAAAGTGCAGTTTGTGGAGGATAAGAATATGAGTTCAGTTTTAGAAATATTGAGCATAAGATTTTGATCAGATATCTAAGCAGAGATATATAATATGAAAGTGAATATAAAGGCTTGATATTCAGAAGTCTGTCTGGACTATAAAAACTTGTTCAGCAACCTAGATATGATTGAAGTCAAAAGAACATCTGAAATCACTCAAGGAAAATATAGAAATTGAGAAGATGTACTAGGAGAGAATTCTAAGAAATACCAAGGAAAAAGTTCATTTCGAGAAGATATTAGTGTCCAAGGGGCTATAGATGACTGTCAGAATCAGTTTCAGTAGTATAGCAGAACCCAGATGGCAAGATACTGAGAACCAAGGAACCCAATAAGCTGTAGATATCTTCATCAGATGATTCATGTATATTTTGTGGACAGATATAATTGTAATAAGCTGAATTCTCTGAGTTGTTTTGGAAGAGGTTAGCAAATGCCATTTGTACTTGACAGCAAAAATATTTCTGTTTTCAATTTTTCAATACCAGGTTGTTAAAATTACATCATTTTAGTTCTTTTAATATTTCTGATGATACAACCTGGTAAGGATAACAGACTAGTTAATTAAGAACTTTACTATGCTTTTTAGTGTGGGCATTTGCTAAACTTCATGTTGTATAAAATCATTTGTTTTGATTGGCCTGTGAATAGGAAAGAAAGGAAAATAAATGAGTATTTCTTTCTACTGAGGATGAGATAAGTGGTGTTCTCTAACACAAAATGAAATATTTAATTATTAAGTGCAATGAACAATGTGGAGTTTTCTCTAACAGAGTAAAATATTCAGTCACTGGAGATTGATAAAGATTAGTAAACAAGACAATACAAATAGATTGTCATAAATCTTCAGGAATGCAGTGCTTCTCAAAGAATAAAAAAAACCAGTGGTTATTTTTCCTTCTTCAAATAATGACTATTAATACATTGTGGCTGAAGTAAATTACAGTATTTAGTTTTCCAAAGATGACGCTGGAATACACCGTTAAGTGGAGAGTGTGACCAGCTGTTTCCTCAGGATAGAAAAGTCCCAAAAGTAATTTTAAAATGCTTCTACTTTTACACAGAAAGATTTTGGAGGCAAGTTCATTTTATGATTACTTTTGAAATTTCATGGATATAGAAATTGTTCCAATTTTGACTGTCAGATTTCAAAGAGGAATATTTACTTTCTTTATTGAATTTAAAGTTTGCTATTCTTCAGGATATTGGTTCTTGATCCAGAAAAGGAAGATAGTTCCCTTTTCTTTGCTTATATGGTGGATTTTATCCAAAAATCTCAAAGTATTAATACTGTGTACAAGTTAACTCACAGTTCAGTCCCTCTAATATTTTGAATGAGGATTAATGAGACTCCTATTCCACATATGGTAACATGGAGTTTCTGGAAATCTTGGATGAAGTGAATGAGACATGACATAGCTGCCAGCAAGTTTGCAGATGAGCCAAAAATAGCAAACACCATTTCTACTTTACTGTTTTAACCACCAGACCCACGCAAAAATTCATAGATATTTAAATAATTAAAACTACAGACTAAAATATGGTCTAGAAGGACATTTTTGACTCCAAGTCAGCCTGTGTGTGAACCTGAAAAAATCTCCCTGATGGTCTCAGTGGTCTCATTTCTCCATCTGAGGTGAATTGATTTTTAAGATTCCTTCTCAATCTGCTATTTTAATTCTCTGTAGGCCTTACTCTGGAAAGGGGGCCTTGCCTGAAAATAAGAATGGTTTAAAATATTTATGGAAATAACGAGGCAGAGTGGTGCTGTGGGTTTCTTCATGGCTCTCCTTAGCAGTATTGACTGAATTCTGCCTCTTTTCCAGTAGCCCTCAAAACTAGCTGTTATTCCTTTAAAATTGCTATTTCCCTAACTCCTTTCCAACAAAGTCAGTTACAAGTAAAGCCAGTTATGTTACTCCTCGCTGGAATCCATCTTGGCTGAGCTATTCATTCACCGCCACCAAGGACCCTGAGTCAGGTCAATTGGCCAGAGACAACCCAGAAACTAACCATCTCCGTAAAACCCGAGATTGCGAGCCAGGTGGCAGAACAGTTCTTCTGGGTTCCCTTACACTCCTGTTCTCTGCCTGGGCATCCCTTCCCATAATGTCTCTTGCTTTGTCAGGAAAAAAATTAAGTCAGTTATATTATTCTCTATATCACTACATGATTAACTTCATCTTTTATCTTTACTCCAGGAATAAAGATCATAGATAAATAAAAGCAGAGTGGTGAAGAAGGCAGGTTCTAGAAACATACTAACTAGGAATAAAACACAGCTTTGGAATTTATTTGGTGTGTGACTTTGGACATAATAGACATCTTGGCTCCTCCTCCTCCTTTTTTTTTAATTTTTATTTTTTCTTTCCTTTTGATAGATACCTACCTAGACTCCATTCCAAGCCAGCCTTTGTATCACTGACTGGAAACCTACAATCTACTTTTGCCAGAATCCATTGCCATTAATCTTCTCATTTAAATTCTTTTAATGAGGTATATTTGCATGAGAATTTGGAGGCAGGAAATAAATAGAAATTAATAAAGCTCCTCCTCCAGGAATAGACAGATGCATGAGCTTTGGTCGTAGACAAATTTGAGGTTTTGCCAGTGGCTTTAGTGAGTTCCTTTGAGAATTACCATCTTGGTGTCATAGGTAACTGATAACACTGGCAATGGTTTCCAGCGATGTGTTTAACACTCTAGTTTTTAAAAAGAAAATAGTAGTTTCACTTAATTTTGCTCCTTCATATTTTCAATGGTTTTGTAAGCACCTAAATCCCTGTAATTCAATGCCTTCCAACTTGAGTGCTTTCTGTTGTCCTGACTAGTCCCTGGCTTATATATATATATTTTTCTTCTCCTGCTTATTCAATTGTATCTCAGACTACTGAGTAAGGAAATAAAATAATAGTAATAGTAATAACTGTTAACATTTAGATCTGTATCCAAATTCCTTCTTTTTAGTGAGGCCTTCCTAACTATCTAAAAATTCAATTCTGCTTCCATTTCCCCAGTCTTTGAAAATATACTTAGCATTTTTCACTGTTTTGCATAATAGATATTTTAATTGTTTATTATATTTATTTCTTGGAATTTATTAATAAACTCATGAAGATGAATATTTTTTATCATTTATTTCATTGGTGAATCATTAGTTCTTCACTGTTTGGTTTGCAGTGCATGTGAGCATGCTCAGTCGCTAAGTTGCATCTAACTATTAGTGACCCCATGAACTGTAGCCTGCTAAGCTCCTCTGTCCCTGGGATTTCCAGGGCAAAAATAGTGGAGTGGGTTGCCATGTCCTTCTCCAGAGGATATTCCTGACCCAGGGATCAAACCCATGTCTCCTGCATTGACATGTGAGTTCTTTACCTCTCAGCCACCAGGGAAGTTCTTGGTTTGTAGTAGGTACTCAATAAGTACTTAATTAATGAATGAATTGAGTACTTACTAGATACCAGATTTTATTCTACATGCCATATGTATATCATCTTATTTAATTCTTATAAAAAAATAAAAACTTCTTGAATGACTATTACTATTATGCCCAATTTACAAGAGCAATGTCTTAGACATAAAAGGGGTAGAGCAAAGCTTCGAACTCAGTGCATTTGCTATGATATCACACTGAACATCTACTCTTTCTCTGATATTGAACTAGGCACTTGAAATTGTCTTGAAATCTCATAAGGATACCATCCTGTATGTATATTCATTCCTTTTATAAAGTGAGATAGTTGAGCTTTAGTGAAATTAAGGAATTTTTACAAGTTGATACAGCAGCTTAGTGGCATAGCTCAAATCCTCACCCAGCTCTGTCTGCTACTAAAATCCCAGGACTGTACATTTTACCAAACTAGGGAATGTTTTCAAAGATCATCACATGCTTTGCTCTCAAATTTGGATAAAACATATAAAGAAAAGTTACAGATAACTGCCCATGAGAAAAAACAGAGCAATAGGTTTAAATCTGCATATGCTTTTATTAGAAGAGACACATTTTACTACAAGGGAGGTCTTCTTGTCATATGTTAATACTATCTCGGTTATAGCATATCATTTTCATTAAGCAATAACTGTTTCCAGGGTGTGAGCCCATTTAGTTTATAATAGGACACAGTGTAAATACCATGCCCCCAATTCCAAAGCTCAGCAAAACAAAACAGCTGCCGAACACGAGGCATTTTTATAGGATGAATGAACAGCTCAGATTGTTAGAGAAAGGCCAATTTTATGAAACCACACTGCAAAGAGCAAGTTGAGCCCTACTTATTCTTCTTTCTTTCATTAGGGAAAAAAAGAAAGAAAGAAAAAGAATAAAAAGCATAGGATGTAGACAGTAGGATCTCTTAGACTATCTCTGGTTATGAATGTTTCTTTAGAAGATACCCAGCCCTTCATTCAGTAATCATGTAAGAGGGAGAGTTTTGCCAAAAAGAGGGATAAGATGCTTGAAATAGGCACTGTAATTTCCACTAGGGTGTGGAAGAAGTTTATTAGGCAAAGGATAACTACAGATAGAAGTTCTTCATTGACTGTAGTCACCATTTGCTTGGGAGAGGAGGATGTGATTCAGGAATGAGCTGTCTATTCTCTCCACTGTTCCATCCCCTCCCAAATAACACCCAAGTTTTCACATTTTAGCCTCTAGAATATGCTAACTGGGAACTTGAGTGTAAGAAAATGATTTTCCTTCACATAATAAAGAAAAATGATTTTCTTTATTAGAAGTACCGATACCTCACTGATCACTCAGTTCAGTTCAGTTCAGTTCAGTCGCTCAGTTGTTTCCGACTCTTTGCGACCCCATGAATTGCAGCACGTCAGGCCTCCCCGTCCATCACCAACTCCCAGAGTCTACCCGAACCCATGCCCATCGAATCAGTGATGCCATCCAGCCATCTCATCCTCTGTCGTCCCCTTCTCCTCCTGCCCCCAATCCCTCCCAGCATCAGGGTCTTTTCCAATGAGTCAACTCTTTGCATGAAGTGGCCAAAGTACTGGAGTTTCAGCTTCAGCATCAGTCCTTCCAATGAAACCCAGGACTGATCTCCTTCAGGATGGACTGGTTGGATCTCCTTGGGAGATCCAATGGACTCTCAAGAATCTTCTCCGACACCATATTGATCACTACTGCAGCCCTAATCAAATGCAGCAAACTTTTAGACCATCTTGTGTGATGTTTACTTCTGCCATAATCAAGTTTTCAGTGTGACAATTATTTCATCAGTAAGGATAAAAGCATTTCAGTATATAAGAAAACATTTTTTCTCTATATAATAATCCTGTTGTTGAATGTGGTCAGTCCTTGAGGGTTTTTATGTAATGGAAAATTGAAGACGTTAGGAATATAAAGTGGAGTTTGCTGCTGCTGCTGCTGCTAAGTCACTTCAGTCGTGTCCAACCCTGTGCATTTAGTACCCAGATATGTAGAAAGAATCCTAGACTGAGAATCATAGGACCTAAATCCTGACCCTGACTGTTCCACTAATTAAGAGTGTAACCTCGGATAATTTGTTTAAACTTTCGGTCTTCAGAATCTTCTTTTATAAAAGATAAAGTCTTTCAAGTCCTAAAAGTGTATTATTTTATTTCATCACAAAGTAAGGGAAAAAAAAAATGGACATAGTGAAAAAAAAAAAATTCAGTGTTAGACAAGTCAGAAGTTCATTTAATAAGTCAGAGTTTTATGTAAATCACCAGAACAATTTCTTTTTTTCAAGCCCAAAGGTAGAATAGTTTATTTAACTGAGTAAATAAGAATAATAATACCTGAGCTTAATTATAAAAACTGTTTGGTAAAATCACATGAGTCTGGGGCTTTGTAGGTTGATGTCTTTTATTATTTATAAGAAACAGGATCCATGATGCAGCACTCCTGTATTTACCGATTGGAATTGAGAACTAGGATCTTTATTTGTTTTTACAAAGGATTAGCATTATAATCATGAGATAAAATTTAACAGAATAGAGCAAAGTCATATGCAGGTATTTTCTCACTGAAACAGACTATAAATTAGGAAAGATTTTTGGGGTCCTGGAATTATATTAATTTTTTTTTAATTGGTAAAGTCATTCAGATGAATTGTATTTATAAGAGACAATGGTTTGGCAAAATCAACTGTATAATGAACTAGAGAAGCAAAAGATACACCTACACAAAACTTGTCTGCTCCTGAATTGTTTCTGCTGCTTCTGACAGGCATAGTGAGTTTGAGTTCAAATATCTGAAAGAATAGATAGCAATTAAGGCAAGCACTGTATGTACAATGCTTTTTGTAAACTGGCCTTTTTGAATTTGTCAAATAGCTTGGAACAATTAGGTGGTGTGTAAAGCTAAAATGCCTTCTCATGCTTTGACATTAAGGCTCTCCATGGTTCCCAATCGGCGGTAATCACAGGATGTGTTTGTACAGTTTAGACTTGGGTAGAATACTTTCTTCAGAGGGAAACTTTGAGTGGTTTCCCAGGTTTTATTTTTATTTAATCACTAAAATATGTTTTCTTACTTGATGCAAATTAACTTGTGTCATTGTGCTACAATTAAATGTGTACAGCTTGGCAATTATTTTCCTTCTCTTTGAAAACATTTCTGTTTGTTTATTCTTTCTCTGTGGCTCAGAGGAAATCCAATCCATGTTGGAACAAGGCTTTTTAAGACATGGAGATAATTTGGTGGTGAGATGGATTCCACATTATTCCCATGACCTTTCCCACTTCCACCTCCTTTCTTGTACATTCATTTCATCACAGAGGTGGAAATTAAAACAATACAGTTATATGTTGAAGATCTTAAAAAAAAAAAAAAAAACCTGTCTAAGTACACTTGTGAATTTAAATTGGCAACATGAACATGTGTTGATGAAGGGATGTTTGAAATTACCAGCATCACACAATTATACAAAAATACTACAATCCTTGTAAAGGAGTAAATCACAATCTTTTTTTAGGAACGTATTTTTAAATAATTTGAGATAAACTCAACATGAAATCTAGAAAGAAATGTTATTGGAGTGACTCAAAGAGCTCTATAACTTTACTTGCATTTGTCTTGTTTTATATGATAAGAATAGCTTTGCTTACACCAAAATGTGCCTGAAGGCTAACTTCAGGAAGTAGTAACTGAGATAGAGTATGGTGTGTGCTTAGTCTCTGCCATTTTATGGAGGAACACAGGGAATCGTGGGTGAGAGACTCTCCTAATAGAGACTCTTAGGTTGGTAGATTAGCCATCATATTTATTTGATTTTTTTGTTCATGTTCTATCTTTTAATTTTAATCAATATAATGAACTTACTTACCATCTACAACATCTGAATTCCTTGTGGATATATATAACCACAGGTTGCGATCTTTCTAGGTTGAGGTCACCCGAGGAAGGGGGAACAATCTGTAGGTGATCTTTGGAGAGGCAGTAACCTCTCTGATAGTTTGTAAAATTTGAAACACATGAGCATGTTCTGGAACAACAGCTCAGGGTTTTTCCAGTCTTCTGAAAGGTAACCTAGAAAAAGTTAAGAACTACTTAGGTAGAGTTTAACCACCTGGTTTAAGGTTCCCAAATTTTGTATGTTGAGTTACTTCTTTGTTCCTCATCCCACAAGTCCTTTGGAGTATATTCTGGTAGAAGTACCTGCTGATTGAGAAATCAAGTGGGAAAGCAAAGAACAGCATAGAGTGAGGACATGTACACTGCTCTCTGCCCATATCTGTGGCTTTTTCCTTCTCTTTCCTTATAAAGAAACTCCCCAGGACCCAAAAGAAGTAAAGAAAGAGTCAGTGGTTTCTATAAAAGAACTCATTATCTTTCACACTTGTCCACCAAAGCAGACTTTTAAGAGCCCCTGACCAAGGGAGAAAGGCAGTGTCAGAGGGGGTCACGCTTCTCCTAGGCTATCAAAATGTCTAGGGCTCCCAACCTCATCAGTCCAGCTGAAACTACAAAGGCATCCTTGAGATAATATGAGTTCAAATCTCTCTCTTTGCAAGTAACTTTCACTTTGTTTTCCTGGAGGATCGTTTTCTATATGTACCAAAGATTCTGACAGAGAATCAAACCTTATATCATTTGATTTAGATGATTATCTGGCTCAGCTCCAAGTATCGGACTGATGCTGTATCTGTACATAATTTAAGATGTGTCAAAGGAACAAGGACACATCACAGTTGGTTCTTCAGGGGCACTTTGCTAACAGACTTGGATCCAGAAAACCAGCCACTGTGGTGATCTTTCTAAACATCTTGATTTTGTCACCGTACCTTTATGTACCACTTTCCCAAATTCAAATGCTCTTCAGGGTCCATCCCTGCCACTAAACAATACATCTCAAATTTTATCTATGCACCATCTGGGTGATAATTTTATCATTGAGAAATAGCATAACACAAGTAGCAGAGTAATTCTTTCCAATCTGTTTTTCAGCAATCCCTTCTATATCCTTCAGATGAGATCTTACCTGGAGGTTCAATAAAAATTAAATAATTTTTTTAAAGTAGCTTTTGTTTTTTTTTAAGGATACAGTATTATTGTTGCTTGGTTCAGCTAAGTTATGTCCAACTCTCTGTAACCCCATGGGCTGCAGCATGCCAGGCATCCCTGTCCTTCACAATCTCCCAGAGCTTGCTCAAATTCACATCCATTGAGTCGGTGATGCCATCCAACCATCCCATCCTCTGTCACCCCCTTCTCCTCTGGCCCTCAATCTTTCCCAGCATCAGGGTCTTTTTCAATGAGTTGACTCTTCACATCATGTGGCCGAAGTATTGGAGTTTCAGCTTCAGCAGCAGTCCTTCAATGAATATTCAGGGTTGGTTTCCTTTAGGACTGACTGGTTTCATCTTGCAGTCCAAGGAACTCTCAAGAGTCTTCTCCAGCACCACAGTTTGAAAGCATCAGTTCTTCAACACTCAACCTTTTAGGATACAGTAGCTCCCTAGTTCCGTGGTAAAGAATCCACCTGCCAATGCAGGAGATACAAGAGACCTGGATTCAATCTCTGGGTTGAGAAGATCCCCTGGAGGGGGAAATGGCAACCCACTCCAGTATTCTTGCCTGGAAAATCCCATGGACAGAGGAGACTGGCGGGCTACAGTTCATGGTGTTGCAAAGAGTCAGACACGACTAAGTGAATGAGCATGAGCACAAGCTCCCCAGTTGGTAGAAGTGGAGAGCAAGACTAGGGCTCAGGGGAACCTAGCTAGAAAAAGAGATGGACATGTATGTGCTGCTATATTTAAAATGAGTATCCAACAAGGACCTACTGTATAGCACAGGGAACTCTGCTCAATGTTATGGGGCAGCTTGGATGGGAGGTAGGTTTGGGGGAGAATAGATACATGTATATGTATGACTGAATCCCTTCTCTGTTCTCCTGAAACTATCACAACATTGTTTATTAATTGGCTATATCCCAATACAAAATAAAAAAAAATTAACTTTAAAAAGTGGTTCTTTGTTAGAGAAATTTAAAATAGTCAGTGTATGTGTTTTGGCTAAAATATTTAGAAGCTACTTCCCACACTTACATGAGCAATAAGAATTCAAGGAGTGTTTTTAGTTTATTGCCTACACCCAAAAGATGTCTTAATCTAAATCCCCAAAGATTCTTGTGTCCAGCCCTAGATTCTGGAGGATTCTGGTTATTTGATTCAGCTGTAATGGTGACAGAATCCTGGCTTGGAAATATTGTGTCTGCTTCTAGAACATTGCTGTCTGCCTTAAGTGAATGTTCTTGCAATTTATGAAAATAGTATCTAAAAGGACAGGGAGCTAAGACTTCCTTGAGCCAATATAACAGGTTGTATGAACAATTTTTGTTTTTGCTTTCTAAGCATTGTTCAGTATGTGCTTTGTTTGCAAGTGTGGCAGAATTTAGACTGAGATCTCAGTTTATTCAAACTGGTAGCAAGACTAGAGGTGGAGTAGCTCATTCTGGCTCACCTCAAAGTTCATTGTTGGTCACTGTTAAAGACCAAACAGAGAATCATAACCAGCTTGTTTGACATCCATTTTCCACTGTCTCTTACTACTAGAAGTTTCTTTAAGTTTGAAGAATAACAACATGGTGGGCACAATATTTATGTACCTTCAAATTGACAGTATTTAACTTTGACCCTAACTTAACCATTTACATCTGTGATTTTCCTGAAATAACTTGTTTTGGTGTCAACAGAACTTCCAGAATCAGCTGACAGCTACTTCTTGAAAAAGAGTTTTTCTTAGTTTTATTATAATGGATATATATCACTGTATAATTTTAAGGTGTACAGCATATGGTTTGCTTAACATGTATCATGAAATGATTAGCACAGTATGCTCAGTTAACATCTGTCATCTCATATAGTTACTGTCAAAAGAAAGAAAAAAGAAAAGAAAAAAAAAAAAAAAAAAACCCAAAACAGTTTCTCCTTATGATGAGAACCCTTAGGATTTACTCTCTTAACTTTCCTATGTATCACACAGCAGTGTTTGTTGGAAGTTTGTACATTTTGATCACCTTCCTCCTAAACTCTACGTCTGGTAACTACAAGTCTGATCTCTTTTTTGCATGAGTTTGTTTTATTTCTTTTAAATCCCACATGTGAGATTAAGCATATTTGTCTTTCTATGTTACCTACTCTAACATATACTCCAGAAAAAAAGGGACTGTCTTTTATAATAACTTTAATATTGGTGAGATAAGATCTTTACACAGAAAAATTATAAAATATGAGGAGGTATATAGTGAATGAAAAAATAAGTAATAAGATAAATTCAAAATGATTCAAAGAGAAAGAAATCTGTAACTATGGTGACAAAATAAGATACAAGTATTGAAGCAGGTGCAAGATAGATTTGAAATTTAGATAAGGAAGATGGCGGAGGAGTAGGACGGGGAGACCACTTTCTCTCGTACAAATTCATCAAAAGAATAACTGAACACAGAGCAAACTTCGCAAAACAACTTCTGATCGCTAGCTGAGGTCATCAGGCGCCCAGAAAAGCAGCCCATTGTCTTCGAAAGGAGGTAGGACAAAATATAAAAGATAAAAAGTGAGACAAAAGAGCTAAGGACGGAGGTCCGTCCCGGGAAGGGAGTCTTAGGCGGCATTGCTTGGGGTAGGGTCCGGGCCTGAGTGCCCTGAGGACAATCGGAGGGAGCTTCTGTGAGTTGCCAACTTGAACTGTGGGAGACCAAAAGAGAGAGAGTAAATTAACCGGCCCGAACACACTGCTGGCTGTTCGCAGAACAAAGAGACCGAGAAAGTCCAGAGAAGAGCTCACAGGCTGCGGACCGGCCCAGCCCCGCTGGAGGCAAGAGGCAGGGGGGAGGGGAAGGTCGCGGTGAGACACAGGGCGCAGGCACCCGACCGGCGCGGGTGGGGACTGGGGCTGGGGACGCGGAGGGCAGAAAGCGCACGCACCCGACTGGCGCCAGCGGAAACTGAGACTGGGTCCGCGGAGGGGAGGGGGCGCGCCACACCTGGGGAGAGTGCGCCCACCGAGCCCCTGGCTGCCTGGACTGCTCTGACGGGGAAGGCACAGAGAGCAGGCGCAGCTTTTTGCTCCGCACTTTTGTGGAACACCTGAGGGCTGGAACCTCGCGCAGCGCGGGGCGCGCTCTATATGGAACAGCCGGGAGCCTGAGCAGCGCAGACGGAGAAAGCAGCGTCAGCCCCTCCCGGCAGCGCAAGCCCGTCCCCACAGCGCCAGCCCCTCCCCGCGGTGCCAGCCCCTCCCCGCAGCGCCAGCTCCTCCCCGCGGTGCCAGCCCCTCCCCGCAGAGCTACAGAACTAGCTGCCTGAATAAGAGTCCACCTCCGCCCACCTGTGTCAGGGCGGAAATGAGGCTCTGAAGAGACCGGCAAACAGAAGCCAAACAAACAAAGGGAACCGCTTCAGAAGGGACTGGTGCAACAGATTAAAATCCCTCTAGAAAACACCCACTACACCAGAAGGGGCCTGTAGATATCAAGAAGTGTAAGCTAGAACGAGGAGCTATCTGAAACTGAGCCGAACCCACACTGACCGTAACAGCTCCAGAGAAACTCCTAGATATAATTTTACTTTTTTCTCTTTTTTTTTCTTTTTTTTTTATTTTTTCTCTTTTATTTTCCTTTAAAATCTGCTATTACTCCCCCATTACTCCTTAACTTTCATTTCCATAGATTTTTACGATTTTTTTAATTAGGGAAAAAAAAATTTTTTTTTCTTTCTTTTTTTTTTCTCTTTTTTTTCTTTTTTCTTCTTTTTTTTCTTTCCTTTTTCTCTTCTATTTTCTATTTTTCTTTTTCTCTTATTTCTTTTAAAGTCCTCTAGTACTCCTCTACTACTCCTTAATTTTCATTTTCAATACACTATAACCTTACAAAAAAAAAAAAAAAAAGAGAAGCCCTATTTTTAAACGGAAGATTATTCTCTCCCAATCTTGACTCTCTGTTTTCTACCTCAGAACACCTCTATTTTCTCCTTTCCCCTTCTCTTCCCAATCCAATTCTGTGAATCTTTGTAGGTGACTGGGCTATGGAGAACAATCTGGTAACAGACAGCTGCGTAGATCTGTCTCTCTCCTCTTGAGTCCCCCTTTTTCTCCTCCTGCTCATCTCTATCTCCTTCCTCCCTCTCCTCTTCTTCATGTAACTCTGTGAACCTCTCTGGGTGTCCCTAACGGGGGAGAATCTTTTCGCCATTAACCTAGAAGTTTTATTATCAGTGCTGTATAGTTGGGGAAGTCCTGAGACTACAGGAAGAATAAAACTGAAATCCAGAGGCAGGAGACTTAAGCCCAAAACCTGAGAACACCAGAAAACTCCTGACTACATGGAACTTTAAGTAATAAGTGACCGTCCAAAAGCCTCCATACCTACACTGAAACCAACCACCACCCAAGAGCCAATAAGTTTTAGAGCAAGACATACCATGCAAATTCTCCAGCAACACAGGAACATAGCCCTGAACGTCAACATACAGGCTGCCCAAGGTCACACCTAACACATAGACCCATCTCAAAACTCATTACTGGGCACTCCATTGCTCTCCAAAGAGAAGAAATCAAGTTCCACGCACCAGAACATTGACGCAAGCTTCCCTAACCAGGAAACCTTGACAAGCCAATCATCTAACCCCACCCACTGGGTAAATCCTCCACAACAAAAAGGAACCACAGACCTCCAGAATACAGAAAGCCCACTCCAGACACAGCAATCTAAACAAGATGAAAAGGCAAAGAAATACCTAACAGGTAAAGGAACATGAAAAATGCCCACCAAGTCAAACAAAAGAGGAGGAGATAGGGAATCTACCTGAAAAAGAATTTAGAATAATGATAATAAAAATGATCCAAAATCTTGAAAACAAAATGGAGTTACAGATAAATAGCCTGGAAACAAAGATTGAAAAGATGCAAGAAATGTTTAATAAAGACCTAGAAGAAATAAAAAAGAGTCAATTAAAAATGAATAATGCAATGAATGAGATCAAAAACACTTTGGAGGGAACCAAGAGTAGAATAACGGAGGCAGAAGATAGGATAAGTGAGGTAGAAGATACAATGGTGGAAATAAATGAAGCAGAGAGGAAAAAAGAAAAAAGGATCAAAAGAAATGAGGACAACCTCAGGGACCTCTGGGACAATGTGAAATGCCACAACATTCGAATCATAGGAGTCCCAGAAGAAGAAGACAAAAAGAAAGGCCATGAGAAAATACTCGAGGAGATAATAGCTGAAAACTTCCCTAAAATGGGGAAGGAAATAGCCACCCAAGTCCAAGAAACCCAGAGAGTCCCAAACAGGATAAACCCAAGGCGAAACACCCCAAGACACATATTAATCAAATTAACAAAGATAAAACACAAAGAACAAATATTAAAAGCAGCAAGGGAGAAACAACAAATAACACACAAAGGGATTCCCATAAGGATAACAGCTGATCTATCGATAGAAACCCACCAGGCCAGAAGGGAATGGCAGGACATACTGAAAGTAATGAAAGAGAATAACCTACAACCTAGATTACTGTATCCAGCAAGGATCTCATTCAGATATGAAGGAGAATTCAAAAGCTTTACAGATAAGCAAAAGCTGAGAGAATTCAGCACCACCAAACCAGCTCTTCAACAAATGCTAAAGGATCTTCTCTAGACAGGAAATGCAGAAAGGTTGTATAAACGTGAACCCAAAACAACAAAGTAAATGGCAACGGAACCACACCTATCAATAATTACCTTAAATGTAAATGAGTTGAATGCCCCAACCAAAAGACAAAGATTGGCTGAATGGATACAAAAACAAGACCCCTATATATGCTGTCTACAAGAGACCCACCTCAAAACAAGAGACACATACAGACTAAAAGTGAAGGGCTGGAAAAAAATATTTCACGCAAACGGAGACCAAAAGAAAGCAGGAGTCGCAATACGCATATCAGATAAAATAGACTTTCAAATAAAGGATGTGAAAAGAGACAAAGAAGGACACTACATAATGATCAAAGGAGCAATCCAAGAAGAAGATATAACAATTATAAATATATATGCACCCAACATAGGAGCACCGCAATATGTACAGCAAACACTAACGAGTATGAAAGAAGAAATTAATAGTAACACAATAATAGTGGGAGACTTTAATACCCCACTCACAACTATGGATAGATCAACTAAACAGAAAATTAACAAGGAAACACAAACCTTAAATGACACAATGGACCAGCTAGACCTAATTGATATCTATAGGACATTTCACCCCAAAACAATCAACTTCACCTTTTACTCAAGTGCACACGGAACCTTCTCCAGAATAGATCACATCCTGGGCCATAAATCTGGTCTTGGAAAATTCAAAAAAATTGAAATCATTCCAGTCATCTTTTCTGACAACAGTGCAGTAAGATTAGATCTCAATTACAGGAAAAAAATTGTTAAAAATTCAAACATATGGAGGCTAAATACCACGCTTCTGAATAACCAACAAATCATAGAAGAAATAAAAAAAAAAATCAAAATATTTATAGAAATGAATGAAAATGAAAACACAACAACCCAAAACCTATGGGACACTGTAAAAGCAGTGCTAAGGGGAAGGTTCATAGCATTACAGGCTTACATCAAGAAACAAGAAAAAAAACCAAATAAATAACCTAACTCTACACCTAAAGCAATTAGAGAAGGAAGAAATGAAGAACCCCAGGGTTAGCAGAAGGAAAGAAATCTTAAAAATCAGGGCAGAAATAAATGCAAAAGAAACTAAAGAGACCATAGCAAAAATCAACAAAGCTAAAAGCTGGTTTTTTGAAAAAATAAACAAAATTGACAAACCATTAGCAAGACTCATTAAGAAACAAAGAGAGAAGAACCAAATTAACAAAATTAGAAATGAAAATTGAGAGATCACAACAGACAACACTGAAATACAAAGGATCATAAGAGACTACTACCAGCAGCTCTATGCCAATAAAATGGACAACTTGGATGAAATGGACAAATTCTTAGAAAAGTATAACTTTCCAAAACTGAACCAGGAAGAAAGAGAAGATCTTAAAAGACCCATCACAAGCAAGGAAATCGAAACTGTCATCAAAAATCTTCCAGCAAACAAAAGCCCAGGACCAGATGGCTTCACAGCTGAATTCTACCAAAAATTTAGAGAAGAGCTAACACCTATCTTACTCAAACTCTTCCAGAAAATTGCAGATGAAGGTAAGCTTCCAAACTCATTCTATGAGGCCACCATCACCCTAATTCCAAAACCAGCCAAAGATGCCACAAAAAAAGAAAACTACAGGCCAATATCACTGATGAACATAGATGCAAAAATCCTTAACAAAATTCTAGCAAACAGAATCCACCAACATATTAAAAAAATCATACACCATGACCAAGTGGGCTTTATCCCAGGAATGCAAGGATTCTTTAATATCCGCAAATCAATCAATGTAATACACCACATTAACAAATTGAAAGATAAAAACCATATGATTATCTCAATAGATGCAGAGAAAGCCTTTGACAAAATTCAACACTCATTTATGATTAAAACTCTCCAGAAAGCAGGAATAGAAGGAACATACCTCAACATAATAAAAGCTATATATGACAAACCCACAGCAAGCATCACCCTCAATGGTGAAAAATTGAAAGCATTTCCCCTGAAATCAGGAACAAGACAAGGGTGCCCACTCTCACCACTACTATTCAACATAGTGTTGGAAGTTTTGGCCACAGCAATCAGAGCAGAAAAAGAAGTAAAAGGAATCCAGATAGGAAAAGAAGAAATGAAACTCTCACTGTTTGCAGATGACATGATCCTCTACATAGAAAGCCCTAAAGACTCTGCCAGAAAATTACTAGAGCTAATCAATGAATATAGTAAAGTTGCAGGATATAAAATTAACACACAGAAATCCCTTGCATTCCTATATACTAACAATGAAAAAACAGAAAGAGAAATTAAGGAAACAATACCATTCACCATTGCAACAAAAAGAATAAAATACTTAGGAGTATATCTACCTAAAGAAACAAAAGACCTATACATAGAAAACTATAAAACACTGATGAAAGAAATCAAAGAGGACACAAACAGATGGAGAAACATACCGTGTTCATGGATTGGAAGAATCAATATTGTCAAAATGGCTATTCTACCCAAAGCTGTCTATAGATTCAATGGAATCCCTATCAAGCTACCAACAGTATTTTTCACAGAACTAGAACAAAGAATTTCACAATTTGTATGGAAATAGAAAAAACCTCGAATAGCCAAAGTAATCTTGAGAAAGAAGAATGGAACTGGAGGAATCAACCTGCCTGACTTCAGACTCTACTACAAAGCCACAGTCATCAAGACAGTATGGTACTGGCACAAAGACAGAAATATAGATCAATGGAACAGAATAGAAAGCCCAGAGATAAATCCATGAACCTATGGACACCTTATCTTTGACAAAGGAGGCAAGGATATACAATGGAAAAAAGACAACCTCTTTAACAAGTGGTGCTGGGAAAACTGGTCAACCACTTGTAAAAGAATGAAACTAGAACACTTTCTAACACCATACACAAAAATAAACTCAAAATGGATTAAAGATCTAAATGTAAGACCAGAAACTATAAAACTCCTAGAGGAGAACATAGGCAAAACACTCTCCGACATAAACCACAGCAAGATCCTCTATGACCCACCTCCCAGAATATTGGAAATAAAAGCAAAACTAAACAAATGGGACCTAATGAAACTTAAAAGTTTTTGCACTACAAAGGAAACTATAAGTAAGGTGAAAAGACAGCCCTCAGATTGGGAGAAAATAATAGCAAATGAAGAAACAGACAAAGGATTAATCTCGAAAATATACAAGCAACTCCTGCAGCTCACTTCCAGAAAAATAAATGACCCAATCAAAAAATGGGGCAAAGAACTAAACAGACATTTCTCCAAAGAAGACATACAGATGGCTAACAAACACATGAAAAGATGCTCAACATCACTCATTATTAGAGAAATGCAAATCAAAACCACAATGAGGTACCATTACACGCCAGTCAGGATGGCTGCTATCCAAAAGTCTACAAGCAATAAATGCTGGAGAGGGTGTGGAGAAAAGGGAACCCTCTTACACTGTTGGTGGGAATGCAAACTAGTACAGCCACTATGGAGAACAGTGTGGAGATTTCTTAAAAAACTGGAAATAGAACTGCCATATGACCCAGCAATCCCACTTCTGGGCATACACACTGAGGAAACCAGATCTGAAAGAGACACGTGCACCCCAATGTTCATCGCAGCACTGTTTATAATAGCCAGGACATGGAAGCAACCTAGATGCCCATCAGCAGATGAATGGATAAGGAAGCTGTGGTACATATACACCATGGAATATTACTCAGCCGTTAAAAAGAATTCATTTGAACCAGTCCTAATGAGATGGATGTGAACTGGAGCCCGTTATACAGAGTGAAGTAAGCCAGAAAGATAAAGAACATTACAGCATACTAACACATATATATATGGAATTTAGAAAGATGGTAACAATAACCCTATATGCAAAACAGAAAAAGAGACACAGAAATACAGAACAGACTTTTGAACTCTGTGGGAGAATGTGAGGGTGGGATATTTCAAAAGAACAGCATGTATACTATCTATGGTGAAACAGATCACCAGCCCAGGTGGGATGCATGAGACAAGTGCTCGGGCCTGGTGCACTGGGAAGACCCAGAGGAATCGTGTGGAGAGGGAGGTGGGAGGGGGGATCGGGATGGGGAATCCATGTAAATCTATGGCTGATTCATATCAATGTATGACAAAACCCACTGAAATGTTGTGAAGTAATTAGCCTCCAACTAATAAAAAAAAATAAAATATTAAAAAAAAATTAAAAAAAAAAAAGAAAGAAATTTAGATAAGGCTTCATCCAGACAGGAAATCAGTCTAACCAGCCCTCAGGAACAAAAATGGGTTAGTTTGAATTTATGAAATACATGTAATACAGGCTAAAGAGCTCAGATTTTAAAATATTTTAGGGTGTGGTTTTTGCTCCACTAAATCCCTTCAGTTCTGAGTGGGTTGCAACCTAAAACTTGTTGAAAGGGTAGCAACCTAGCTCCAGTAGGGTGTTACCAGAAGGATATTATGCTTCTAAGAGATTTACTAGATGGGAAAGTTGAACCTTCACATCTACAGGACCTGGCAGGAAGTAAGACTTCCTCTCCCCCTTTTTAGGCACCTGCTAGGTAATGACTTTTGATCATTTTCCCAGGAAAAAAGTACAGGGTGAGATTTTGAAATTAACCTGGCCAGTGTTTTCCTAGGATGGGAAACTAACATTGAAGTTAGTGAAGGGTCAGAGGGTAGCATCCAAAAGCACCCCCCTGAAGACTTTGAAATTTTAAGTGTTCGGGAAGCTCATCTATCTCACCTCCCTGTAATCTATCTCCTTCTTCCCTATCTCTCTAGTCTCTGTTTTCCTATCTCATTAATCAGAAGTTTTATTCTACCCTAAGTCCAGAGTTGTAAATCCCTCAATACTGCAATCAAACTTACAAAGAAAATGTGACTTCTTTTTTTCTCTGTAATTACGTTGATCTCCTTCATGAGGTCCCGATTAGGTGACTTGAAGAAATAAACTTACTCCAGGTACATTTATCACAGTCAGATAGTCTTATTCTGACTTAAAAGCCTAAGCTCTTTTTCTGCTAGGGTGACAGGTTCTACTCACTGTATCAGAGTTTTATAGCATCCTCTCTCTCTCCCCAAGAAGGCAATTGAGATTATGTTGTTGTTTTTTCTTTAGTCACTAAATCATGTCTGATTTTTTTTTTTGTAACCTCATGAACTGTAGCCCACCAGTCTCCTCTGTCCATGGGATTTCCAGGCAAGAATACTGGAGTGGGTTGCCATTTCCTTCCCCAGAGGATCTTCCTGACCTAGAGATCAAACCTGCATGTCTCCTGCATTGGCTGGCGGGTTCTTTACCACTGAGCCACCAGAGAAGCCCAACTGAGATTATGGGAAGAGGTAGATTTAGGTGGCATCACGTCAACTAACACAGTTGTGGTGGTTGGAACCTTTGGGAAGCAGATGCTATAATAGAGTAGGAGTTCAAGGGATTTACTGCAAGGCAAAACCTGTGAAAACTGAAATGGGGAGGAAGCAAGATTGGATGGGGAAAGACTTCAGTCCACAGGTGTTGTACCAGGGGAAAGAAAGATGGAAAGAAGCAGAACTGGGCAGGAAGACCACAAGGCAACTATGAGAAAGGCTTTGCCAATCCAACAGCAATTGGCAGAGGAGAGACAGACTCCTGGAGGAGTCTTGTGTCCAGCAGAAATAGCCAGACCTTAGTACCCCTGCTGTATTCAATCATAGTGGAGGGTTACCCAGAGAGAGCATACTCTTGTCTCAAACTGAGCAACCCTGAAGGCAGTCAGGAGGCTGTCAGCCAACTGCACTATTTTTACCTAAATGGAGAATTCTATCTTGAGCAGAGGTCTGGGAGGTATACTCCACTGCTACCATAGGTTCTTTGGATTTTTAGGTTTTTATTGGTCTCTGTCTCAGCTGTTTTCTCTCTTGACAGGTGACACCTCCGAGGGGCAACTGGTGCCATTCTTAGGGAGCCTGTCACTTTCCCTTCATGAGGCTGGCATAGCTTGAGATCTTTTCTTCTCTGTCCTGCTCAGGGCTTTGACTGATCCTCCCTGGAAACTTGGCCACACCTTGGCTTTCAGTATGCTGTGACACCCTCTGGCAAGATCCCCAGAGAGCTCTTAAATAACTTTCGCATGCTTTGTGGGGGTCTGCAGGAATCCCTGAGCACATTATAAATTATACATGACAAAAAGTGGCAGCAGCAGAGTTGCCATTTAAAATACAGCATGCCATGTCTCATTTGAATCTGAACATATTTTTTAGTGCAAGGCTGTACCCAATATTGCGTGAGACATTTATACAAAACACACCCACCCACACTCAGACACACATACACACACACACGCAAAACTCAAAATAACTCACAAAAAACAAATTCACTTGCTGATTCAAAATTCAAATGCAACTGGGTGCCCTAAATATATATATATATATATATATATATATATATATATATATATATATATATAGGTTTTTTGGTTTTTTTTTTTTTTTGCTAAATCTGGCAACCCGGGAGAGGAGCTTGGTATAACCAGACTCAGATTCTCTCTTTATTTAATTACAGTAAAGCAACCTATTTGGTGAAACTGCTTCTGGGTTGCTGAGAGGGTAGCTTGCCAGGAGATAGTCTCCCAATGTCCAAAAATAAATAGAGCAAAAGCTTTTCCACTGCTGACATGACCCCCAACCTACCTAGCCTCAGATTTAGGGCTGCACAAGGGAGCCTGAGACATGCTTCTAATCACCTGTTGCCCTTCAGTCTCTCTCCTTCTACTAAACACCATTAATGAGATCAGAAAGGGTGGGCCTTCAGCTCTCCCTTCCCTGTTTGTCATGATCTATTTACTGGCACTCTAATGAGTGGGTGAGCCTGTCTGCCTTTTGCTAAGTTCAAAAGAAATCTGGAGAAATGTTAGGAAATCCTTTCTTACTCATCAAGTCCAGTAATTATTACTTTTGCTGTCTTAAAGAGATCAAGAGTAACAGCTCTCATTCACAGATTCATTGTTCTGTATAAAGTGCGTGTTATGTGCTAGGCACTTTTTAGTTGCTGAGAAACGAGCAGGAGACAAAAATAAAGTCATTCTTCTTGTGTAGCTGTGAGTCTAGAGAACTGAGAACTCAAGGCTGATGAAGGAACCAGGCAGAGTCTGCGCTCTTCTTCTCTAATGTCGTCAGCCCCCTGATTCTACTTTGGTGGTAGAAGATTACAAGAAAACAGAGCTGTGAAACAGGACTGGGACCAGGAGCATAAAAAATAGAGATTTGATATCTGAAAAAATAAATGGTTGTTTTAAAGCAATAACCTCCCTATATGGGTGCCATCGAATCATTTGTGCACAAATGGCAAAACCAAGATATGGTTAGTAGGAGGATTTATTTGTGTGTGTGGTTTTTTTTAAAGCAATAATAGAAAGGAATTGCAAATGTTTGAGAATGTCAAAGACGACAGAGAGAGTGTATAATCCTGGATGGGAATAAACCTTTGACAATTGTGTGTTGTTCAGTTGCTCAGCGTGTCCGACTCTTTGTGACCCAATGGACTGAAGCATGCCAGGCTTCCCTATCCATCTCTATCTCCTGGAATTTGCTCAAACTCATCTCCATTGAGTCAATGATACCATCCAACCATCTCATCCTCTGTCACCCTCTTCTTCGCTTGCCCTCAATCTTTTCCAGTATCAGGGTCTTTTTCAACGAGTTTTTGCATCAGGTGGCCAAACTATTGGCGCTTCAGCTTCAGCATCAGATAATTGTATGAGACACAACTTAATTTCACCAGAACCATAAATAACCTGGCAGAATTTTTAGTGTGTTGTACTTGGCTTTGATTCAGTTATCCACTGATTTATGCAACAACTCTTTGTTGATTACCTACCACATGCTAAGGACAGTGAAGGTTCTGGTGCCATAACCATGTGTGAAGCAATGTTCTCTGACCCCAACAGAGCTCAGGTAGTAAGTAAAAGAACCTGTAAACTTTATAAAAATAATGAAAAACGTGATGGTGGTATGGAACAAGGTCATTTAGTCACCCCGTTTGCTTAGTGAGTTCAGAGCAGTCTTCATAGAGATGGGGATGCGTCGGTTCCAGTGTGAGCGCAAAGCAATTTTCTAGCTGATGAGCCCAGGAATGAAAGGAGTTCTGAACAGGATTAGCCTTCCCATACACATAGAGATGTGTAGTAGTCCTGTAATTGCAAAGGGGGTATGATGACAGTTTTGTGTTGAAAGAGAAAATGAACCACATAAAGAGTTCAGAATTTTTTTGTCAGTTATGAAGAGCCAAACACAACTCTTGAGCAGCGAGGTAATATAGAATCATCTGTAAAAATATGTCTCTTTTTCTTAAAAATTTTACTCAGTTCTTTTAGTAACTTTTAAAAATTGCTAATTTTGCTGTTTCCCATCAGTGAGTATTTTTCAGGCTGTAATCCATTTTCCAGAGAAACACATTATCTGCATTCTTAGGAATTGGAGGGGAAAGGGGGAAATAAGGAAAAACATATTGCTGGATCAGAACTTTTTTTTTTTGAAGTGAAGCATCTTCTGCTCTCTGTTTTGTAGTTATGGAGAAATGTCAGGCCTGAACTCTTTCATGAGAGACCGCAGTGTGGTGCAATAGCTTTGGAGGCAGACGAAAACATCTGTTCCACATGAAACCCTGTGCAGGTCACTTATCATCCTTAAGCATCAGTTTCCTCATCTGTAAAATGTGACTAGTAACCCTTTCCTCTCCAACTTAGTGAAAATGAGCCACATAAAGAGTTCAGATTTTTTTTTTGTCAGTCCACGAAGAGCCAAACACAATTTTTGAGCAGGGAGGTAATATAGAATCATCTATAAAAATATGTCTCTCTCTTTTTTTTTTAAGGAAAATTTTACTCAGTTCTTTCAGTAACTTTCTTAAAAAGCCAATCTTTCCCATCAGTGAGTGTTTTTCAGGTTTAATGAGACTGTATATATAAAATGCAGATATAAATTAGGCAGGCAGATTATATTGATCCCCCTCTGGATCAGACCGTAAAGAATCTGCCTGCAATGCAGGAGACTGGGTTTGATCCCTGGATCAGGAAGATCCCCTAGAGAAGTGAATGGCAACCCACACCAGTATTCTTGCCTGGAGAATTCCATGGACGGAGGAGCCTGGCAGGCTACATACGGTCCATGGTGTTGCAAAGAGTCAGACATGACTGAGCAAATGACACTCACTCACTTTTTCTTAACCTAAATAAAAGTTTGTGTGTACACATACTGGAGCAGAAGATAGATTCCAGCCAGCAGACCTAAAGATAGGGCCATGATTGATGCAATTTCTCTTTTTTATGGATGATTTTTATTCCATCTTCTCTGTGGCCTTTAAAAAAGTTAATCTTTGCCATCAGTGACAGTTCTTTAGCTTACAGTTCTTTTCCCAAAGAAATGCATTACCTGCATTCTTAGAGATCAAGAAAAAGAAAACATAAGGAAAAACATGTGTGTGTGTATATATATATATGTGTATATATAAACATGTATGTATTATATAATCTATGTAAGTATATAAATATATGTACATGTGTGAGTTTTCAGTTGTCTTTTTTCTTTTTTTTGGTACTATTGGGAGTGAGTACCAGCTAGGGGAAAAGAAGGAACAGGGTTAAAACATTGTTTTTTCTCCTATCCTGTCCATGAATTCCCTATATGTTTTGACTTACCTCTTAGCTTTCTTGGGGTTAACTGTGCTTAAACCATGAAGTCAGAGAATGATGTCAACCCCAGCCCCCACACAGGAACCCCCTCACACACTCTTACACCATCCCTCTGCTCTCATGTGTCCTGGGAACCCAGAGGAGTCTTTGTTCTTCTGGGTGGGTGGGCTTCTTGGAGGTCATTAAGCCTGATGACCTTTGCCTCTAGCGGGCAGTATACGCTGCCTGGCCATCAGGCCAGGATACTTGCTCTGTCACTTGTGTGCAAAGACAGTCCTGGTCCTGGGAACCTGGAGTGCGAGGCTGCTCCCTGCATTACTTGAAAGGGAAAGAACGATGAAAACCACTTGCACACAATGCAGTTCAGTCCTGAGAGTCTGGTTCTTGCCAAGGAAACATTTCACACAAATGTTTACTGGACATTTTAATATTCCTATTCAGAATGTGACATGTGAGCCCCATTCAGAATTTTCTTGACTGCTTCTGGATGTCATCAGTTGAGTCATCTTTATGCAGATAGTATCATGAATATTCCTGTATATAACTGCCAATTAGGAGCTGGTTAGAAGCTATAAATCAAAAGTCAGTCCATTATCTAGGGCAGCTGTGATGTGGTAGAAATAACACCAAAATTGCATTTTTTGAAAGCTGGCTTTGAGTTCTAAATCTTCTCAATAATATAGTTGAGGGAACTTAAGTAAGTTATTGAATCACTTTGTTTCCTTCCCTGTTAGAAGTCCTGGTAATACTCCCATCCCAGGGCAGTGAGAGCATACGTGCTGCTGCTGCTGCTAAGTCGCTTCAGTCGTGTCCGACTCTGTGAGACCCCATAGACGGCAGCCCACCAGGCTCCCCTGTCCCTGGGATTCTCCAGGCAAGAACACTGGAGTGGGTTGCCATCTCCTTCTCCAACGCATGAAAGTGAAGTCGCTCAGGTGTGTCCGACTCTTAGCGACCCCATGGACTGCAGCCTACCAGGCTCCTCTGTCCCTGGGATTTTCCAGGCAAGAGTACTGGAGTGGGGTGCCATTGCCTTCTCCGGAGAGTATACATGGGGAAGTATATTTTGTAATATGTCATAGGTGATGCATTCTGTATTATATACTATGTATTGTACCTTACAGAGATATTACACCATCTATCCTCTATTCTCAAACTCACTACAACCTCCTAATAACAGTCATTGTTTCCTGTCTTTTGTTAGAAGCATGGTGACACTTAGATCACAGTGAAGACTCAGTGCAAGAATATGTGTGAAACAGCTTTGTGAATTATAAAATATGACATATGTTATGAGTTTTATGTATCACTTTGATATTTTAAAGCATAGTAGTGTGGTTTTATATTACATACTCACATTATATAATATATGCAAGGTATTATTATGTACTGTGTTATATAATAATATATATTAACAGATAATGTGGTTTGTTTTGACTTGAAGCAAATTTGTTTCTGGATTCTCTAGCCTATCACCCTAGTATACTATTTATAATTATCCTTTTAAAAATTCTTAAAGTCTACTTTAAAATTTAATTCCATTGTGATTAAAATCATGTTTTATACTATATTAACCTCTTAAATGTTGTGAGACTTGCTATATAGCCCAGAATATGGTTCATTCTGAATACATGTAATTAATTATACATTATATTACATTAATATATAACATCCATATACTATATTATATGTCAGGTTGCAATATTTATGCATAATTTCTTCTTTTTCTTCTTATTATTGTAAACTAAGTACAATCTGATTATTGGATAAGACAAAAATAATTTTATAGTAGCTTTTACCTTTTTAATAATCATATTGTTGATGAGAGAAAAATCTAGAGCGTTAGCATAATCAAATATGTGTTAATACTTTTGGAAGCTGTATGAAGGGAATAATTTTACTCACGGTGGCAGATTCGAGTGAGCAGAGAGATTTGTGGAATTATTTTGTTGGTTCTTGTCAAAACTGCTCCAAAAAGTAATGTTATAAAGAAAAAAAAAAAAACAACCTACCTTTAAGTATTAATTCCTATCTCTCATTGTCAAGAAGATGGGTTAAATGAATTAGTTTTACGGTTTTTTTCATTCATGTGATCTGCCTATTAATGCATCTTCAGCTTGAGGGAACTTTGAACTAATTATTCTGGTACACTTTATCTTCATTCACATGTAATGTGAGCTGTAATTTATAGACTTGATGTTTGAGCCTTTATTAAGTTCTCTTCACCTCCCAGGTTGTCTCTGCACCAGTAAGGGACAGCTTCAAAAAATGGCAGCAGGGGACTATAGACTCATGCATGTTCCAATGTTATTACAAAAACAAGAACACCTTTATTAAAACAGCTAATGGAAATTGCTGGAGAGTAAAACTGATGATTGGATGGCATCACAGACTCAATGGACATGAATTTGAGCAAACTCTGGAAGTTGGTGATGGACAGGGAAGACTGGCGTGCTGCAGTCCATGGGGTTGCAGAGAGTCGGACATGACTGAGCGACTGAAATGACTGACTGAAGTTTCTTTCGTCCATCGATTTACAAGAGCCTAAAACTAGACATCCTCTTTGACACTTTACTTTCACTTCAATGTTGAACTTACTGCCAAGAGCAGTCAATTTTTCTGTCTGGAAATATGCACGATCCATCCTCTTTCAGTCTTTGCTATGACCGCCTAGCCCTGGCCACCATTGCCTCTCATCTGGTGCCCGCAGTCATTTAGCAGGAGCGAGATGTCTCCTCTCATCTACTCTACTCCCTTTAGTGCAAGTGATCTTCTCACAATGGAAACATAAATATGTCAACTGTAACCTCCACCCCTTCCCTTCACCGTCCTTAAGCCCTTTAAAAGCTTCTCTCTTTTCCTAGCATTAGTTGCTCAGTCGTGTCCGACTCTGCCACAACATGGACTGTAGCCCACCAGGCTCCTCTGTCCATGGGATTCTCCAGGCAAGAGTACTGGAGTGGGTTGCCATTTCCTCCTCCAGGGGATCTTCCTGACCCAGAGATCAAACCTGGGTCTCCTGCATTGCAGGAAGATTCTTTACCATCTGAGCCAAAGTCCTAGATCTCTTGTCCTAGGGTAAAAATAAAAAGCTTTAACTCAATTTACAAACCTTTGAATTGTCTGCTCACCTACCTGAGTCTCACCTGCACTTTGCTTTCCTTACTCTGTCCTCAAGCAACCCTTATTTTCTCCAGTTGCTCCAAAGTACCAAGATCTCTTCCCTTCAGCCATCCAGTTTTTACAGTCTTCTCCCTCTGCCTAGAATATCCCCACTCAACCCCCTTTGTATTTGCTTAATATCTGTTTATCCTTTATATTCCCACTCATCTGTCACGTCCACAGAGTTATACTTAAACACCCATGGCAATTCAAATCCCTTTGTTAATGCAGTCACATAACTAACTTAGTAACTCTAATTACCACTGGATTTCATTCCATTAATTTCTGTTCTCTCTAGCAATTACTATAGGCAGCAATTGGTAGGAATCCAACTATCCTTACTTACCATGTACATTGTCTCCAAGATGAAATACAGGGTCTGATTGGGACAGAGCCAGGCCACTCTCAAATGCACTCAAAAATGGGTTTAAAATTAAGTTTAAGAGGAAGGCTGTTTTGCTCAATTTTCTGTTTGTTATTACCAACCTCTAACTTATTAAGATCCTAAATCTATCTCTTTTTCCTTCAGATTTAACAGATGAAATATTTTGCTCCTAAAGTTAATTGCTTTTGTGTAATTTCATAAATTTTCCTAACTGGGCTTTCCGTTTCCTAGCTGGTAGAATTCATTACAAAATAACTTTTTAAATAAAATCAAGTATCTTGTTGAAGGAAGGAATTCTTACCCCAGTTCTACCACTTACTATATGATCTTGAGAAAAAAAAAAAAAAATCTCCTTCTTCTTGGAGAATAGTTCCAAATTTATGGGACTGTGGTAGCAATCAGATACAACCATGTGCATCAAAGACCTAAAATAGTGTTGCCGTAGAGTAGATTGCCCAATGTGCTCGTGTTTCTCTCTTGAATCAGGAAGTCCCCTGTGTTCATTTGCCATGGCTTCATTTAAATAGAGCAGAGCATCTCTCTTAACTGCCTACCAGCACCCTGGAACCTTTGTGATTTGCCAAGAAGTCATGGTATGTCGCTTCCCAGAGAATATTTTTATATCAATTTTTGTGTTATTTTGGACCTATATAAGAGGTTTTGTGTCTTTGGGGGAGTTTATTAGGAGATGTTCTGTGTTCATCTAAGACGTGACAAGTAGAATGGGGCAGAAGGCCATGTGCCAGCTGCAGGGAGAGCAAGCCACTCTGTTTCAGGTGAAAGCCCCCCTCTTTTGTTTCCATGAGACTTCAAGGGAAGGCTCTGCAGTGGTATTTATTTGGTTTATGGTAACCTCTCAGATGTACTGCATCTGCTTTGCAGTAAAGGATGTGGGGCTCCCTTCTGGTGACTTGCCGCCTGTCGCAGACAACAGGCATGTTTGTCCTCTTCAGCTTTGATCTTTGTCGCCTGGTATCTAAATGAAGCCTTTCTTGTGCCTTCAAAGCTAAGTGACTTGTTTGGCTTCCAGTTACAAAACAGTTCTGCTCCTGCTACCACCGGGGTACCCTGATCCTCACTTCCATGCTAGCACTGCAGAAGCCACAAGGAAATATAACTCCTATGTCAAAATCAAGTAGCGTGAACAAGAGGAGGGAACTGGCACTTCCTGGGGTGGTGCGGGCCTGGAGATTCCATTTACCTGGTGATGAGATCTGAGCTTTGATAGAGAGGTAGACAAAGGAAGAAGAGGCCATACCAAAGGGTGCCATTATTAAAGAAAGATGAATATCAACATGGCTAAGGACATGGATGCTAGATTAGACAGCCTGGAATCTGCATAATTATCAACTGTGATAAATTCCTCAAGTTACCAACAAGGAAGTAGAAGTCGACGTTGGAATTTGGTTTTAGGAATCAGAACCAGAGTGGGAACTGGAGAGACCATTTCATCTGGACACTACGTGACACATAAAAATGAGCATCACTGCTGTTAGTAGACAAAAGTAGTGTTCACTTACTCTATATCTAGTGGTGTGCTGAGCAATTTATTTGTATTTTCCCATCCAATTCTCCCAAAGAAATGTGTAAGTACCATCATCATCTTTCATGAATAGACATGAAAACCAAGACTGGCAACTTGGGGAATTTATCACAATTGATAATCATTCACATTCCAGGCTGAGTTTATATGACAAAACAGGAGTTTTGAGCAAATTTTATTAGTTGGTTTTACAATTCTTTATGTTTCCTCTATGGGAATTCCAATACATTTAAATCTCCCTTTTCCAAGTTCTTCTTTTTTAAATTCTACAATTTTCTTAGAACTTAGAGTGGAGAAACTAGTTTATCACTTCTGTTTTATTTCTCCCAGTGAATTTTCCATGTGAGAGTTTCCCTTTAACAAAGAAGTGATTCATTTTTCCTACTTCTCCATATGTTTTGCAAGTCATCTCATTAATGTCTCAGTGACATTATATACCATATATCTGCCTGATAAATATGTAATATTCTGAATTTTCTCAAATTCATTTTTAAACACACCTGAGTGACCTATTCTTGTCAATAAATTTGAATTATTTATACTAGCCTTATTTTTTACATATAGAGATTTAAATAAGGCAAAGTCCTTTTATGTTCATTTACATTAATACATTTTAAGTTTAATACAGATGACAATGGAGGAGATATTAGAAAAATAGAAATTAGATAATGGCAGATAATAAAAGATGGAAAGATACAAGGATAAAAGGAAGAGAAAGAAAGAAAGGAAGAAGTTAACTTTTCTTTTGCTCTCTAAAGCAAAATATGAGCTCAGCCTTTTCATGTTTGTTTACAGTGGGTGAGTATGATATTAATTATGTGTCAACATTCTATGTATCAGTGGTCCTCAAAGTTTTTATTCAGGACTCTGTTATATTCTTTTGTTTTTTTTTTTTTTTCTTTTTCTGTTACATTCTTAAGCAAAATTAAAGGCACTAAAGATATTTAATTTATATGTATTATGGTTATTGATATTTACTATATTCAAAAAATTTTAAAGATTTTAAAAAATTACTATGTATCAATTTATTTTTAAAAATAATAAATCCAGATTTATCTAGATTTATCAATAATCAATATATTTTCTGAAATAAATTTTTAAAGTTTTGCTAAAGAGAGTGGCATTGTTTTACATTTTTGTAAATCTCTTTAATTCCTAGACTAATAGAAGACAGCTGGGTTCTCATATCTGCTTCTACTTTCAAACTCTTGCAATGTGTTGTTTTGGTTAAAGTAGGTGAAAAAAATCTGGTTCTTTACAGACATATAGTTAGAAGAGGAAAACATTTTTGAATAGCTTGTTCAGATAATGGTGGATGTTCTTTGATACTGCATAAAAACTCTACATGTGTTATTTTCTTAGAGATCTGTTGCGAAGTGAAACTACAGTAATGAATTTTTTGAACTTTATATACTCATGGGAAAATGATAATGGAAAGGGCAAATGATGACTTAATAATGCATAAAAATAGTTTTGTTCTAGTATTGTTGTTGTTCAGTCACTAAGTCTTGTCCAAATCTGTCCATGTATATCCCAAGGACACATATAGGTACACAGATCACACTTTGAATATCACTATCATAGTGAAAGTGAAGTGAAGTCGCTCAGTCATGTCCAACTCTTTGTGACCCCATGGACTAATGTAGCCCATCGGGCTCCTCCGTCCATGGGATTCTCCAGGCAAGAATACTGGAGTGGGTTGCCATTTCCTTCTCCAGGGGATCTTCCTGACCCAGGGATCACACCCAAGTCTCCCGCATTGCAGGCAGACACTTTAACCTCTGAGCCACCAGGGAAGCCCATCACTATCATACCCAATGTACTGAGGAGAGGCTGTTAGTTAACTTGTCTAACCTTTGTCCAATTAACTGATTCAGGATAGAACCGAATTTGAATGCAGTGTTCTTCTTTTATCTCTCTTAAGGGATATATTCCTTCCAAAAAAATGTGAAAATACAGAGGCCTAAAGTATAATTTTTTCCCCAGGGTCCATAATTCTTGAGAGAGAACTTGGGTTTTACAGCTACTGAGTATCAGGTTCTAGAAAGAACATGGTAGATCTTTTAGCATTGCTATAAAATCACATTGGATGAGTAGATCTTCCAGTTTATGGGAAACAGATTCCAGGATGAAACTCAGGAAGCAGCAGAAGGATTAAAGTTGGAAAATGGGAGAAGAAATGGAGAAAGTTTAAAGAATAAATAATACAGTCTATAACTAAAGCTCCAGAGATCACGGGGAGGGGGGGGAGATTAATTTTTTCAATCATATCAAAGTAAGGCTGCCATTTTCTCCTCCAGGGTCCAGAGGAGATGGATGGGGAGGTGACTGAAGAACTAACACTTTTAAAAGAAATAACTTTTATTTGCCCTCTTGTTCCCCCACAATGCCCTCATACTCATTTTTCTATTCCAAGCCAATCAAAGAACAGGGTTCCTTGTGATACTCACCAATGCCTTTGTCACTTTGGTGCTATCAAAGATAGCAGAAAAGGTAGAAGCAGAATAAAGGAATCAAATAAATAAAAAATCAAAAAGCGTATTAGTGCACTGTGCTTGATACGATATTGTGATATATACAGCTACAACATCACCAATTTCTGCTTTAACCAAAAGATGAAGAAGAGAGGGACTTTCCAGATGGTTCAGTGGTTAAGAATCCACCTTCTGATGCGGGATACAAGGGTTCGATCCATGATTGGGGAACTAAGATCCCATGTGCTGTGGGGCAACTAAGCTCATGCACAGCTGAGCCCTTGAGCTATAGAGCCCTCGCACCACAACTGGAGAATGCGTACTTCAACTAGAGAAGCTTGCGGGCTGCAATGAAGAGCTTGCATGTGGCCTGCATACCACAACAAAGATCCCGCATGCTGCATCTAAGACCCGACACAGCCACATAAATAAATATTTTTTAAAAGATAAAGGGAGTTTGCATCTACTGCATACCAACCACAAGCATGGCACCCCGTTCCATGCTGGGGATAAAGTAATGAGAAAGTGGAGTAAAACTGAGTGTGTCTCATACGACTCCCTAACAGCAAAACTGGATTCATTGAGAATACATAAGAAACCGTAGACTATTCCATTAAACCTATATGACACCTACAGATGCTACAATCTATATGACATATATGACATATAGCATATATTCTATATGATACCTACATTTTGGCTATTCCTTTCTTTTCAAAAAATTATACAAGGTAGACAAATAGTTTACAGGGCAAACCTAGGTAGGTTTCTATTTTTTATGTTAAAGTTTAGCAAACAGCAGAGCTATGTTGTTGTGTTAGGAATAAAGTTATAAGCCTAAAATAACCCCTTAGTGTTCAGTTAGGTTTACAAAATTAGATTTGGTTAAAATTTACTTACTTACTTACTAATTTACTTACTAAGCCAACTTCTAATAGAAAAAATGATTAGACATTTTAAAAACGTTTTAATGTAAGGTATTGACACATTGGATGCAAGAAAAAGCCATGTATTGATTTGAGATTTCAAAGACTTGCAAGAACGTTATGATATTTTTCTACAATGACTAGAAGAATTCAAAACTGCCATATGTTTTATCTATTAAATGTGCTACCACTTATACGGCAACAAGCCTTTTTAAAAACCACTTTAAAAATATTATTTCTAGTAACCAGCTAATGCTAGTGATCAAATACGTCAGTATTTAAACTTTCCATCAGTTGGGATTACATTTAACTGTTCTGTGTTTTATTCCTAGGGTTTTGCACAGTACCTGGGACATAGCAATTGCATAATATTTGTTAACTATTTTCAATGAATAAGCATGTAAAAGAGTATTGCCTTTTATTTTTAAGAAGGTAGAGATTTATAAGGGCTTCCCAGGTGGCGCTAGTGGTAAAGACCGCTTGCCAATGCAGAAGATGTAAGAGACGCAGGTTCAATTCCTGGGTCAGGAAGATCTCCTGGAGGAGGGTATGGCAACTCACTCCAGTATTCTTGCCTGGAGAATTCCGTGGACAGAGGAGCCTGGTGGGTTATGATCCATAGTGTTGCAAACAGTCAGATATGACTGAGGTGACTTAACATTCGTGCACAGAGATTTATAAATACTGAAAATTATAAATTTAGAAAAGTAGAGATTTAGATATTTGTAAATTCTTATCCAGATTTTTACTGCCTGAAAGCCACCTTTAAAATCAGGGATATCTTGGAGTTATTAGAGTCAGGAAAGAGATTATGGATCATATTGAGCCCAGGAGAGGTTCTGTCTACAGAGTCATGCGTAAAAACACAGAGCTGAGAAAAGACAGTAAAAAGCCCTGAGAAGATTGTTGGATTTAGATGGAAGAGGGCCAAGAGAAAACAGAAGTGAAATGACATCAAGAAAGGAATAGCCTATGAGGCCTGTGAGGTAATGGGTTAGGGAAAATTAATTAATTGAACAGTGGGCAAGATATAAATCTATGCATACTGACCATGCAGTGTGCTATTCCTTTTATATGGAAGTGTCTGCATTTTCCAAGGAATAAAAGAGCCCCCAGTCACACAAAATCACACCAGACACCACCAATTACTGTGCTAAGTACTTTTTATGATGGAAGGGAATTTCTAAGCACCAGATACCACCCTCTCCCCACCTGTGGGATTAAGGAAAATAAGAATACAATTTCTCCAACCATATTATTCTTCTCTACCCTCAGTGGTTCCATGGAAACCACTGCTGGAAGGCTGATCAGTATTGGAGACAGCAGCCTATTTATTTAAGCCCAGAATGTCTTATACCATCTTAGACCTACCACCTAGTTCTCTCCTCCAAGCAGAATCCATTGAAAACTTTTTTTTAAAAAATTTAAACCTATTCCTATTCTTTTCCCCATTTCCCAAGTCAATAATATCTCAACTTGAAAAACATGTAGTCAAACTTCCTTCACAAAAGGATATCTGGGGCTTCCCTGGTGCCAACGCAGGAGACACGAGTTTGATTCCTGGTCTGGGAAGATCCCACATGCCACGGAGCAACTAAGCCTGTGCACCACAATTACTGAGGCCATGCTCTAGAAGCTGCAACTACTGAGCCCACGTGTCACAGTTCCTGAGGCTGGCATACCCTGGAGCCCGTGCTCTGCAACCAGAGAAGCCACTACAATGAGAAGCCTGTGCACCGCAACTAGAGAGTAGCCTCTGCCCACTGCAGCTAGAGAAAGCCCATGCACAGCAACAAAACCCCAGTGCAACCAAAATAAATAAATAAAGTGTTTTTAAAAGAGACTATATATGTATTTTTATCTTATTATGGGGAAAATACATATTTCATAAAAAATAGCATTATGGTTTGAGTTGTGTTCCCTCAAAAGACATGTTAAATTCTTAAACCCCAGTACCGCTTTTTTTTTTTTTTTTTTTTCATTTATTTTTATTTGTTGGAGGCTAATTACTTTACAATATTGTAGTGGGTTTTGTCATACATGGACATGAATCAGCCATGGAGTTACATGTATTCCCCATCCCAATCCCCCCTCCCACCTCCCTCTCTACCTGATCCCTCTGGGTCTTCCCAGTGCACCAGGCCCGAGCACTTGTCTCATGTATCCAACCTGGGCTGGTGATCTGTTTCACCATAGATAATATACATGTTTCGATGCTGTTCTCTCAAAACATCCCACCCTCGCCTTCTCCCACAGAGTCCAGAAGTCTGTTCTGTATATCTGTGTCTCTTTTTCTGTTTTGCATATAGGGTTATCATTACCATCTTTCTAAATTCCATATATATGTGTTAGTATGCTACAATGTTCTTTATCTTTCTGGCTTACTTCATTCTGTATAATGGGCTCCAGTTTCATCCATCTCATTAGAACTGATTCAAATGAATTCTTTTTAATGGCTGAGTAATATTCCATGGTGTATATGTACCACAGCTTCCTTATCCATTCATCTGCTGATGGGCATCTAGGTTGCTTCCATGTCCTGGCTATTATAAACAGTGCTGCGATGAACATTGGGGTGCACATGTCTCTTTCAGATCTGGTTTCCTCAGTGTGTATGCCCAGAAGTGGGATTGCTGGGTCGTATGGCAGTTCTATTTCCAGTTTTTTAAGAAATCTCCACACTGTTCTCCATAGCGGCTGTACTAGTTTGCATTCCTACCAACCGTGTAAGAGGGTTCCCTTTTCTCCACACCCTCTCCAGCATTTATTGCTTGTAGACTTTTGGATAGCAGCCATCCTGACTGGCGTGTAATGGTACCTCATTGTGGTTTTGATTTGCATTTCTCTGATAGTGAGTGATGTTGAGCATCTTTTCATGTGTTTGTTAGCCATCTGTATGGAAGACACATATTTTTTTAAAAAAGACATCTGATATGTAAGTCAATCAATCAACCAATGCATACATGCATTCATAAATGAATGAGTTCTTTTCAAGTTAAGACAACAGGTGAAATAGGTGATCAGTTATTTCAACATCTATACCCTTTGCCTGTGCATAGCAAGACACATTGTAATTTCAAGAGTGATTATTATAACGTAAGTAAGGGAAAAATAAAGTAGAACAAAATGGCAAGCTTTATGATGGTTTTTTTGTTGAGGAAGCTGTGAAGACGGAGTACTCTACTTGCTTTGCCCCTAACAAGTCATGTGAACTTATTAAAAAGCTAAAACAAGAGTTCTTCACCTTATGAGGGCTGGGAGAGGATCAAATATTTTAGAGCAGTACCTGACATTTTTTTGAGGGATAGAATGTAGGACTTAGTCTCTATTTTCTAGCCAAAAAGAAGACATTTGGACAGATAAGGCAGAAAGCTCAGTCACAGAAAAATTAGATCACTGTTTAAAGGTACTCAGATGAAGATGGAGCCTAGTGCTGCTCACTGCTTGGGCTTCAAGTGTCCTTGTTTATTCTAACCCTGTCTCTTTATTAGCCCTTTAGTTTATTTTGAAGTTTTCAGCTTTGACAGTGGCCATAGCCTCTGCCACATGTCACATGTTCATGCCACCTAAGCCTCTGCCATGCTATTCAATCATGACTTAATCTCATGCAAAATCATCAACCCTTCTTATTTTCCATGGGTTTTAGGCACAGTATGCACAGGGGGACTGGTTAGGTCTGACTTCAACAAAGTGGCTTGGCTGCCATTCATACCAGGTAGCCAGGAAGAAGCAACTGTCCTTGTACAGTGCCATGATTTTAACAAATGTAAACCACTAAGTTGGGCTTAGAAATGATTTACTTTGAAAGAGCTGTGATTGCAGTACCCTTACCTCTAAGAACTAGACCTCTGCATTCCACACCCATGACAGGAACTCATCTTTCCTCTCTAGGGTCTGACTTGAGGCTGGAGATGCAGGGGAATTTATGGCAGAGGGCAGAATGCCCATGTCAATCTCATCTTTCTCTCTAAATCAAGTTTCTCAATCTACCAAAACATCAGGAAATGTGCGCATTTCAAAGTCTGGATCATTTCAGCCTTGAATTAAAGGACTGGCATTTCTCTTGTGGATTTCAAAATGCACATACACACACACATACATCACTTGTACATATTTTTGGTTAAGGCTTTCAAATGACAGGTCTCTCTCTTTCCCCACTCCAGCACACTCACTTCTTGGCCTTCTATTTGTTTACAAGCCTTGCATTTCAAGCCACTCAATAACTCAGGTCTTTTTCACTTGAAAAGTGACTTTCCATCCAGGAAGGAAATCCGTAGGAGCAAAAAGGCTTAGCTGAACCCGTACTAAATAACCTCATGTCCCGAAGATTCAAGGAATTGGCACTTGGGCAATCCTTCGCATTATTCTCTGAATGCCATGACCTATATGTCAAAGTGAGAGGATGCTTGGGGATGTTTCTTGTCTTTGCAAAGCAATGCTCCAGGGACAAAGAAGCTCTTTGACTGGGCAGTCACGACGGCCACGAGGTGGGAGCCATAAACCAGGCGAGCCTGGGCAGTGTGCATGCTGACATTTTTCATTCCTAATATCCCACAAGTATTTCAGCTTCAACAGAGCCTCTGTGCAGATGAAAAGGAACTTTTTTGTTTCTCAATTTTGTTATATTATGTTTGAAAATTCCTAGCAGGCTCCCAATTACCCATGTGAAAGATAGACTGGCAAAACTATTTTTTTCACCACCTTCGTATCCTCCATTTTACAAGCAAAGAGAAACACTAATATTGCTGTTGTTTCCCCTAGGTATATGAAACCTATACTCTTCCTTCCCCAGATCGCCTTAAGTTTTTGCCTCTGAGGCTTAGAATTCTCAGCAGCTGTTGTTCAGTCTAGTCTGCCCACAGCCTAGCCCAGCTCTTAGGGATATGCCAGTAAGTAGATTAGATCACAAACATTTAAATTAAAAATAATAATAGTAATAAGCATGGCCAACTTTGTAAACATGAGTGACCATTGTAAGAAAAGAACAAACATTTTGCACAAAGATAGATTGAGATATGTGTGTAGTGTTGGGGTTGGGGCAGGGGCAAAATACCCCCAGTCATCAGGGGATGTGTGCATATACTGCCAATAACTTCAAGAAGCAGCTCTGAATTTTTTTTTTTTTTTGAATGGGAAAGCAGTGCAGGATTCTTTTATACTGTCGATAATCTAGGTACTTGTTTTTGTTACTTGTCTGGCTGTTTTTTTTTTTTTTTTCCATGTAGAGATAGTCTGCAAGACTTTTGTCCTCTTTGCCTCCCCCATCTCCCACCCCAAGAACACTCAACCTATCCTTTTGGTGGAAAACTCCATTCAGAGCCCTCACTCCTTCTCTTCCTTCCTCCCTCCTTCCCTTCTTCCCTCCCTTCTTTTTCCCCGCCTTCTTCTCCTCTTCAAACATTTTTTTGAATGTGTGCTGTGTGACAGGCACTGGGCTCAGTTCAAAGGAACAAAAACCATCAAAAGTAATGACACAGTCTTTTCCCTACTTTATATACTGATTGGGAAGAGATATAAAATAGAAAAGAATGTACATAAATGCACCAGTATAACTGCTATGCAAGCAAAGCCTAAGATGCTATAGCAGCACACGCTGAAGACTTAATCTTATTATAGGAGTCTGAGAAGTTTCCCTAAGGAACAGCATGTAAGCTGGTGCATGAAGGGCAAGGAAATACAGTGAAGTATCACAGAATTTATGATAGAAGTTTCTTTAGGATACCAGAAGAATGCAAAGGAAAGTGAGTAAATTCTAGCTGGGAGAAGGAGAAAAGTATATATCTTTCTGTGTGCGTGTGTGCTCAGTCATATCTGACTCTTTGTGACCCCATGGACTATAGCCCACCAGGCTTCTCTGTCCATGGAATTTTCCAGGCCAGAATACTGGAGTGGGTTACCATTTCCTACTCCAGGGGATCTTCCCGATCCATGGATCTAACCACATCTCCTGCATTGGCAGGTGGATTTTTTTTACGATAGTAACACCTGGGAAGCCCATGGAGCTTTCTAGAGGAGGTTATAGTTGAGACTGAAATTGAGATTGAAATACTGAAACATTTAAAAACACCTGACATTTTCTGTAAAGCTAGTAATTACTGAAAGGTGGTGCCTGTAAGCTTACATGAGACAAAGAAACCTGGGAATTTTGACACTATTATAACCACAAAATAATTTCATTTACATAGAACAAACATATTCTTGCCATACAACTTATGTCAAAACAAATAATGCAAACAGATAAATAGATTACTAAATTTAACGGGTAAAAAACCTGGAAAAAGTTGTGAATCTTCTCTCAGCAAGGAAGTTAGCTGCATACAGATAAAAATTTGCTTATGATTTAAGGGTTGTGAATTTTCTAAAATCTATCTAGTCATGAATTTCTTTAACAGGTCAATAAACCCTGGTAACATAATTAAAAACAATGATCAAGATAAACTGCAAATAAAATTATATGACTTTTTTTTTCTAAATATTTCATATAAAAATATGTTGCTTGACTTTTTGGAATAAAAAACTCAGTTCTCCATATTTTATTTATGTATAAAAACTGTAAAGAAAGCTGAGCACCAAAGAAATGATACTTTTGAACTATAGTGTTGGAGAAGACTCTTGAGAGTCCCTTGGACTGCAAGGAGATCCAATCAGTCCATCCTAAAGGAAATCAGTCCTGAATATTCATTGGAAGGACTGATGTTGAAGCTGAAACTCCAACACTTTGGCCACCTCGTGCAAAGAGCTGACCCATTTGAAAAGACCCTGATGCTGGGAAAGATTGAAGGTGGGAGGAGTAGGGGAAGACAGAGGATGAGATGGTTGGATGGCATCACTGACTCAGTGGACATGAGTTTGAGTAAACTCCGGGAGTTGATGATGGACAGGGACGCCTGGCATGCTGCAATCCATGGGGTCGCAAAGAGTTGGACACGACTGAGTGACTGTACTCAACTGATATCAAGTGAAGTATATTACAATTAATATAATTTAAAAAGTGAAATAAAATTTAAACTATAAAGAAAAAACCAAAACTATATTTAGGGACTTCTCTGGAGATCCAGTGGATAGGACCCTGCACCTCCACTCCAGGGGCGAGGGTTTGATCCTTGGTCAGGGAACTAAGATCACATGTGATATGGCCCAAAATAAATAAAGTTAAATAAGCTTAAACAAAAACTGTCTTTATAAGACAGTTGGTCCACCTGCAGCCAGGATGCGTAGTGGTGGTAACTATTTGAGGGCACTCACTGTGTCTTTTTACATTCATCCTCTTATTTAATTCTCATGGTGATCCTTATATTTTCTCTTGTATAGATGGAGATGGTGAGGTTTAGATAGGTTATGTAAATTGCAAGTTCACACACCCCATCACTGTTGGAATGAAGCTCTATTTCTGAGCCATCTATAGAATCCATGGTCTTATCTTTCAAGTGGAATTGCCTCCTAGTAAAAGACAGTGACATGAATAAAACTAAGCTTTAGTAGAAAGAAAACAGTATTTGGTGTCAGGTGAGCCTTGTTTTGATTACAAATTGTGTGTACCTTGAGCTCACAAATATTTTATCTTGTTGATTTTATTTTGTTTTGTTTTTTTGGCACAAGAATACCTCACATGATGTCTATGGTCCTGACAAAATTCTAAGTGTACAATACAGTATTGTTGGCTATAGGAACAATGTTGTACAGTTGATCTCTAAAATGTATTCATCTGGTGAACCTGAAACTTTGTGTGTGGTTAGTCGCTCGGTTGTGTCTGACTCTTCATGGTCTCATGGACTGTATCCCACCAAGTTCCTCTGTCTGTGGGATTCTCCAGGCAAGAATACTGGAGAAGGTAGACATTCCCTTCCCCAGAGGATCTTCCCAACTCAGGGATCAAACTGAATGCATCCAGAGTCTGTTAAAAAACTCAGTAGTTAAACAAGTCCCTCTCCCTCAACACCTTGTCCAAACATGTTCAAGGGAGGTGACACTTGTGGTGAAAGAAAATACTAATACTTTGTTTATAAGGTTTAAAACCACAACATTATAATATCACAATTTCCCAAACTGTATTCACCAAGCCATGAGAGTTTCTTGAAATATATTAGTATTTCAAGAGACCAAATAAATATAGGGACTTTTGTGTGCTATTTAACTCTTTTGGGAAGAATACAATGCATATTAAAATATTAAATTCATCTCTGGTAAGTCCTACAATAAACTAATTTAACATTTTTACACAGACTTCTTTTTTTTAACTTATTTTATCAGGGACTGAAATTTAATTTCATTTCTTTATAAAGAACAGCAGTTAACATCTTACCTGTTACTCATGTTCTGCAGAAGATATTTTGGTCAGTGATGCTTTACATACCTCATTTGGGCTGTGTGTCTACTTCAGAATAATTAAAATGGCAGTTACCTCATTTTTAGAAGAGAAAAATACAGCAGTTTGCTTCATAGATATTTTAAGGGCTAACTAAGAAAATTCATTATGAACAGCGGGTCCTCAGAACAGACATACCCCATTATTGCTGCTTCTGGTGATTTATTAGCAGTGCTTGGCTGGCTCAAGGAAAAGAATAAGGCTGAGCTTGTATTTGTCTCCACAGATGTATTTTGGTCACAGATCCCAATAACCCATCCAATACTGAGTCACAGAAAGATGACTTTGTTTGGTTTCTGAGTCTCCAGAGTCACCATGATATTTTCTAGGAAATAATAAGAATTTTATTCTTATAATTTTAGCACCTTGTAAATATTTTTGTAATTAGATTATGTTTTAATGCTGAAAGTTCTTAGCATAAATATTTTATATTTTACAATTCTTGTTCTGTTGTAGTGATTTAGCTGTGATTCTCCATGAAAAAATAATTTAAATATAGTTTTAAGATATTTGATGATATTCTTTTTCTAGGCAATTCTTAAATTTCTTTTGAAAATAGGCATTTTTCAAGGCTAATATCCCTTTAACTATTTTGCGCTTTCCTGGTGGCTCAGATGGTAAAGAAATCTTTCTCCAGTATGAGACCTGGGTTTCAATCCCTGGGTCTGGCAGATCCCCTGGAGAAGGGAATGGCTACCCACTCTAGTATACTTGCTTGGAGATTTCCATGGACAGAGGAGCCTGGTGGACCACAGTCCATGGGGTTGTAACTATTTTACCTTTCTTGCCAATAAATTCACTACTAAGTTAATTGATTAATTTGTATAATCATTCATGAAATATGTATTGAGTGCATCATGTGTTCTAGGCACTGTAATAACTGTTGAAAATGATGAGCAAAATCAGACTCTTTATGCAATTGGTGGATAGATATTACTCAAAAAGCAAAAATAAATATAAAATGATAACATTAGTCTGGTACAGAACAGGTACAGGGTAGTATGTAAATATGTAAGGAGGTAATTTGATTTTTTCAGTGTGATCTATAAGATTTCCAAGAGAAGGTAATAACTAAGTTATTATCTGAATATCATATCCAAATTTTCCAGAGCTATGAAGAGTTGACATTTTAAGAATGGTGTTCTTAATACCCCAAAATAATGGGAAACCACTGAAATATTTTAAGTATCATTGGATTTACATTTTGAAAGGCAACTCTAGTTGCAATGTGGACAGTAGACTAGAAAGACACATGAATGGATGCCACTGGAGCATTGTGAAGCAGTCAAGAGAAATTTAAAAAGACTAATTAAAGGAAATAGATCATAATGGTAGATTGCTACTAAGTACTTTTTAAATGTCATTTTTTTTTCAAATTAATTTTCTCAGATTTGGCACCAATCAATTATACAAAATTTTTGTAGAAATTGACAAGCTAGTTACAAAATTTATATGGAAAAGATACGATCTAGAATATCAAAAAAAGAAAACAAAAGAAGAAAGAAATGAAAGAAAAATTAAATTAGAAATCTTATATTACTTAATTTTTAAAGCTTCACTTAACAAGACTGGAATTTTAGCTTAATGGAACAAAACAGAGTTTAGAAATAGACCTGAACATACAGGGCCAATTTATTTTTATGAAACAGTGAGGGTATATCCACATGGAACAATGAACTATCTTAACTCTCACTATGCAAAATGTATAAAAGTTAACTTGAAATAGATGCTAGATCTAAGTGTTAAAACCAAAACTGTAAAATTTATTTTTTTTAAAAAAAGGAGAAAATACTTGCAAAATTGGGATAGGAAAATATTCATTAGATAGGACACAGAAGGCACACAAGCCAAGAAAATGATAAATTAGACTTCCCCCAAATTAAAAACTTCTGCTTATCACAAACACTCTTAACAAAGAGAGAAGACATACCATTAACTGGCAAAAATGCAAATGCAAAGTAAATGTCTAAAAAAGGATTGTATTCAGAATATGTGAAGAACTGCAAATCTTTAGCAAAAGGAATAATATCTCAATAAAAAATAAGCTAGGTAAAGACCAAAACAATGACTTCTCAGAACAGGATACAAGGATGACCCATAAGTTCACAGAAAGGTGTAAGACATTACTAATCATCCAGTTTGTTGACTGGCATACTTTAAATACTTTTAAATAATAGTTGCTTCAACTCTAAATAGTATGTACTTGCTTCTGCATTGATGCTCTAGAGTATCTGTGCAAGAATCTATGCATTTGTTTTAACTGAGAAAAAGGTGTCTGTTTTCTTACCTAAGAAAGTCAGCTACTCAAATCCTTCATAGACTCAAAACAGTGTCCACTTTTGAAATATAGAGGGGACACTGCCAGACCCTCACTATCTGTTTTTGAGGATATATGGCAAAGAAAGGTGAAAGAGCTTTTAAATAAGACCTGAATGCCATTAGTCGTGAAGGCAGGTTTTTAAAGTGAAGTCACAAATTTAATTCAGGCTTAAATTGAATACAGTAGGGAAAACCACTAGACAATTCATGTATGACCTATATAAATTCTCTTATGATTATACAGTGGAGGTGAAGAATAGATTCAAGGGATTAAATCTGGTAGACAGAGTGCCTGAAGAACTATGGATTGAGGTTCGTAACATTGTACAGGAGGTGGTGACCAAAAGCGTTTCAAAGAAAAAGAAATGCAAGAAAGCAAAATAGTTGTCTGAGAAGGCCTTACAAATAGAAAAGAAGAGGAGCAAAGAAGAGGAGCAAAAGACAAAGAAGAAAGGGAAAGATATACTGAACTGAATGCAGAGTTCCAAGGAATAACAAGAGGAGATAAGAAATCTGCCTTAAGTGAACAATGCAAAGAAATAGATGAAAGCAACACAATAGGAAGGTCTAGAGATCTCTTCAAGAAAATCAGAGATACCAAGGGAACATTTCATGCAAAGATGGGCACAATAAAGGACAGAAAGAGTATGGACCTAACAGAAGCAGAAGATATTAAGAAGAGGTGGCAAGAATACACAGAAGAACCATACAAAAAATATCTTAATGACCCAGATAACCGTCATGGTGTGATCACTCACCTAGAAGCAAAGAGGAACTGAAGAGCATTTTGATGAAAGTGAAAGAGAAGAGTGAAAAAGCTGGCTTAAATCTCAACATTCAAAAAACTAAGATCATGGCATCTGGTCCCATCACTGCATGACTAATAGATGGGAAAACAATGGAAACAGTGACAGACTTTCTTTTCTTGGGCCCAAAATCACTGCAAGTGGTGACTGCAGCCATGAAATTAAAAGGTGCTTGCTCCTTGGAAGAAAAGCTATGACCAACCTAGACAACATATTAAAAAGCAGAGACATGACATTGCCAACAAAGGTCTGTCTAGTCAAAGCTATGGTTTTTCTAGTAGTCTTGTATGGATGTGAGAGTTGGACCATAAAGAAGTCTGAGCACCAAAGAATTGATGCTTTTGAACTGTGGTGTTGGAGAAGACCCTAGAAAGTCCCTTAGACTTCAAGGCGATCAAACCAGTCAATGCTAAAGGAAATCAGCCCTGAATATTCATTGGAAGGACTAATGCTGAAACTTAAGCTCCAATACTCTGGCCACCTGATGAACGAGTGGACTCATTGTCAAAGACCTTGGTGCTGGGAAAGATTGAGTGCAGGAGGAGAAGGGGCAACAAAGGATGAGAGGGTTGGATGGCATCATCAACTCAATGAACATGAGTTTGAGCAAACTGCAGGAGATAGTGAGGGACAGAGAAGCCTGGCATGCTGCAGTCCATGGGGTAGCAAAGAGTTGAATATGACTTTGAGACTCAACAACATATGATATTTGTTTTTCTCTTTCCCACTTACTTCACTTTGTATAATAGATTCTAAGTTCATCCACCTCATTAAAACTGACTCAAATTCATTCCTTTTTATGGCTGAGTAATATTCCATATTATACATGTTCCACATCTCCTTTATCCATTCATCTGTTGATGGACATCTGGGTTGTTTCCAAGTCCTGGTTATTCTAAGTAGTGCTGCAACGAACATTTCTATACATGTGTATTTTTTGAATTGTGGTTTTCTCAGGGTATATGCCTAGTAGTGGGATTTCTGTGTCATATGGTAGTTTTATTCCTTTTTTTTTTTTTTAAAGGAATCTCCATACTGTACTTCCTCAGTCCTGGGGGAAACAGAGGTGGGACAAGAAAAGGAATAAGGTTTTGGATGGATAGGTTAATCATCAACTTGGCAGAAGAGCTTGCTTTTAGGGGAATTAGGTTTTGGTGGCAAGATGCATAGACAGTTGGGGAATGTTAAAGCTTGTATTGTCAAAGGTGAATAAATATCATCAAGTTCAATTCTTTTCAAACACAGAATTCCAAGTGAATGCCTCAGGGTTCCCATCAGGAGTGAAGAAACAACTGATCACGTGACTTAGGAACTTTCCACTTCAGCTTTCAATGGAACAGCTTAAATTTAATGTTTAATTATGAGACTTCCACAAAATGTTTCATATATTTTTTTAAAGGGCCCTCATGCAGAAGCCTGGACTTCCCTGTAGCTCAAACAGTAAAGAATCTGCCTGCAATGCGGGAGACCTGGATTCGATCCCTTCATTGGGAGGATCCCCTGGAGGAGGAAATGGCAACCCACTCCAGTATTCCTGCCTGGAGAGTTCCATGAACAAAGGAGCCTGGTGAGCTACAGTCCATGGGGTTGCAGAGTCAGACGACTGAGCACAATAGCAAACAACTGGGAAACAGAACCCTGGTAAAAAGCAGAGTGCTTATTTACAAGAGCCACTAGCTGGCCTTTGCTTTCTTTTTGCCATCACCATCATGGTCTGCAGTAGCAACTCCATACATGTTGGTTGAAGTAGACACTTGCCCAAAGCAACACTGGAGAAGGAAATGGCAACCTCAGTATTCTTGCCTGGAGAATCCCATGGACAGAGGAGCCTGGCATGGGGTCGCAAGAATCAGACACAACTCAGCAACTAAACCAATCAACCAACCAACCGTACTGTTCTCCATAGTGGCTCTATGAATTTACATTCCCACCAAGAGTACTGAAGTTTTCCCTTTTCTCCACATCCTCTCCAACATTTATTGTTCGTAGATTTTTTTAATGATGGACATTCTGATTGGTGTGAGTTGATACTTCATTGTAGTTTTGGTTTGCATTTCTCTAATAATGAGTGATGTTGAGTATCTTTTCATATGTTTATTGCCCTGTGGACACAGCAGGGGTAAGAGAGGGTAGGACAAATTGAGAAAGTAGTGTTGACATACATACTCTATCATGTGTAAGATAAATAAGTAGTGGGAGGATGCCTTATGTAAACAGGGAGCCCAGTCTGGTGGATTTGATAACCTAGAAGGGTCATATATATAATTATGACTTATTCATATTGTTGTACAGCAGAAACTAGCACAACATTACAAAGTAACTATCCTCCAATTAAAAAAAATAAAAATGTGTGTGTGCTGTGATACGCAGGACCTTTAAACCATAGAGCATGGAGCTAAGCTACAACAGACAGACTATATTACCTTCCTTGACTTACAATATATTAATAAGTGTAACATCCTCTTTCTCTACTAGTAACTTTCTATTGTATTACCATTTACCTTCTGTATGTAGAACCTCTCATAATCTGAAGAAACTCCCTTATAGTTTCCCCTGTTTCGTTACTCCGTTCTTTAAAATTTCTTGCAAGGGAAGGGACTTTTTTCCGTGTTGCTAAGGTAACTTTGATGATAAAACAGAGCTTAGCACATAGTAGGGAGTCAATAATTTTTTACTGAATGGAGAAATAAGCTATATATTTAGCTCATTTATTGGGCGTCAGACAGAACTACTTCTCTAAAATGAATCATTCTTTCCTCATGAATATTCTCTTCCCCTTTCTAAGTTTTGAAATGTCATTTCTCATAAATATGGCCTTTCATTCTGAAATGGATATCAGAGTGAACTACAAAAAAAACCATTGTTCCTAGAAGTAAGGGGATATGAAATTGTTAGAATATGCTAAGGAGGGCATTGTGCAACATTTCTCTGATACATCACAAAATTTCAATAAAGATTAATTAATTAATTAATTGAAAGTTCATTTGCACTTAAAAGTAACAAATGAGCAAAATTTAGAAGTTAACTTCTTTATTTAAAAAAAATTAAACTTAGTCTTCAAAAGTGAAATACTGATTTTATTTACCTAAGGCATCACAAAATTCTTAGAACAATACAATAAAGTGAGGCCACAGATTCCAAATATATGATCATTTGAGCAAGTCAAAATTTGCCTTTGAATTTCCCTGAGGAGGAGTTTACTAAGCATATAATACTGTCAAGATTATTTCTAGCAGGAGGTTTTGAAAAACAACTGATTTCACACACTTAATAGTGATTTGTTCTGCAAGAAAATACACCAACTTCCATGATCTTTATTTCCAGTACAAATCTGTTCAGCCAACATCTGGAAAACTTTAGTCATTAATCTCTGTTATTGTGTCTGAGAGTAATAATAAAACGGCTTGAGTAAGAAAGTCCTGTCATACAACCTAAGCCATAAATTCAACTTTGATGTTTACACACACATATACACATGAAGTGTTGTTGTTTTTTTAATGACTTAATCTTCTTTAATAAATTTATATTACAAAAGAGAAGGTATTATTTTCAAACATGAGAACTCAGGTTTTGAGGAATTTTATCTTAGCTTTTAAAAGTTAATTAGAGCGGAGAACAAGATGGTGGAGGATAGGTGGATGTGGACTACATCTCTCTCCACGATACATCAGCAACACACGTTCAGACAGAGTGCACACAGAACATCAGCCGAGAGTGGCCAGGAGCCCCTGACCAGTGGGAAAGAATACATCAGTTCAGTTCAGATCAGTCGCTCAGTCGTGTCTGACTCTTTGTGACCCCATGAATCGCAGCACGCCAGGCGTCCCGGTATCACCAGCTCCCGAAGTTTACTCAAACTCATGCCCATAGAGTTGGTGATGCCATCCAACCATCTCATCCTCTGTCGTCCCCTTCTCCTCCTGCCCCCAATCCCTCCCAGCATCAGGGTCTTTTCCAGTGAGTCAACTCTTTGCATGAGGTGGCCAAAGTACTGGAGTTTCAGCTTCAGCATCAGTCCTTCCAATGAATACCCAGGACTGACCTACTTTAGGATGGACTGGTTGGATCTCTTTGCAGTCCAAGGGACTCTCAAGAGTCTTCTCCAACACCACAGTTCAAAAGCATCAATTCTTCGGCGCTCAGCTTTCTTTATAGTCCAACTCTCACATCCATACATGACCACTGGAAAAACCATAGCCTTGACCAGACGTACCTTTGTTGGCAAAGAAATGTCTCTGCTTTTTAATATGCTGTCTAGGTTGGTCATAACTTTCCTTCCAAGGAGTAAACGTCTTTTAATTTCATGGCTGCAGTCACCATCTGCAGTGATTTGGGAGCCCAAAAAAATGAAGTCTGACACTGTTTCTACTGTCTCCCCATCTATTTCCCATGAATACATAGACCCATGCAAACTCGGTAGGATGAAGGAACAAGGGGGGAAAACAGGAGTGTTAGTAGGACTGGACCTGCCCTCAGCAGTTGGGGGAACTAAAGCAGGGGGTCCGATCCCCACATAGGGGCAATTGTCTGAGCCAGAGCACAAACATTTGAGGCTGAGAGGGAAATAGCTGATCTGTGGCAGCCTAAATGGAATGAGAATCAGACGGTCCTTGCCACAGCCATACATACTCTAGACAGGAACGCTGGTCCCCTGGAAGGTGCAGCGGCTGGGAGCTGGTGTTTAGGGATTGTGGAGCAATCCCAGGGCAAGAGCTGCTGTTGACTGTGGAGAGACGATTGAGGGCATGTGAGAGAGGAGATGGTGGTGGGAAATGCCTGTGAAGGAAAGCCAGGCAGCCATGGAAGCAAGGCGATACTACTGAGTCATGCATAGGGGGTGGAGCCATCACCAGAGCCTCTCCCCACGTCAGCACTGGCAGGTGAGCAGTAGAGAAGCTGGCCTATCAAACGCCTGATGCAATGAACTACAGAGTAGGACCCCACGCAGGGTGCCCCTTTAAGTGCCTGATGTGCCGACCTTCAGAGTAGGACCCCGGCCATGGAGTCCCCTCTATGTGCCTGATGCACTGAACAGAGAAGGACCCCAAGCAAGGGAGCCCCTAAGTACCTGACAACTAGAGCTAGGGACAAAGGCTGGCCGAAGAGGCCTTCTGATCTCCAGCTACAAGAGGCTTGAAAAAAGACTCTGATAGGGCCATAACTCTTGCAGCAGAGGCGGTCTGTGTCCCTGCCAGGGTCCCCGCAAGCCAAGCAGCTGCTCCACCTTCACACTCAACTCTCAGTGGGGATCAGCTGCCACAGGCAAAAAAGTCTTGCATCTGTGCACACAGGATCACGTTGGTAGTGTCCGACTCTTTGCAACCCTGTAGACTGTGGCCTGCCAGGCTTCTCTGTCAGGGAGGGGGTTCTCCAGGCAAGTGTACTGGAGGGCATTGGCCAATACTGGTTGCCACACCCTTCTAGAGCACTGTATTTCCTGCTGCTCTATCTGCCAACTCCCCTAGGTACCTGGTGCTGCCAGAACCCCTGTGACCCAAGCAGCTGCACCATCTCCATACCTGCTCTTCACAGGGGCAAACCCAAGTCCTCCAGGGCAGCCTCAGGTGCAAAACCCAAGTGGACAACGCACATGTAGAGGTAGAAATAAAACCACAATTGAAACCCAGGGGCGTGTGTCTAAGGAAGAAGACCCTAAACCTTTCCATCAGCTGTACAAGCTGCAGATTAAATCCACACAATCAACTAGGCAAACTCTGTGTCTACGGAATATAAAAAAGGCCATTGAGAGCTCCCACGAAAGAAAACGCACTAGTTCTGATAGCTGTGGACATTGGAGGCAAGAACACACAGGAGTAGGACCAGATTAGAAGCTGAGCTGCTCCCACAGCAGGTCCAGAGGTCAGCACAGTGTTGGGGGGCGTCCTGGGGAGGTGAGGTGGACTGTGACTCCCAGCGAGGGAAAGGACCCTGACAGCAGTGACTCAAGAAAAACATTTATTGTTCTTATTTTTTGACTTGTTCTGTAGATTCTTTTGGAATATTTTTTCATTTTCTTTTCCTTTCTTCCCCCTCTGTTGTAGTTGTTGATTTTATTGGCACTAAGAAATCCAATTAAGCTTTTGAGCTTTTTTTTTTTTTTTCCCCTCAGTCACATTTTTTATTGTTGTTGTAAACCTCTGCCTCTACATTAGGCTTTTGCAATTCAGTGGAGCGTTCCTCTTTTTTAATTTTAATTTTAAGTTTTTAAAAACTTATTTTTTTCTACATTTATTCCTTTATTTGTTTTTCCTACTGTTCTTTTCCCCTGGCAGTTAATCTTTAATGTATATAAATCTTCTTTATCTACCTCTATTTAACTTTGCATATCTAATTTTTCTTTCTTTTCTTTCTCCTCTTTCCTCTCAACATATTTGTTAGTTTTATTTTCATTGCTTTATTCCCCAATTGGCACCTTGTTTAGTTTTGTTTTTCAGTTTGAATTTAATTAGTTTTCTTATGGTAGATAAAATTTTTGGTTTCCTTTGTTTGCCCAGTCAATCTGTTGTACTTTATTTTGGTTGGGCTGCTTTGATTTTGCTTATGGGTGTATATGTATGTGTGTATATTCAGTCAAATTTCTATTGTTGTTATAAACCTCTGCATTTACATTGGGCTTTTGCAATTCTGTGGAGTTTTTCATTTTTCTTTCTTCTTCCATTTTTTTCTTTTCTCTTTTTTATAATTTTAATTTTTTAAACCTACTGTTTTTTCTACATTTATCCCTTTGTTTGACTTTCCTACTGTTTGTTTCCCCTTGCAGTTAATCTTTAATGTAATGTATATTAATCTTCTTCATCTACCTCTATTTAATTGGCATACCTATTCTTTCTTTTCTTTCTTTCCTTTCCTCTCAACATATTTGTAAGGTCTGTTTTCATTGCTTTATTCCCCACTTGGCACCTTGCTTTAGTTTTTTCTCCAGTTTGTGCTTTAGTTAGTTTTGTTCTTAACTGGTAAATATAACTTTTTATTTTCTTTCTTTGCCAGGTACTTTATTTTTGTTGGACTGTTTTCACTTTGCTTATGGGTGTATATATATAGGTATATATTCCATTATTTTAATTTGCCTGATTTTGTAACAGCCATTTGTCTGGGATTCATCTTTGGTTTCTTGTTTTTGAATATTTGTTTTAATCTCATTTAATGCTATAACAAGCCACTTGTGGAATCTTCGTTCCTGACAAGAGATCAAGCCCTGAGCCTTTGGAGTGGGAGCACTGACTCCAAGACCCTCGACTACCAGAGAATGAACCCTAGGCAGTATCAAATAGTGAGAACTCACCCGAAAGAAACCACTTGAACACAAGACCTGGCATCACCCAACCACCAGTAGCACACTGTGCAGGATACCTCATCTAAAGAACAAACAAAACAAAAATACAAACCAAATCATCCACAGACAAGATTACCACCTCAGTCAGCCTTGCTCATCAGAGGAAAAACAAACAAGCAAGCAAAAACTCAGCACAAATCTCACCCTAGAGGAAGCTCACACAAACCACTGGACCAAACTTAGAAGGGAAGAAAGAATTCAACTTTCCTCAAGGAAAGAATTCAACTTTCCTTGAAGCCTGGGAAAAGGAGACCTCAAACACAATAATTAAAATAATAATAATAATAATGAAAAGGCAGAGAAATACTGCACAAATGAAGGAACAAACTAAAAACACAGAGGTCCAAATAAATAAATAGGAAATAGGCAAGCCACCTGAAAAAGAATTCAGAATGATACGAAGGATGATCAAAAACCTTGAAAACAAAATGGAGAAAATGCAAGAATCAATTAATAAAGACCTAGAAGAATTAAAGAATAAACACACACAGACAAACAACACAATTGCTGAAATTAAAAATACTCTAGAAGGAATCAATAGCAGAATATCTGAAGCAGAAGAATGAATCAGTGAGCTGGAAGATAAAATGGTGGAAATAACTTCTGAAGAGCAGAATAAAGTAAAAAGAATGAAAAGAACTGATGACAGTCTCAGAGACCTCTGGGACCATATCAAATGCACCAACATTTGAATTATGGAGGTCCCAGAAGAAGAATAGAAAAAGAAAGGGTAAGAGAAAATTTTTGAAGAGGTTATAGTTGAAAATTTCCCCAACATGGAGAAAGAAATAGTCAGTCAAGTCCAAGAGGCACAAAGAGTCCCATACAGGATGAACCCAAGGAGAAACATGCCAAGACACATACTAATCAAACTAACAAAGACTAAACACAAAGAAATAATATTAAAAGCAACAAGGGAGAAGCAACAAGTAGCATACAAGGGAAACCCCATACACTTAACAGCTGATCTTTTGGCAGAAACTCTGCATAGCAGAGGGGAATGGCAGGATATATTTAAAGAACTGAAGGGGGAAAATCTACAACCAAGATTTCTGTACCAGCAAGGATCTCATTCAAAATTGATGGAGAGGTAGAAAGCTTTTCAGATAAGCAAAAGTTAAGAGAATTCAGTACCACCAAACCAGTTTTACAACAAGTGTTAAAAGAACTTATATAGTTAAGAAATACAAGAGAAGGAAAAAAGATCTAAAATCAAGCCCAAACAATTAAGAAAATAGCAATAAGAATATATATATATATATATATATATATATATATATATATATATATATCAATAATTACTTTAAATGTAAATAGACTAAATGCTCCAACCAAAAGACACAGACTGGCTTAACAGATACAAAACAAGACCCATATATATGCTGTCTACAAGAAACCCACTTCAGACCTCAAGACACATATAGACTGAAAGTGAGAGAATAGAAAAATATATTCCATGCAAACAGAAAGCAAAAGATAGATGGAGTAGCAGTCCTCATATCAGACAAAATAGACCTTAAAATAAAGCAGATTGCAAGAGATAAGGAAGGACACTACATAATGATCAAGGGATCAATCCAAGAGGAAGACATAACAACTGTAAATATCTATGCAACCAACATAGTTCAGTTCAGTTCAGTTCGGTTCAGTCGCTCAGTCGTGTCCGACTCTTTGCGACCCCATGAACTGCAGCACACCAGGCATCCCTGTCCATCACCAACTCCCAGAACCTACCCAAATTCATGTCCATTGAGTCAGTGATGCCATCCAATCATCTCATCCTCTGCCATCCCCTTCGCCTCCTGCCCTCATTCTTTCCCAGCATCAGGGTCTTTTCAAATGAATCAGCTCTTCACATGAGGTGGCCAAGGTATTGGAGGTTCAGCTTCAACATCAGTCCTTCCAATGAACACCTAGGACTGATCTCCTTTAGGATGGACTGGTTGGATCTCTTTGCAGCCCAAGGGACTCTCAAGAGTCTTCTCCAACACCACAGTTCAAAAGCATCAATTCTTTGGCCCTCAGCTTTCTTTTTTTTTTTTTTTTCTTTTTTAATTTTTATTATTATTATTATTTTTTTCCCAGTGGGTTTTGTCATACATTGATATGAATCAGCCATGGATTTACATGTATTCCCAATCCCGATCCCCCCTCCCACCTCCCTCTCCACCCGATTCCTCTGGGTCTTCCCAGTGCACCAGGCCCGAGCACTTGTCTCGTGCATCCCACCTGGGCTGGTGATCTGTTTCACCATAGATAGTATACATGCTGTTCTTTTCAAATATCCCACCCTCACATTCTCCCACAAAGTTCAAAAGTCTGTTCTGTGTTTCTGTGTCTCTTTTTCTGTTCTGCATATAGGGTTATCGTTATCACCTTTCTAAATTCCATATACATGTGTCAGTATGCTGTAATGTTCTTTATCTTTCTGGCTTACTTCACTCTGTATAATGGGCTCCAGCTTCATCCATCTCATTAGGACTGGTTCAAATGAATTCTTTTTAATGGCTGAGTAATATTCCATGGTGTATATGTACCACAGCTTCCTTATCCATTCATCTGCTGATGGGCATCTAGGTTGCTTCCATGTCCTGGCTATTATAAACAGTGCTGCGATGAACATTGGGGTGCACGTGTCTCTTTCAGATCTGGTTTCCTCAGTGTGTATGCCCAGAAGTGGGATTGCTGGGTCATATGGCAGTTCTATTTCCAGTTTTTTAAGAAATCTCCACACTGTTTTCCATAGCGGCTGTACTAGTTTGCATTCCCACCAACAGTGTAAGAGGGTTCCCTTTTCTCCACACCCTCTCCAGCATTTATTGCTTGTAGACTTTTGGATAGCAGCCATCCTGACTGGCGTGTAATGGTACCTCATTGTGGTTTTGATTTGCATTTCTCTGATAATGAGTGATGTTGAGCATCTTTTCATGTGTTTGTTAGCCATCTGAATGTCTTCTTTGGAGAAATGTCTGTTTAGTTCTTTGGCCCATTTTTTGATTGGGTCATTTATTTTTCTGGAATTGAGCTTCAGGAGTTGCTTGTATATTTTCGAGATTAATCCTTTGTCTGTTTCTTCATTTGCTATTATTTTCTCCCAATCTGAGGGCTGTCTTTTCACCTTACTTATAGTTTCCTTTGTAGTGCAAAAGCTTTTAAGTTTCATTAGGTCCCATTTGTTTAGTTTTGCTTTTATTTCCAATATTCTGGGAGGTGGGTCATAGAGGATCTTGCTTTGATTTATGTCGGAGAGTGTTTTGCCTATGTTCTCCTCTAGGAGTTTTATAGTTTCTGGTCTTACATTTAGATCTTTAATCCATTTTGAGTTTATTTTTGTGTATGGTGTTAGAAAGTGTTCTAGTTTCATTCTTTTACAAGTGGTTGACCAGTTTTCCCAGCACCACTTGTTAAAGAGGTTGTCTTTTTTCCATTGTATATCCTTGCCTCCTTTGTCAAAAATAAGGTGTCCATAGGTTCGTGGATTTATCTCTGGGCTTTCTATTCTGTTCCATTGATCTATATTTCTGTCTTTGTGCCAGTACCATACTGTCTTGATGACTGTGGCTTTGTAGTAGAGAAATCCCTTGCATTCCTATATACTAACAATGAAAAAACAGACAGAGAAATTAAGGAAACAATACCATTCACCATTGCAACAAAAAGAATAAAATACTTAGGAGTATATCTACCTAAAGAAACAAAGGACCTATACATAGAAAACTATAAAACACTGATGAAAGAAATCAAAGAGGACACAAACAGATGGAGAAACATACCGTGTTCATGGATTGGAAGAATTAATATTGTCAAAATGGCTATTCTACCCAAAGCAGTCTATAGATTCAATGCAATCCCTATCAAGCTACCAACGGTATTTTTCACAGAACTAGACCAAAGAATTTCACAATTTGTATGGAAATACAAAAAACCTCGAATAGCCAAAGTAATCTTGAGAAAGAAGAATGGAACTGGAGGAATCAACCTGCCTGACTTCAGACTCTACCTCAGCTTTCTTTATAGTCCAACTCTTACATCCATACATGACTACTGGAAAAACCATAGCCCTGACTAGATGTACCTTTGTTGGCAAAGTAATGTCTCTGCTTTTTATATGCTGTCTGGTTTGGTAATAACTTTCCTTCCAAGGAGTAAGCATCTTTTAATTTCATGGCTGCAGTCACCATCTGCAGTGATTTTGGAGCCCCCCAAAATAAAGTCAGCTACTGTTTCCATTATTTCCCCATCTATTTTCCATGAAGTGATGGGACCAGATGCCATGATTCAACATAGGAGCACCTCAGTACATAAGGCAAACATTAACAGACATAAAAGGAGAAATTTACAGTAAAACAATAATAGTAGGAGACTTTAACACCCCACTCACACCAATAGACAGATCATCAAAACAAAAAATTAATAAGGAAACATGTCTTAAATGATACATTAGATGAGATGGATATCATTGATAGCTTCAGAACATTTCATCCAAATGCAGAAGAATGCACCGTCTTCTCAAGTGCACATGGAATATTCTCCAGGATAGACCACATCTTGGGTCACAAATCAAGCCTCAGTAAATTTAAGAAAATTGAAATCATATCAAGCATCTTCTCTGACCACAATGCTATGAGACTAGATATCAATTACAAGAAAACAAATGTAAGAAACACAAACAAGTGGAGGTTAAACAACATGTTTTTAAATAACCAACAGGTTACTGAAGAAATCAAAAAAATTCTAGAAACAAATGACAATGAAAACACAACAACTAAAAACCGATGAGATGCAGCAAAAGCAGTTCTAAGAGGGAAGTTTATAGTAATACAATCGTACCTCAAGAAACAAGAAAACATCAAATAGACAACCTAACTTTACACCTAAAACTGGAAAAAGAAAAACAAACAAAAAAACCCCCAAAATTAGTAGAAGAAAAGAAATAAAGATCTGAGCAGAAATAAATGAAAAAGAAATGAAAGAAACAACAGTAAAGATTAATAGAACTAAAACCTGGTTCTTTGAGAAGATAAACAAAATTGACAAACCTTTAGCTAGACTTATCAAGAAAAAAAGAGAGAAGAATCAAATCAACAAAATTAGAAATGAAAAAGAAGAGGTTACAACAGATAATGCAGAAATACAAAGCATTATAAGAGACTATTATGACCAACTATATGGCAGTAAATTAGATAACCTGGAAGAAATGAACAGATTCTTAGAAAACTTCAGTCTTCGAGGACTGAACCAGGAAGAAATAGAAATTATGAACAACTCAATTACAAGCACCGAAATTGAAGCTGTGGTCAAAAATCTCCCAAGAAAAAAGAGTCCTGGACCAGATGGCTTCACAGAAGAATTCTATCAAACTTTTAGAGAAGAATTAATGCCTATCCTTCTAAAGCTCTTTCAAAAAATTGCAGAGGAAGAAACACTTCCAAACTCATTCTATGAGGCCACCATCACCCTAATACAAAAACCAGACAAAGACAACAACAACAAAAAAGAAAACTACAGGCCAATATCACTGATGAACATAGATGCAAAAATCCTCAACAAAATTTTAGCAAACAGAATTCAGCAACACATCAAAAAGCTCATACACCATGATCAAGTTGGGTTTATTCCAGGGATGCAAGGATTCTTCAATATACACAAATCAATCAATGTGATACACCATATTAACAAATTGAAAGATAAAAACCATATGATAATAGATTCAGAAAAAGCCTTTCAGAGAATTCAGCACCCATTTATGATTAAAATTCTTGAAAAAAGTGGACACAGAAGGAACTCACCTCAACATGGTAAAGGCCATATATGATAAGCCTACAGCAAACATTATTCTCAATGGTGAAAAGCTGAAAGCATTCCCCCTAAGATCAGAAACAAGACCAGGGTGTCCACTTCTTTCACCACTATTATTCAACATAGTTCTGGAAGTCCTAGGTACAGCAGTCAGAAAAGAAAAAGAAATAAAAGGAATCCAGATTGGAAAAGAAGAAGTAAAGCTCTCACTGTTTGCAGATGAGATGATACTGTACATAGAAAACCCTAAAGATAGTATCAGAAAATTACTAGAGCTAATCAGTGAGTTTAGCAAAGCTGCAGGATACAAAATCAATACACAGAAATCACTTGCATTTCTATACATTAACAATGAAAAATCAGAAAGAGAAATTAAGGAATCAATCCCATTCACCATTGCAACAAAAAAAAATTAAAAATCTAGGAATAAACTTACCTGAAGAGACAAAAGAACTGTACACAGAAAATTATAAGATACTAATGAAAGAAATCAAAGATGACATAAACAGATGGAGAGATATTCCATATTCCTGGGCAGGAAGAATCAATATTGTGAAAATGACTATACTACCAAGTGCAATCTACAGATTCAATGTGATCCCTATCAAATTACCAATGGCATTTTTCACAAAGCTAGGACAAAAAATTTCATGGTTCATATGGAAGCACAAAAACTCCTGAATAGCCAAGGCAGTCTTGAGAAAGAAGAATGGAGCTGGAGGAATCAACCTTCCTGACTTCAGATTATACTACAAAGCTACAGTCATCAAGACAGTATTGTACTGGCACAAAAACAGAAATATAGACCAATGGAACAAGATAGAAAGCCCAGAAATAAACACATGCACCTATGGGTACCTTATTTTTGACAAAGGAGGCAATATAATGGGGCAAAGATAGCCTCTTGAATAAATGGTGCTGGGGAAACTTGACAGCTATATGTAAAGAATGAAATTAAAACACCCCCTAACACCATGCACAAAGATAAACTTAAAATGGGTTAAAGACCTTAAATGTAAGACCAGAAACTATAATGTAAACTCTTAGAGGAAAACATAGACAGGTAGAACACTCGATGACATAAATCAAAGCAAGATTTCTATGACCCACTTGCTAGAGTAATGGAAATAAAAACAAAAGTAAACAAGTGAGACCTGATTAAACTTAAAAGCTTTTGCACAGCAAAGGGAACTATAAGCAAGGTGAAAAGACAACCCTCAGAAAGGGAGCAAATAACAGCAAATGAAACAACTGACAAAGGATTAATTTCCAAAATATACAAGCTGCTCACACAACTCAATACCAGAAAAATAAACAACTCAGTCAAAAAGTAGGGAAAAAGACCTAAACAGACATTTTTCCAAAGAAGGCATACAGATGACTAACAAACATATGAAAAGATGTTCAACATCACTCATTATTAGAGAAATGCAAATCAGAACTACAATGAGATATCACCTCATACTGATCAGAATGACCATCATCAAAAAATCTACAAGCAATAAATGCTGGAGAGAGTGTGGAGAAAAGGGAATGCTCTTGCACTGTTGGTGGGAATGTAAATTGATACAGCCACTATGGAAGACGGTGTGAAGATTCCTTAAAAACTAGGACTAAAACCACCATATGACCCAGCAATCCCACTGCTAGGCATATACCTTGTGGAAACCAAAATTGAAAGAGACATGTGTATCCCATTGTTCATTGCAGTGCTATTTATAATAGCTAGGACATGGAAGCAACCTAGATGTCCATCAACAGATGAATGGATAAAGAAGTTGTGGTACATATAGGCAATGCAATATTACTCAGTCATAAAAAGGAACACATTTGAGTCAGTTCTAATGAGGTGAATGAACCTAGAACCTATTATACAGAGTGAAGTGAGTCAGAAAGAAAAAGAGAAATACCGTATTCTAATGCATATATATGGAATCTAGAAAAATGGCACTGAAGAATTTATTTACAGGGCAGCAATGGAGAAAAAGACATAGAGAATAGACTTATGGATATGAGGAGAGGGGAGAAGAGGATGAGATGCATGCAAAGAGTAACATGGAAACTTACATACCTTATGTAAAATAGATAGCCAATGGGAATTTGCTATATGGCTCAGGAAACTCAAAGAGGGGCTCTGTATCAACCGAGAAGGATGGGATGGGGAGGGAGATTGGAGGGAGGTTCAAAAGAGAGGGGATATATGTGTACCTATGGCTGATTCATGTTGAGGTTTGACAGAAAACTGCAAAATTCTGTAAAGCAATTATCCTTCAATAAAAAATAAATTAATTTTTAAAAAGTAAATTAGAAAGGCCATGATTGAAAGAAGTGCTTTAAAGTTTTAAAAGTACACAGACAAACATGTACAAACACACATACCTGAAGGATTTCTTTTTCATCAACCTAGCTAGTAATTTTCATTAAATTTATGACTATGTTTCTCAAAAATAGACTTCATGTCTATAACTGAAAAGATTTAAAAACTGATTCATAACTGACTGTATAGTACCTGATTAAAATTATAGGGACTTCCCCGGCAGTCCGGTGACTAAGATGCTGCGCTCCCAATGCAGGGGTCCCTGTTTCAATTCCTGGTCATGAGCTAGACTCCGCATGCTGCAACTGAGTTTGCATGCTGCAACAAAGTTTGAAGATCCTGCATGCTGCAAAAAGACATGGTGCAGCCAGATAAATAAATATTTTAAAAATAAAACAATAATATAAAAGGATACATGCTTATGCTGAAAATTTGATCTTTCTGAAAGGTAAACATTGTTTAGTAAAATATGGATTTGAAATATCAGGGCACATTCATATTTTTGTTCTTGTTGATGTTGTTTAAGTGATATCCTAGTGCCTGTTTGCACCTCCTTAGCCTCATACTGATTATCTTGATGCATAAATAAACCCATACCTAGAGTCAATTCAAGAATATAAGTTATTTATGACTTTTATTTTCTTAGCCCATCATAGGCAAAGTGTAACAGAGAGGCTGAGTTTGATCTTAATTTTCTATACTTCCCTTTAGAACTGCTCAGTCAAACATTCACTAGACACTTATCTGGAAATTTATGGGACAAATATAATGCTAAGTGCTAAAGAAACAAATTGACATATTTCCTCATTTTAAGAAGCTCATATTATAATTGGCTTAAAAATGTATAAACAGTAATTATTTGATACAAGAATGTTTTATTAATATGTATGGCTTTGCCACTTTACTTAAATTCCCAAACTTCATTCACTATCTCCTGATATTTATTCTTTTTGGATATATGAACTATGATATATTTAATATTTTCTCATAGATTGAGCCATCATTTTCCCCCAATTATTGAAAAAGGAACATTTTATAAGACCAGTGTATAAAAACCTATTATCATTTACCACAAGGGAAAGTAATCTTAAAAATAAATACAATTAAAAAGTGTATTAAGTAATCTTAAAAATTAAAGTGCATAAAGTAAGCTTAAAAATAAATTACATTTTTAAAATAAAGTACAATTTAAAAGTGCATAAATTACATTTACTTAAAATTTATTTTTTGTAAGTTATTTATTATTTATAATAAATTATATTATTTATAGTAAATTTATAATTATATTGTTTATTATAAATAATTTATAATAAATTATATTGTTTATTATAAATAATTTATAATAAATGAATATATTAATAATTAATAAATAAATCAACAATTTATTATTAATAAATTAATGTGATAAACTTATAATAAATTATATTATTTATTTATAAATAAAATTTTTTATTATTGTTATTTATTTAAAATAAATTACAATTAAAAAGTGCATAAAGTGCATAAAGTAATCTTAAAAATAAATACAATTAAAAAGTGCATAAAAACTGTGCTTTTGCTTCAGTTGTGTCTGATTTTTTCTTTGGACTGAAGCCCACCAGGCTCCTCTGTCGATGGGATTCTCCCGGCAAGAATACTGGAGTGGGTTGCCGTGCCCTCCTCCAGGGGATTTTCCCAATCCAGAGATCAAACCCATGTCTCTCATGTCTCCTGCGTTGGCAGTCAGGTTCTTTACCACTAGTGCCACCTGGGAAGCCCAATTAAAACGGTGAGTTCTGTCTAAATAGCTTCACCACACCAAGATTCTGAGTCTCCATCTACTCTCCCTAGGTTAAAAAAGAGAAGTTTAGCAATGTCACCAGAAAGCTAAAGACTTCACCAGACTGGAATTTCTGCCTGAGTTGATTGGAAGTTAGAAAGGCTATTGAAAAGGGGATTACTTTCTCACTTTGTAATTCAATATTATTTTTGTTTTCAGTTTGTTCTGATTTTTGTCTCTGTTTTCTTCTTCCTGTCTTCCTGTAGGTTATGGGAAGATTTTCTAAAATTTCATTTTTATTCATGTGTAGTGCCTTTAAGTGTGTATCTCACATTCAAAATAGGACAACTTTTTGTGGTTGTTATATATTTTTAACCACAGCCTATTTGTGCCATCATTTTACCAGTTCTTTTGAAGCATAAATACCTTACCCCCCTTTACTTCCCTTTATTCTCCTCTATTTATAAACTTATTTTCTTAAATATTTCCTCTACATACATTTAGAAGCATATTAGATGGTGGTATCATGGTTGCTTCAACTGGAATAATTTAAAAAACACAAATTAGAGAATTCAAGAGGAAAAGCAAAGTCTGTTGTATTTACACATGTTTTTGCCTACTCTATCCTTTCTTCCTTCCAAGGTTTATTCTTTATTTTCTTTCTGTTTAGAACATTCAGTCACTAGTACCAGTTTTTTTTTTTTTGCACCAAGTGTGGGATACATGAGGTGAAAAGAACACCCAGGGAGCTCAACATCATGTCATGCCTTGAATGTCAAATCCCTAGTCAAATTGTCAACTTCTCTGTAACTTCAGAATCTCCTTATATTTCTTGTTATATAATGTCCAGGGCTTGTAGTTGTACTTAGTGTGATGAATAGGAAAAAGTGCATCTAATCCATCGTTTCAGAAGCCTAATTCAAGATTCTATCCAAATTTATTTCAAGTACCACTAGTAAGTGCATTCCAGCTCTGAACATATTTGCTTAAACTCTTTAGTATTATTGGCTCTCACCCATGGCATCTTCTAAAGTACTATTATCAGTTAGATCGCTTTTCATTTAATTTAGTTGATTTTGTAATCCCATGGAGTAGCATTGTGACAAGTATACGGAATTTAAAGCTAAACAACCTGTATTTGCATGTCACCTCTACCACTTGCTAGCTGGGTGGTCTTAAAGAATTAATGTAAACACCTTTTTAGTTATAGTGTTCTCTAAAATCAATATCAGTATTGATGATACTGGTAGTATCAATATCTTCCTCCTCACAGATTTTTGGTGAGATTAGACCATTCAGGTATGACCTAAATCAAATCCCTTATGATTATACAGTGGAAGTGAGAAATAGATTTAAAGGACTAGATCTGATAGACAGAGTGCCTGATGAACTATGGATGGAGGTTCATGACATTGTACAGGAGACAGGGATCAAGACCATCCCCATGGAAAAGAAATGCAAAAAGGCAAAATGGCTGCCTAAGGAGGCCTTACAAATAGCTGTGAAAAGAAGAGAAGCAAAAAGCAAAGGAGAAAAGGAAAGATATTCCCATTTGAATGCAGAGTTCCAAAGAATAGCAAGGAGAGATAGGAAAGCCTTTCTCAGTGATCAATGCAAAGAAATAGAGGAAAACAACAGAATGGGAAAGACTAGAGATCTCTTCAAGAAAATTAGAGATACTAAGGGAACATTTCATGCAAAGATGGGTTCAATAAAGGACAGATGGTATGGACCTAACAGAAGCAGAAGATATTAAGAAGAGGTGGCAAGAATACACAGAAGAACTGTACAAAAAAGATCTTCATGACCCAGATAATCACGATGGTGTGATCACTCACACTCACCTAGAGCTAGACATCCTGGAACGTGAAGTCAAGTGGGCCTTAGAAAGCATCACTACGAACAAAGCTAGTAGAAGTGATGGAATTCCAGCTGAGCTATTTCAAATCCTAAAAGATAATGCTGTGAAAGTGCTGCACTCAATATGTCAGCAAATTTGGAAAACTCAGCAGAGGTCATGGGACTGGAAAAGGTCAGTTTTCATTCCAATCCCAAAGAAAGCTCAAACTACCGCACAATTGCACTCATCTCACATGCTGGTAAAGTAATGCTCAAAATTCTTCAAGCCAGGCTTCAGCAATACGTGAACCATGAACTTCCAGATGTTCATGCTGGTTTTAGAAAAGGCAGAGGAACCAGAGATCAAACAGCCAACATCTGCTGGATCATTGAAAAAGCAAGAGAATTCCAGAAAAACACCTATTTCTGCTTTATTGACTATGCCAAAACATTTGACTGTGTGGATCACAATAAACTTTGGAAAATTCTGAAAGAGATGGGAATACCAGACCACCGGACCTGCCTCTTGAGAAACCTGTATGCAGGTCAGGAAGCAACAGTTAGAACTGGACATGGAACAACAGACTGGTTCCAAATAGGAAAATGGGTACGTCAAGGCTGTATATTGTCACCCTGCTTATTTAACTTATATGCAAAGTACATCATGAGAAACGCTGGGCTGGAAGAAGCACAAGCTGGAATCAAGATTGCTGGGAGAAATATCAATAACTTCTGATATGCAGATGATACCACCCTTATGGCAGAAAGTGAAGAGGAACTAAAAAGCCTCTTGATGAAAGTGAAAGAGGAGAGTGAAAAAGTTGGCTTAGAGCTCAACATTCAGAAAACTAAGATCATGGCATCTGGTCCCATCACTTCATGGCAAATAGATGGGGAAACAGTGGAAACAGTGTCAGACTTTATTTTTTTGGGCCCCAAAATCACTGCAGATGGTGATTGCAGCAATGAAATTAAAAGACACTTACTCCTTGGAAGGAAAGTTATGACCAACCTCGACAGCATATTAAAAAGCAGAGACATTACTTTGCCAAAAATGACCATCTAGTCAAGGCTATGGTTTTTCCAGTGGTCATGTATGGATGTGAGAGTTGGACTGTAAAGAAAACTGAGCACTGAAGAATTGATGCTTTTGAACTGTGGTGTTGGGGAAGACTCTTGAGAGTCCTTTGGACTGCAAGGAGATCCAACCAGTCCATCCTAAAGGAGATCTGTCCTGGGTGTTCATTGGCAGGACTGATGTTGAGGCTGAAACTCCAATACTTTGGCCACTTCATGCAAAGAGCTGACTCATTGGAAAAGACCCTGATGCTGGGAAAGATTGAGGGCAGGAGGAGAAGGGGACAGCAGAGGATGAGACGGCTGGATGGCATCACCGACTCAATGGACATGAATTTGAGTGAACTCCGGGAGTTGGTGATGGACAGGGAGATCTGGCGTGCTGCGATTCATAGGGTCGCAAAGAGTTGGACACGACTGAGCAAGTGAACTGAACTGGCTGAAAGTGTAACAATGCATGTGGAAACATTCTTGGACCATAATAGGTGTTTAATGATGTTAATGAAATCTGATGTCTTCAGAGCACACTGTTTAACCAGCATTACCATCTTAAATAAGATTACTTTTACCATAGTTACTAAAAGGAAAGGTAAGAATATCTAAATTGAAGCATGGATGGACTAGAAGATAGAACTAAGTTACATAATTTTTGTAGCTAGCCATATTAGAAAAAAATGGTGGTAACCCCACTGGATCAACTCTAGCAGTCATATTAAACTGGCATGCTGTAAAGACACAGGTGGGGTTCAACAGGTTCCCTGGGCCTCCTGCTGTGGAGTAGACATATGCTGGATCAGTCAGAATAGCGTGTGTGCAGCCATAGACATCTAAGGTAATCCCAGACCTGTTATTGCTCAATCTCAGGTGGCTGAAAGCCACTAGTCCCTCTAAGAAGTTGGAGTACACCAACTGCTCAGAGGTTATGTAACTGTTAGCATGCTAGGTCTTATTTGTTATTGGAATTAACGAGATAAATTGCTTCACTAAGAATAGCTGTGCAACATCACACTCTTCTTCCCTTCTTCCTTTCTGATTTGATTTCATGATGAGATGAAACTGAGAGTGGCAGTATTTACTCTGTGATCTGGGGTGGGAAAGTCTGAGGACAAAATCTACCATGCTGAGAATGGAGGAACAAAGAGATGTTAGGAACCTGAGTTTTCTATGATTTTGTTGAATCACTGGATTAACTGGTCCTGTATATTGATGATGCTGCTATGCAAGATCATAATTGCTTCAGTGTTTGAGTCACTTTTATCTGGGTCTTCCCTTCTGGCTCATCTGGTAAAGAATCTGCCTGCAATGTGGGAGACCTGGGTTCAATCCCTGGGTTGGGAAGATCCCCTGGAGAAAAGAAAGGCTACCCACTCCATTATTCTGGCCTGGAGAATTTCATGGACTGTATAGTCTATAGGATTGCAAAGAATCAGACACAACTGAACAACTTTTACTTTCACAGTTTCTTTTATTTAGACAGAGTGTGAGAACATTTCGTAAATTTCTATACATACATAAAGAGAACGCTGGAGTGAGTTGCCATTTCCTCTTGCATTGGCATGTGGATTCTTTATCATTGAGCCACTTGGGAAGCCAAAAAGAATGATAGAAATAATTGAATTATTGCACACACACATTATATATCAAATGGAGTATCAAATGGTTTTTGAAATAACATGGAGCTATGTTGTTTCCTCTATCTTCCCTCTGATATAAAAGAAACTTAAAAATTGCAACATAACCCCATCTCAGTGAAAAAGAACTAATGAGTCTCTTGATGGAAGTGAAAGAGGAAAGTGAAAAAGTTGGCTTAAAACTCAACATTCAAAAAACAGAGATCATAGCATCTGGTCCCATCACTTCATAGCAAATAGATGGGGAAACAGTGACAGACTTTATTTTGGGGGGCTCCAAAATCATGCAGATGGTGACTGCAGCCATGAAATTAAAAGACACTTGCTTCTTGGAAGAAAAGCTATGACCAACCTAGACAGCATATTAAAAAGCAGAGACATTACTTTGCCAATAAAGGTCCATCTAGTCAGGGCTGTGTTTTTTCCAGTGGTCATGTATGGATGTGAGAGTTGGACTATAAAGAAAGCTGAGCGCCAAAGAACTGATGCTTTTGAACTGTGGTAGTGGGGAAGACTCTTGAGAGTCGCTTGGATTGCAAGGAGAACAAACCAGTCAATCCTAAAGAAAATCAGTACTAAATATTCATTGGAAAGACTGATGCTGAAGCTGAACCTCCAATACTTTGGCCACCTGATGCAAAGAACTGACTCATTTGAAAATACCCTGATGCTGGGAAAGATTGAAGGCAGAAGGAGAAGGAGACGACAGAGGATGAGATGGTTGGATGGCATCACCGACTTGAGGTACATGAGTTTGAGCAAGCTCTGGGAGTTGATGATGGACAGGGAAACCTGGTGTGCTGCAATCCATGGGGTTGCAAAGAGTTGGACACTACTGAGTGACTGAACTGAACTCAATATCCTCATTTTTTGGGCTGCAGTAAATTTTTACCCTCAAAGTTAAACATTTTCATGGAAATAGATGGTGCTTAGTAAGGGAAAAGTCCACTGAATGTTCTGCTTTTCTGGATTGTGTAAATCCAGAGAAGAAATTCTATCACAGAGGCCAGTTGTTGACTGATTAGCAAGTGGTAACATCACTGTGTGAAGAAAGGGGTGGGTTGTTTTCTGCAGGTCCCTAAGGCCTAACTTCTGGCCTCACTAGCTGCTGGTGCTCCTCCCTCAAACATTAGCTTTAACCTTCGGAAGGTTGATACTCCCAGTGGGTGAGCACTGACGTATAGTCTGAATGGTGTCTGAGGTCAGTAATGCACTCATAATCATTTTGGTATTTAACTTCAAAGCTAGGGACTCAATTAGGGAGATTAAAGGTAACTAAAGCAGGACTTAAGTCATCTTTCCTTACACGTCCTTAATATAAGCAAAATCACTCTTATGTCAGGGTCTTTAAAAATCCATTTGGAGAAGTGTTAATCAATTCTTCATTTATTTATCAGACATTTATTGAGCAGAATGTGGGGTCCTTTGAATAAGACAGGGCCAATGAGACCTGGCCCCAGTCATCAGGGAGGTTGCAAACAGCCCACCAGGAAATGCAGAGAATAAGAGAAAATAATAAAAGAAGAGAAATGACAGAAGGTCTCAGGAGTGGAGCAAATAAGAGAGAGCACACTTCAAACCTAGGGTGATCTACCTGGGGAATTAAGAAAGGTGTGTGCAGGAAGTGACTGTGAGATGGTTCCTGAGGGAATGAGTGAGTTTAAACATGAGGAATCACAGGCACAGAGCGTTTTAGCATCTCAGCACAATGAAGAATGTGCTGAAACCAACACAATGAAACCAACATATGCTTCAACCTGGCTTTGCTCTTAGTAACTAGACTTATTTTAGGAAATGAGTCACACTGAGTCTGTTTCTTCATCTTTAAAATGGATATAATAGTATTCACCTTATAGATTCAGAAGAATTAAGTTTTGTGGCTCATTGTAAGTATTAGTGTCTGACCTAATTTTTACCTAAGGTCCATTAACTGTTATTATTACTTGCACCACATCATCCAGAAAAGGGAACATTTGAGAAGGATTCTTGAAGGAATTATAAAAAATGGAAAGGTGTGCATTATAGATGACTGAGAAACATATTTGAAGACCCAGAGAACTCAAAGCATGGGAACCAGGAAGTGGTTTTTGGAGAAGAGTCATGACAGAAATGGAGATGAGAGAATAAAATGTAGGTGTGACTCTGAGAATAGGGCCTGGGAATACCAAAGTTCCCATCAAAATGTCAAAATATAGCACTGGTCAGCTGTGGTATTAGCATCCTAGAACCATGGCATAAACAATGATGAAGTAAGAATGTCTCAAACTAAATAGTAATCAGATGCAAGAGAACAACTGTATTTGATCACCATTACTGGAGTAACTTTTTTCTTAGTGTTGGGATTTTTTTTCTGAAGTGTGGGATCGTCATGCATCCTGTAGATTCTTTTGCTGTGGTTCAGAGACTCTCTAGTTGTGGCACACAGGCTCCAGAGTGCATGGGCTTAGTTGCTCCATGGTATGTGGAATCGTAGTCCCTTAACTCTAGGGATCAAACCCACACACCCTGCATTGCAAGATAGATTCTTAACTGCTGGACCACCACTTAAATCCTGCAACCTTCTTTAAGTGACTTAATTTTCTAAAAATCTCCAATGTAGAGGAGAATTCAGAGAACAAGCATGTGAGTGAAACATTGACAGAAATTTGCAAATATTATAGGTTGCATATGAGCCACTGTACTGAGAATGCATCGCACAAATGCTGGGACCGCCTCCTGTCCACCACCTCCATATCAAACCAAGTCCACATAGAGAGTACCACTAAGTACCCTGTCCAGGTTAAATCTTACTGAGCTTCGTAATAGACTGGCTATCCTTCTCTACACAGCATGTAAGATAGCTACTAGCCTTTGGCTGGTGTTTAAAACTAGCTCTGTCCCTTCTTCAGTCTCTTGCTAGTTTGTTGAAACTTAAATATACTAAGAACTAGCAAAAGTAAAAATTTTGAGCTGTGAAACTGAAGACCAAGCAGAGAAATATGGCAGAAGAGGAGGCCGGAGAGATTTGCAGCTTACTTGATTCACCACTCCTGGCTTTGAACATAGTGCTAAGGGGTCATGAGTCATAGAATGTAGGTAGCGTCTAAAAAATGAAATGACCCTTAACCAACAATCAGCAAGGAAACTTGAAACTCGGTCCTACAATCACATGAAACTGAACCTTCCAACAATCTGAGCATGTTTGAAAGTGGATTTATCTAAAGATCTTTCAGAAAGGAAGATACCTGATGATTGATCCCTTGCTATCAGTCTTGTGAGACTCCAAGGAAAGAACCTGTTGACCCCTGCTATACCCAGAATTTCACCTTCTGAAATAGAGTTAATAAATTTGCATTGTTTTAAACCTCTAAGTGTATAGTAATTTGTTATAGCATCAATAGAAAACTAATAATACAATTAATTGAAACTCTCTAAAAACTTTTTCCCAACTAATGAGCGGCATGGGAAAATAGCCCAGTACCTTCCTGTGGCACCAAGGGAAGAGAGCACTCACAGAACACTCAGGCAGGCGGAATCATTTAAGTTACCTCCAGGCCAAAGTAAGGATCAGTGTACATGGAAGTTAGATTACTGAGCTTGTGGGCTATGGAAATCCCTCCTGTAACTGAAGCTTCATGGCATATGAACACAGCTGCAACTTCCTGGTATAAAATTCCCAGTGTGGGTTCTGAAGAAATGGGGAACAGGAAACAAGGGAAGTAGAAAACCTAATTAGTAAGATTAATCATGATAAAACACAAAGGTAGTTTTCTGCTCTCTATAAGATGATAAGGATATAATGCATGAAACTACAGATAAATCCCCACATTCATGAGAATTACTGTAGAACAGGTGCTGCCCAGCCTGGGGATACAAGACCATGGAGGGTGGACTGAGGTATGAAGGGCTGAGAATAATAATTCTATGGCTCATTTCCACTGGCTAGGTGGCTGGGTTGCAAGAGCTGTAGCTGGCTTCCTCTTCTTGCTCCCCTGAACCTTCCAGAAGGTTCCACTCCTACCAGATCATGGAGGGATGGAGATCATTGAACTTGACCTTGAAGGTGATGTCAAATGCAATATCATGTACACAGTGCCTGGCCTGTGTGATGCTGTTACATCATCATCGTCATCAATCATCACATTCACTAGGCATTTTCTACATGCCAAGCACTTTGTGCATTTTATCTCATTTTATGCTCACTATAACACTCTATGAGCAGTGTGCGTGTGTGTGTGTTTGTGTGTGTGTGTGTGTATGTGTGTGTGTTAGTCACTCAGTCGTGTTTGACTCTACGACCTCATGGACCTGTCAGGCTCCTCTGTCCATGGAATTTTCCAAGCAAGAATACTGGAGTGGGCTGACATTCCCTTCTCCAGGGGATCTTCCCAACCCAGGGATCAAACCCAGGTCTCCTGTGTTGCAGGCAGATTCTTTACCATCTGAGGCACCAGGGGGACCCAACACACACTTAGGTAAGTAATACTATTATACCATTTTACAGATAAAGAAACTGAGGTTTAGGGAGCTTAAACAGCTTGCTCAAGGACTAGAACTAGAAAATGATAGCTGACCCTGAGAAGTCTAACTTCAGCGTTCTTATTCCTTAACATGCGTCACATTTTCTTCTTGTGCAGCTGCTCTGAATGCTCTGAAGGGGCATCCAAGGGCTGTTTCGCACTAAACTGAGAAAATGCACAACCCTGAGCTGCAGGACCTAAAGGTCCTGGGCTGGTGCTGTCATAGCCTCCTCAATGTGCTCTTGTCTGTATCAGCAGAGGCCCAGGAGCAGAAGTCCAGGTTGCCAGGGGTCCAGAGGTCCTTTCCAGATATGCCTTTTATCCTTCTTTCTTATTCTTCGTTCTGAACTCAGGGCTCTGTCCAACTTCTCTCATTTTTGTTGCTTAACTTCCTCCTCCTTGTATCTTCAGAGGCAGTGTCTTGTCTTTCTCCTCAGCTTTGTCTTCAGATGCCGGTGGTAGCAAGACTCTTGGCTCTTAATTCCAAAGGCCTTCCCCTGCGGCTGCCTCAGACAGCCTAGCCCACCACCTTGAAACCAGAGCTCCTGTTAGGTCTTATGTTCCAGGTTCTTAGGTTCATTCTGTTGAGACGCCAGTGTGAACAGTCCTTGAATCTGCCAAACATTCTCACCACCAGACCACATCTCCACTGCAGGGGTCCTGCTTCCCAACCTGAAACCTGGGATAATATTAATTTATTCCAAGTTAAATCCTCCAGCAAATATCCATATTTTAAAAATAGTACAGTTGTTTCTCCCCACTGTGAGTCTGTCTCTGGGAATGCATTCACTGAAATTTCATCGTCACCAGCCGCCTGGGTTTCTCTCCCTTGTTCACACTCTTCTCACCCAGAGGGAGCATTTTATTTTCTGCAACCACAGCCCATGCTCCAGCTAGAATTCCACTGCACTCAGTCTACACTATAGCACTTCCTTCTTAACCTAACCTAGGACTTTAAAACAAACCTTTGTTTAAAAAGTAATAAATTCATATGGTAAAAAGCTAAAACAGGACAAATGGCATTTAATGAACAATGTACTTCCAGCTCCATTTGGCCAAAGATCCCACTGTGAACTGTTGTTGCATTTGCTGTCTAGAAAATTTTCATACAATCATAAGTACATGCACATTTATTTGAAATAAATCATATTCTACACAATATGCAATGTATAATGTTTTGTGGACTTTTTTCTATGCTAGAGATGTTGCCTTTTCAGCATATGCAGAAGAACTCTATCTCATTTTTTAACATCTATTTGATAAACATACATAGCTATATCCTAGATTTTTCAATCAATTCCATGGTAACAGATATTTAACTGTTTTCTGTATTTTTTGCTACTATAGCATTATTTTAATGAGTATATATGTATATATGTGTGTGTATATGTACATGTAATGTCTATATTTAAATAGTCTTCCAATTACCCCTTTATTTCCTTTATATTATAAGATTACCTAGTTGCATTTATTTTGTAACTCATTTGTTTTTCCCCATTAAACTGTAATCTCTTTAAGGAAAGGGACTTTATCTATTTCTTCTTCTCCTTTTTTGGTTCATTTCTGTATCTCTGGCACTTAAAATAGTGTCTGGAACATAGGTGATATTCAATAATTTTTTGAATAAATGAATTAGTGAGGAAAGAGATTTTTCTTACATGATAAAAACCTCAAGTGGAGATGAAAACTTAAGGCATTTACTAGGGATATTGTGGCTGGTAAAGAATCCACCTGCAATACGGGAAACCTGGGTTTGACCCCTGGGTTGAGAAGGTCCCCTGGAGAAGGGAAAGGATACCCACTCCAGTATTCTGGTCTAGAGAATTCCATGGACTGTGTAGTCCATGGGGTCACAAAGAGTCAGCTACAACTGAGCGACTTTCACTCAGGGATTTACTGGAGATTGCTAAGTGTCTTTTAGGTAGTACCAATGTTTCATTCACCAAGAATTTTGAAAAGGCTTGTTCTCACTCGTTCTCCAACCATATGAAAACAGTTTACTACCTTTATTGTAAGGTCAGGGCCCCTTTACCCTCCTCATACATTAATTCTTAACCTTGCAGGCATGTGGACCTCCTAGACTACACATTAAATCTCTGTTCATGACTTCCCCCATAGATGCCCTTTAGTCTGTTTTCACTTGCCCACTCACACTAGTGACAGTCACTATCAAAACTGTAGATACAGGGGGAATGGCCACATGGGCTTGGAAGCAGGCACCATCCTTTGGGACAAGGAACCCTAGAGAACCCGACTACCATAGTATGATTTAAAAAGATAAGAGTCTGTGTGTTTGTGTGTGTTTTGGGTAGGTATTATTACACTGCCCTGGGCATGCTAGAGCAAGAATTTTACTTTCTCAAGTCTAATTTCAATATTACCAATACTGGAAAATACAAGTATTTTAGACACTTTTATAAGAGTTGAGTATTTTTCATACAGTTGTCTTTCTTTTTAAGAATTTACCAAATCTCCTTCCCTCCAGGTTTTTTTTTGTTGTTGTTTTGTTTTTAACAAGAAGCAAAATAGGAATGTCTATAGGAATTAAGAACATTGGGAAAAATAGAGGAAATTTGTTCTTTAATATGAACATTGCCATAGTTGTTGAAGCAAGTACATTTAAGAAAAATAAAAGGGTTGATGTGCTACAATATAGACAATTAATGTATGGAAGCTCTAACCCTGAGAAGGGTGTCTGGTGCTGAAAGTAAAGCCCAATGCTATAAAGAACAATACTGCATAGGAACCTACAATGTTAGGTTCATGAATCAAGGTAAATTAGAAGTGATCAAACAGACGATGGCAAGAGTGAACATCAACATTTTAGGAATCAGTGAACTAAAATGGACTGGAATGGGCGAATTTAATTCAGATGACCTTTACATCTACTACTGTAGACAAAAATCCCTTAGAAGAAATGGAATATCCCTCATAGTCAACAAAAGAGTCCAAAATGCAGTATTTGGGTGCAAATATTGTCTCAAAAATGATAGAATGATCTCTGTTCATTTCCAAGGCAAACTATTCACTATCACAGTAATCCCAGGCTGTGCCCCAACCACTAATGCCAAAGAAGCCAGGGTTGAACAGTACTATAAAGACCTACAAGACCTTCTAGAACTAACACCAAAAATTATGTCCTTTTCATCACAGGGGATTGGAATGCAAAAATAGGAAGTCAAGAGATACATGGATTAACAGGTAAGTTTATAATACTTTGGCCTTGGAATACAAAATGAAACAGGGCAAAGACAAAAAATGTTTTGTCAAGAGAATGCACCGGTCATGGCAAACACCCTCTTCCAACAACACAAGAGATGACTCTACACACGGACATCACCAGACGGTCAACACCAAAATCAGATTGATTATATTCTTTGCAGCCAAAGATGGAGAAGCTCTAAACAGTCAGCAAAAACAAGACTGGGAGCTAACTGTGGCCCAGATCATGAACTCCTTATTGTCAAATTTGGACTTAAATTGAAGAAAGTAGGGAAAACCACTAGGCCATTCAGGTTATGACCAAAATCAAATCCCTTACGTTTATATAGTGGAAATGACAAATGGATCCAAGGGATTGGATTTGGTAGACAGAGTGCCTGAAGAACTATGAGTGGAAGTTTGTAACATTATACAGAAGACAGTGATCAAAACCATCCCCAAGAAAAAGAAATGCAAAAAGGCAAAATGGTTGTCTGAGGAGGCCTTACAAATACCTGAGAAAAGAGGAGAAGTGAAAGGCAAAGGAGAAAAGGAAAGATATATCCATCTGAATGCAGAGATCCAAAGAATAACAAGGAGAGATAAGAAAGCTTTCCTAAGTGAACAACGCAAAGAAATAGAGGAATACAATATAATGGGAAAGACTAGCGATCTCTTCAAGAAATTTAGAGATATCAAGGGAATACTTCATGCAAAGATGAGCGGAATAAAGGACAGAAACAGTATGGACCTAACAGAAACAGAAGCTATTAAGAAGAGGTGGCAAGAATACACACAACTATACAAAAAGATCTTAATGACCTGGATAACCATGATGGTGTGATCACTTACCTAGAGCTGGACATCTTGGAGTGCAAAGTCAAGTGGGCTTTAGGAAACATCACTATGAACAAAGCTAGCAGAGATGATGGAATTCCAGCTGAGCTATTTCAACTCCTAAAAGATGATGCTGTTGCACTCAATATGCCAGCAAATTTGGAAAACTCATCAGTGGCCCCATGACTGGAAAAGGTCAGTTTTCATTCCAATCCTGAAGAAAAGCAATGCCAAAGCATGCTCAAACTACTGCACAATTGCACTCATCTCACACACTAGCAAAGTAATGCTCAAAATTCTCCAAGCCAGGCTTCAACAGTACGTGAACCATGAACTTCCAGATGTTCAAGCTGGATTTAGAAAAGGCAGAGGAACCAGAGATCAAATTGCCAACATCCATAAGGTCATAGAAAAAGCAAGAGAATTCCAGAAAAACATCTACTTCTGCTTCATTGACTACACCAAAGCCTTTGACTGTATGGATCACAGCAAACTGTGGAAAATTCTGAAAGAGATGGGAATACCAGACCACCTGACCTGCTTCCTGAGAAACCTGTATGCAGGTTAAGAAGCAACAGTTAGAACCAAACATGAAAAAATGGATGGCTACTAATTGGGAAAGAAGTATATTGTACATCAAGGCTGTATATTGTATATTGTCACCCTGCTTATTTAACTTATATGCAGAGTACAGCGTATAAAATGCAGGGCTGGATGAAGCACAAGCTGGAATCAAGATTGCTGGGAGAAATATAAACAACCTCATATATGCAGATGACACTACCCTTATGGCAGAAAGCGAAGAGGAACTAAAGAGCCTCTTGATGAAGGTAAAAGAAGAGCGTGAAAAAGCTGGCTTAAAACTCAACATTCAAAACACTAATACCATGACATCCAGTTCCATCACTTATGACAAATATGGGGAAACAATGGGAACAGTGACAGACTTTATTTTCTTGGGTTCCAGAATAACTGCAGGTGGTGACTCTAGCCATGAAATTAACAGATGCTTGTTCCTTGGAAGAAAAACTATGACCAACATAGACAGCATATTAAAAAGGAGAGACGTCACTTTGCCAACAAAGTCCGTATAGTCAAAGCCATGGCTTTCCAGTAGTCATGTATGGATGTGAGAGTGGTACCATAAAGAAGGCTGAGTACCAAAGAATTGATGCTTGCTAACTGTGATGTTGGAGAAGACTCTTGAGAGTTCCTTGGTCGGCAAGGGTATCAAACCAGTCAATTCTAAAGGAAATCAATATTCATTTTAAGAACTAATGCTGAAGCCCTAATATTTTGGCCATCTGATGCTAAGAGTGGACTCATTGGAAAAGACCTTGATGCTGGGAAAGATTGAAGGCAGGAGAAGGGGACAACAGAGGATGAGATGGTTGGACATCATCACTGATTCAGTGGACATGAGTTTGAACAAGGTCTGGGAGATGGTGAAAGACAGGGAAGCCTGGCGTGTTGCAGTCCATGGAGTTGCAAAAAGTCGGACATTTCTGAGTGATCAAACATAACAAACCCTGAGAAGATGTAAAACATATTAAAAAATATAAAATACTGTATATTCCTCTTAACTGAAAAGCTATATTCACAAAAAAAAACAGTTTTTTTTTTTGGGAAAAAAAACTGGTTTGAAAAATAGTATGACGTTAAGTAAAAGCTGATACTAGAAGATAGAAATATAAATGGAGCTGTCAGTTCCTTATAAGTATATATTGCATATGCTGGTGCTAATTTGCTTCGGTCGTGTCTGACTCTTTGCTACCCCATGGACTGTAGCTTGCCACCCTCCTCTGTCCATATGATTCTCAGGGCAAGAATACTGGAGTGCATTGCCATGCCCTCCTCCAGGGGATCTTCCCAACCCAGGGATCGAACTTGCATCTGTTATGATTCCTGCATTGGCAGGCAGATTCTTTACCACTAGCACCACATATGTATCAAAATAAAAATAATAAATTCAGCATATTACCTAAGATTGTCAGGGATAATCTCATAAGATTGCCTGCATATCTTAAAATAGGAATACTAGAAAGCATAAAATTAACCTATATTTACCTCTCTTGCTTGGTAGAGACTTTTTATCTCCTTCCCCCATGTTTTAAGCAATGATGGCAGATTTGCTCAGATGGCTCAGCAGTTAAAGAATCTGCCTGCAATGGAGGAGGCACAGGAAACATGGGTTTGATCCCCAGGTCAGGAAGTTCCCCTGGAGGAGGTCATGGCAACCCATTCCAATATTCTTGCCTGGAGAATCCCATGGACAGAAGAGCCTGGCAGGTTATAGTCCATAGGGTCTCAAAGAGTCGGACACAATTAAAGCAATTGAGCACACACAGTGTTGGAAAAACCATTCATTTGAGGACTGCTACTGCTGCTGCTGCTAAGTCGCTTCAGTCGTGTCCGACTCTGTGCGAACCCATAGATGGCAGCCCACCAGGCTCCTCTGTCCCTGGGATTCTCCAGGCAAGAATACTGGAGGGGGTTGCCATTTTCTTCTCCAATGCATGCATGCATGCTAAGTCACTTCAGTCGTGTCTGACTCTGTACAATGCTATAGAGAGGAGCCCATCAGTCTCCTCTGTCCACAGGATTCTCTAGGCAAGAATACTGGAGTGGGTTGCCATTTCCTTCTCCTCATTTGAGGACTGTACTTCTCCAACTATCTATGGAAAAGGGTCAATTTTCCCCCCATCCATCCTTAACTGTTATTTTTATAAAGTACAATAAAGAATACATTACTAGGAGCATAAAGTAAAAAATAGGAATATATAAAGCAAATGAAAGCCATACATTAGGGCCATATTTTTAAACATCAAATGGAACAGGCATAAAATGAATTCCAACCTGCTGTACAAGTTTCTTCAGCTTATTCTCAATGTATCACGTTCCCTAGCAGACAGATGATAAACTATGAGAGATCATCTCTAGCACATAGATCACAATAGAAGACTTTACTAAGGAATGCATTTATTTTCTAGGGTTTAATTTCTTGTCCATTTATTCTTTTCAAACACTCTACGAATTTTTGACTCTCACAGTGGCATTCTGTTTAAATCCTTCTTATATTCCTCCTAGAAATTCAAAGTACCTTTTGATGGAAAAAGCTTTGGAAGACCTCTATTCAATTCAGTAGCTAGGCCTGAGATGGTAAATTCCTTTTACCAATTTCAGCTGCTTGCTAGGCAGCACATTTCAGGCCACAGAGCCCAGTACCCCAGCCCTACAAGCCTCTGTCCACTCATATTCCTACTTATCACCGCAGAGAGGCCCTCAAATCTTTTTTAAGGCTCAGGGGTATTTTTATTCAATTTCCCTTAGTTCTCCCAAAGCTGAATGACAAAATCCTTCCTCTCCTATTCTTTTGGCTTTCATTTTTATTTCCCCAGTATTTTATTTCTGCTTTTGCTAATACTCCACAAGAGAAGAAATGTACACATTAGTATGCAATAAACACAAAACTCTTCTATTGAGGAAAATAGAAACATGATAAATCTACTTATACTAGAATCTCTAGTAAAGGAGGAACTCATGGTTAAAAAAACTCATTTTAGTCACTAAAATATTTTGGCTAAATTTATGGAATATAGATCTCTAATGGACAAAACAAAAATCACATATTTGTAGAATTTTCCTAAAATGCTCTTGATGTGCTAGTCTGGTAAAACTTTGAAGTGATATAATTTGTCAAAATATATATATTCTTATTAATAGTTATAAGTTTATTTTTTTAAATTATTTATTTATTTTTAATTGGAGGATGATTACTTTACAATATTGTGTTGGCTTCTGCCATATATTAACATGAATCAGCCATAGCTATACATACGTTCCCTGCCTCCTGAGCCTCCCTCCCACCTCCCACCACTTAAAAGTTGATTTTGATTTTTATTTATCCACAGCCAGCAGTGAGTTCTCCTTGAAGAAATTCAGTAGGAAGTGCTGTACAAGGTCAAATCATCGCTGCTCTGAGCCTAGTTCCGGTGGTTGACAATTTGTGTGAATTTTAACACATCATTTATGGGGCTTCCGACTTGCTATTTGTCCAATAAAGAGAGTGAAATCTTTCAGAGAAAGAGTGGAGACCAAAAGCAGGGGCGTGGCTAAGGTTTAAAAGCCAAGTCACCTCCCTGCAATAAAACAGTCACTGCTGACTAATGACTTAATGTGAATTTAATCTGAGCTTTTTCACTGAATGCTTCTTGCCAGGCTTTGTTCTAAGTGTTTTAAAATAATGAACTCCTGTAAGTTTCAGAACCACAGGATGAGGCGTATGCTGTCTTTATTCCCACTCTGCATTTGAGGAAAAAAGCACAGATGGATTAAATCACTTGTCCAAGGGCACATAGCTTGGAAGTCAAGGTGCTGAGGTTTGAGCTAAAATCAATCCCGAGTTTACATTCTTAACATTCTGCTGTATCTTATCCTAGTCTTGCATATGATCTCATTAATACAGGCACCCCAGTGCCATTTTTAACTTTAGTTGAGAAGTCCTGGTAATTTTACCTATTAAATACTTTAAATACTTTTAAACTCTATCCCTTGCTCTATACTTATTCCCACTGTTTCATCCAGGTAATTCACTCATGGATCAATAAATAATTGTTCATTAGTAAGGCATTATCAGGCATTTGCTTACATTCTCCACCATAATAGTGCTTATTATCTCACAAGAAGATAGTACAGAAGATGAGATTATTTATGACAGTGACTGTATTTCCTCTTTATTTATTTCTTACTCTTTGCCTCTAGATTCAATGATGCAGTCGTTAAAATTGCCTCTAGTCTCTAATCTCTCATGCATATATGATTGCATGAGATTGCAGATTTCATAATTCTGTGCATTTGTTCGGATTGTCTTCCCTACTTGAACCCTTTCCCATTTTTTATCTCCTGGCTTAGAGTTACTTTCAAGAATCACTTCCTCTGAGAGGTCTACCCATACACTAGTTAAACTGGTCTAAAAGCAAACCACACTAGTGTGTGTTTGTTCCTTGATCAAGTATTGTGTCTTCTTTATTGAATAAAGATGCTGTCTTAGTCTGTTCAGGCAGCTGTAAGAAAATAACTTAGACCAAGTGGACTATACACAACAGAAATTTATTTCTCACAGTTCTGAAGGCTGGAAAGTACCAGATCAAAGCACCAGCATATCCAATGTCTGATGAGGACTCATTTCCTCATTCATAGATGGCATCTTTTCACTGTGTTCTCACAAGGTATGAAACAGAGGAATCTCTCTGGGGCTTCTTTTGTAAGGACCCTAATCCCCTTCATGAGGGCTCTACCCTTATGACCTAATCAGCTCCCAAAGGCTCCACCTCTTAATACCATCACTTTTGGGGTTCAACATATGGATTTGAGAAGGACAACAAACATTCACCCCATAGCAAGTGCCAAGGGCAGGATCTAGTGCAGCACTGACATTTAGCAAATATATATAGAAGTGAACCAGAGAAGTTGTTAACTTGAACCACAGAATTGTTCAGTCCTCTCTCCCAAGTCTGTAGTTCCTACCACTTGCTTGCCAGAGGAGAGTATTTATAGCCACATTCTAGTGAGTATAATCAGTATTCTTTCCAACTGCCATTCTCACTCAGGCACATACTAAGTTCTTGCTTCACTCAAGATTAAACACCTCAGTTCTACAGATCTGGGAAAATTCACAGTCCTCATTCCCACCATCTGTACATTTGAAGACTGTTGTTATATAGTTGCTCAATTATGTCCAACTTTTTGTGACCCCATGGACTGTAGCCTACCAGGCTCCTCTGTCCATGGGATTTCCCAGGCAAGAACACTGGAGTGGGTTGCAGTTTCCTTCTCCAGAAGATCTTCCCAACCCAAGGGTGGAACCTGGGTCTCCTGAATTGCAGGTCGATTTTTTACCACTGACCTACCAGGGAAGCCCACATATTTGAAGATAGGCAAGTGATTATTCACCTTTAGCAAAAATAAAGGAAATAAAAGCATTGAGATGATTCTGTAACAATATGACAGTCTATTTTTTATCTTGAAAATAAGCTGGGAGGGGTTGAATCCATAATATAATACATGGCAGTTATATTTTATCATATTCTAGAGCCAGATTTCACACACACTATGGGTGCTGACAAGCTGACTCTGTTATCAAAACATATTCTCTTTGTTCAGTATAATGGGTAGGTCCAGAAACATTATCCAGCAAAGATCATAGCTGAAATATAGTTTCTACCAAAAAATGGGATAGAAATTATAGGTCAGAAAAAAATTTAAATCGCATTTGTAAACTAAGTAACTAACCCAACCCAACCCATTTGTCAGTAATGAAAAAAATCCTCATTTTATTTTTTTAAGTCTAATTTAGACTTCCAAGGATATTGTATTTACTTTAAAAAGTGTCTATTATTGTATTCATAATGAAAATTAATGAAATGAGTTTTTACTTCCATGAAAATAAATTTATTTATTCGGCCTTGCTGCTTGGCATGTGGGAAATTAGTTTCCCGACCTGGGATTGAACCAGCAGCCCTTGCAGTGGAAGTACAGAATCTTAACCACTGGACCACCAGGGAAGTCCCCCCAAAATAAGTTTAATATTTAAAATTTAAGGAGAAGAATCATCATTGTGCTTTTCTGTCTCAATCTGTGGAAAGAGAAATTGACATTTTCTGCAAATTTTAGAAAAGTCTTAATAGTAAAAGTCAATGAACCAACAGATTTCTATATTACTCTTGGAGTTATAGTTGTGAGCTATGTGTTCCCATTTTAAAACAGAAGCAGTATCCAACCTTCAAAGTACGAGAAGAGAATCAGTCCCTGAGAAATGGTCCCCTTCAATCCTTCTGTATTCTACTATAAAATATGGCAGAAGCAAATAAGAGTTTATTTACTGCTGTATAAAACTTTGGCTGAAGAGGCAAGGAAAGGAAGTCTGCTTTTGATTTCAACCATCTGGAAACATTACAGCTCAAAGCTAAGATCTTCCAATTTTCTTGTAGGATAAGTAGCGTGTTTCTCCTTAACTCGACACTGTAGGCCAGAACAGAGGTCACAGAAATGATGCTTTTATAGGTAAATTTCCCCATGTAGCTGTACCACTCCTCAGGAACTTTCAAAAACTTGAGGAAAAAAAAATGGATTAATAATGGTCTTTTTAAATGTGAAATTCCCACACGTTTTAAATTAGAGAAATTATTTGCAAAGTCATCATTGCCCTGTTTTGTAATCCCTCGTAAATGTAGACTGTAGGTCTTTTACATCTATTCACCCTCAAAACTGATTTTTTTTTCTCTTCAAAATAAATAAGAATCATTTTTTCCTCAAAATATCTGGATGGGGTGATTTTGCCCAATTCTGAGATCAGCCCTCTAAAGGATTGTTTAACACTTTATACATCACTTAACCCCTTGGAACTTCTGTTTCTCTTTCTGTAAAGTAATACTGACCACCCACTGAACCCAAGGGCAGGGAGACAGGAGTGCACCAGTGCTGAGGAGGAAAGTGTGAAGCAAATTCTAGGCAGACAGTGTGGTCTCCTGGAGAAAAGCTTCAGTTAACCCCCAGGAAAGCAAAGGGTTTTGTTCTTGATTCAGAGACTAAGTGACGTTTGAGAGTCCATCTACTCTTAAAGCCTCAACTTTCCCCTCTGGACAGTGTCCATCCTCAATTCAAACTCTCTTATTTGTCTTGCTTATTTTGGTCTAATTATTTTTTTCTTCTGTGCTCCTATCCCTTTTATTTTTTATAATATTTATCTCTTTTTTTTTTTTTTACCATATTTCCTTCTATCCATTTTCTTTTCTCAACACGTTCAAATTTATTGATTTCTTTTTGCTTAGAAAGTATGAAAATTGTTATAAGATCTCAGAGCTCTTCTTGGGAAAAGCCACTTGGAAATAATAAACATAAATAACAATAAATACTTAGAAAGCTCCCAGAACTGATGAAGTCCTTTTGCTGTTTCCAGACAATAGACAGAAGAGAATTCAAATTTCTTAATTTCTCCCTTTAACTATCCTCAGTCAAATCTGACCTTGGAGGAAAAATACACTGTATTTAAGTCCCCCTGCCATTTCAATCCTAAATTTACAGAAACTTTTGCACTGAGAGTTGAGAAAGGAATTTTTCCTGAGATAGAGGACAGAGCTCAGACAATAAAAATTTAGGTATGAACAGCAGCAAAAATGTTCAAGGTAAGATAATCATGTAACTCACCACAGTTAATTCAAAGAGGCAAACCCGATTCATCTTGTCTTTACTTATGATTGGGGCAATGTTACTTAAAATAAGAGGACTTCCACACAGTGCTTAACAATTCTATTTATTATTTGATGGTTTGAGGTTTTCATGATACTTGCTGTCCAAGGACATGATCTTTTTATAAAAAGGTTTGCTGCTCTCACTCTTCCAAAGGGGGGGCAGGGGTTAGAAATGTGGCTTTCATGATGACAGATATAATACACTTTCAGTTTGTTTCTGTTGTGCGCTTCACTTTTGTTTTCCAGTATGTTGATTACACTCAGTCCTGGACACCATTTGTAGATTTCAAAAGCTGAATGGAGTAGAGAATAGGCACCTGTGACAATAGCCCCAGGTGGGTGTCAAAGTGCTTTACTGACAGCAGCAGAGAGTGTGGTTCATTGGCAGGAGCTCCAAAGTGCCTGTGTTCCCTTGGACCCAGTTGTGCTTTTCTTGGAGTGAATATTGGATCTTACTTCCGTATTGAGAGAGGAAAAATATAGGAAGGAGATAGAGAAACTGTAGGATGTTTTCAGTTGACATCAAGCAGTACGTATAAAAAATAAAATATAGAAATGCATCTGGTCTTTAAAAAGAAACAAAAACAGAAAATAAAAGAAAGCCCTCTAAAAGGCAAAGAAGAAAAAGAGTCCTTTGCAGAGAATCATAGTACAAAAATCAGGACTGTTCCAATTAAACCCTTAGTTATGTAAAATTTGCCAGGTTTTTTTTGTTTTGCAGTTTCACTCCAAAGTTCAGACCAGAAATACAAGCTGGTCTCAGAAATGATAGAAGTTCTCAAAATAAGGTGCTGGGGAATGGAAGCTGTGAAAAGAACATGGATCTAGCATAGTATGATAATATGAGAAGAGAAGCATAAAAAGGCATGAGATGTCCACATCCTTCACATGAGAATTGGATTAGAGAAATTAAAAAATATTTCAAGCACCCTGAGGAATAAGAAGCTACAAAATAATGGAGAAGAAAAGGAAACAGGGAAAAGAACAGAAGAGAAGGGCAACAACTGATCTCTGAGGTCCTTCGAATGAAGTACAGGTGAGGGAAACCGAGGTACCCCAGCTGACTGGCATCACCAAATGTCAGAGATCTGAATGACTCTATCTTGGATCTCTTGGCCCAATCAATCCGGCTGCTATCTGACTGGAAATGCCTGAGAGATCCCAGGCAAAACCTCCTTGCAGCCCATAGAACTGTGGGGAAAAAGTGTTCAAAAAAATAGACCCATCTTTTTGAAGCCTGTACATTCTAAACAAAGGGTAGGCAAAATTTTTTTATTTGAACCATGTTATCCCATCCAGTGTATTAAAAAGCAGAGACATCACTTTGCCAATAAAGTTTCATATAGTCAAAATTATGGTTTTCCCAGTAGTCAGGTATGAATGTGAACGTTGGACCATAAAGAATGGTGCAGAATTGATGCTTTCAAACTGTGGTGTTAGGGAAGATTCTTGAGAGTCCCTTGGACAGCAAGGCGATCAGACCAGTCAATCCTAAAGGAAATCAACCCTGAATATTGGAAGAACTGATGCTAAAGCTGAAGCTCCAATACTTCGGCCACCTGATGCGAAGATCCCACTCATTGGAAAAGACCCTGGTGTTGGGAAAGATTGAGGGCATGAGGAGAAGGGGGCAAACAGAGGATGAGATGGTTGGATGGCATCACCAACTCAATGGACATGTGTGTGTGTGTTAATCACTTGGTTGCATCTGACTCTTTTCGACCCCATGAACTGTAGCCAGCCAGCTCCTCTGTCCATGGAATTCTCCAGGCAAGAATACTGGAATGGGTTGCCAATCCCTTCTCCAGGGATCTTCTTGACTCAGGGATCGAACCTGGGTCTCTTGCATTGCAGGCAGATTCTTTACCATCTGAGCCACTAGGACAGGAGTCTGAGTAAACTCAGGGAGATAGTGAAGGACAGGGGAGCTGGCGTGCTATAGTTCATGGGGTCGCAAAAAGTCGGACATGACTTAGTGACTAAAAAACAACAGCAATCCCATAAAAAATAAGGACAATGTTTTTTAAAAAATTATTATTGTTTTGAATCTGTGGTCAACACTTTTGGCAAAAATAGCTATACATTCCAAATAAGGTAATTTGCCACCAAAAGCATTAATTCTAGATTCATCCAGAAGGCAAAGTGGAGTAAATATCAGAAGCATACAAAGTTTCTTTTACAATTGCTTAAGCTATGAAAATTCCAAAGACTCTGATTTGGTAAGTAATTTCAAAACCAAGGCATAAAGGAATGCATTTCTCCATGAATCATGGTGAAATTTCTGAATTTCTTCATGTAACTATCTCCAAGTTGTTAAAAGAACTAGTGATATGAAATAATGAACAGATGCTTCTATGACAAATGCTGAGGAGATGGAAATATATTATAACGTAGGATACTGATCAGTGATCACATAGCCATGCTTCCTTAGATGTATACAAATCAGGTGTATTTGAGAAATATATGAGTTTCTTGCTATTTATTTAAATTGTTAAGTTCTTTAAATCAGCTTGAAGAACCACTATTTTCTTTGTGAAATGGAAATTATGGTTCTCATATTACACAAGACTTTTGCCATGACAACATAATAGTCATAGAAAGAAACAAATCCAATCTTAAACTACCATAATAATATTTAACCTAGTAATGCAGAACCCTGATGGCTAGAGGGGGCAACAACAGCGGAAATGGTAGTAGGACTTTCAAAATCAAGACTGGAAGAGCAAGACTGGCCCTCCAAAACACAAACCAAAGTTTTCCATTGAATGACCATTAATAATCAGTTATACCAGTTCAGATATAAAACATTTTACCCTTTCCTTCACCGTTTTTTTTTTTTTTTTTTTTTTTCATTTTCATTGTCCTTGTATCTTTTCCAACTGAGCCTTCAGTACATTTAGTAGAAGGCCTCTTTCTGTGTGTGTTGGTAGCTATAATGTCAACATGTAAAAATAGGTCTTAAACAAACAAAAGCAAATAAGACTTCTCTTCATTATATATATATTTTTTCAAAATTACTCTGTACCAGCCCTGCTTTAAGCATTGCAGTAAACAACTATTATTCAAAAAAGAGTAAAGTCACACATGGTGATCAATAACAACCCTGGGATGTTGAACTTTTTTTTTCTAATATTGGACCAATGCTGCCATTTGGCACCAGTAAACAGGACTTGTATTACCGACTTCCTTTAGCAGAGTTGGCTATAACCTCTTCTCTAGCTGCCGCTGCCATCGAGGATTTGTCTGCATATTTGAGGAGGAGAGCCAGGAAAAACAGTTGTCTTTGCCCAAGAACATAAGTCTATCCAGTAGTGGAATAAGCCAAAGATATCTAAGTGAGCTTTGGGTTTTGCACTCAGCTTAAAAGTGATCCTTCCCTTGATCTTCCCAATGCGTTTTCTTAAAGGTATTGAAAGCTGAAGGCCTCTGAAGAAAGGTTTCTGCAAACAAAGCCCAAGAGCACTAAAAACCTCAAACCCACGTAAACAGGATCAGCTGTTTGCGCTAACCTCTTGCTCACTAGTAGCCAATTAGCTAACTCTACACTCCCACACACCCCAGCATGTTCCCAGAATAATAATGACATCTCAGGAGGGTTAAACAAATGACCAGAAATCACATAGCTAGTGCCTGGACTAGCACAGTGAGAATCAGAATCAACCCCAAAACCGAGCAAGCCTGTTCCTCCCTACCATGTTGTTTCTTGGTCTGCAGGCCAACTTTTCTAGTCTTTACAACAAATTTAAAGAAGTCTGAGATAGATAACTGCCCTGAAGGAGTTTCATTCTCATTCAGGAAACAAGATGAAAACACATATTGATTATATACTAATAAAATATTAAAACAGTCGCAAAGGTCTCACTGTACAGAAATGTCTTTAACATCACAATTTCCCTGAAATTTTCAACAGTAGAAAATACTAAATGTGTCAGTTGAACAGGTTAACTCTTAAATGCTATTTCACGTGGAGCAAAGAAGAAAAAAGAAATTTGGGACTGAACCAAAGAGAGCCTTGATTCATCATCTGGGCACTGTCTTTTCTGATCAGGTCATTCTGCTGCCTGAGGAAACATATTCTCCTTTCAATACACTCTGTGTAATTTTCATTGGCTACATATGGCCAAGGTTTTCTTTGCATTTTAAAAAGATAGTTACTAATTGAATAAATAGACATTGAATTTTTTAAAGGCTAGAAAACCTTATTGTTGTCATTTAGTTTCTAAATCACCTCCAAATCTTGTGATCTTATGGACTAAGGCTCCTCTGTCCATGGGTTTTCCCAGGCAAGAATACTGGAGTGGGTTGCCATTTTCCTCTCCAAGGAAAGCTTATACTCACTGATAAAAACATATATTTTGATTTTACTTCTTGGAGCCAGTGGTTCCAACCCTTACTTTTTCCCCCAATTAGTGATTCATAGATTTTAAAAAGCACTTTTGAAAATGAGGTTGGTTTAATGTTTAGGTTAGAGAGAGATTCATTGTGTCCCTGGGTTATATCCAGAAGCCCACCTTGTACATAATGTCACCATGTAGAATAAGTATCTACTGGGTACTGAGGTTCCATGTACATGTAACAATGAAGATAACATTTTAATTTGAGGTTTATTAATCTAACAAAGAAATGGGCATTTCCTTTTTATTCAATAGAAGCCAATCCTTAAGTTCAGGAACTTCTAGATGATAAATAGGGCTGCTGGGCCATGTAGTCATCCCTGCTTGGGTTGAAATCCTTTTGTGATAAATTATTTTATCCATGTATTTGTTTCTCTGCATTTTTATGTAAGCCCAAGTATTTCAGATACAGCAAACTACAAATGTCTCTGACATCCTCAAACTGCCCTCTCAAATTTGTACAATAACACTGAGCATTTGGATGGAGAACAGACATAAAAGGGAAATGCCTCTCTGCAGCCAATATTATTTAAAATTTTTTAATTTTTCTTTTTTGTCAGAAATATACACAATAATTTTCTTTTCTGATAAGCAAAGATCCAAAAATGGAAATTAATTTTATACTACTCACTACTGCTTATTTTAGATATATAAATAGCAAAGGTTGGACTTATCCTATCAAAAATATCACCTAAAGCTGTGCATTTGGCCCACACTATGTGGACCTTTCATAGAAACAGCTTTACTAAATGTTTGATTTGTCCTTTTTTCTGACAGCAGTGAAAGACACAAAAAGATGCAATGTTATTTAACTGGCTTTTGCTTGAACTCTTAAGGGGTTAAGGAAATGGGAAATTATCTTTCAAGCCTTGACTCTAGGAAAAGGTTTTTTCCCCCTGAGAAGCCAATAAGAGTATACTGATATTGTGGGTTCTGGCACTGATGTTATTTACATCTTTGCCTTGGTCATTAGAAAATTCAGAATAAATTGAGGCAATATAATTAATCAGAACCTAAGTTATACCAATTTGTAATAACCTCTGGTTTCATTTGCTGTTCTATCCTTTTATTTTGTAAGCTTTTAGTTTTTTTTTTTTTTTTTTCTTTTTTAAACATGACTTCTCCTACTATTACTGACTGAATTGTATTTCTTCAAAATTCTTATGTTGAAGTCCAACCACTGATGTGATTATATTTAGGGATGGGACCTTTAAAGAAATGATTAAGCTTAAAATGAGGTCAGAAGAGTGGGACCCTAATCCCATAGGACTGGTGTCCTTATAAAAAGAGGAAGAGACTCCAGAGACCTTTCTCTTTGTTCACAGAGGGAAGGCTAGGTGAGGACACAATGAACGTGGACCTCTGCAAAACAAGAAAGGTCTCCCCAGAAGCCAACCCTGCCAGCACCTTGATCTTGGACTTACAGCCAGAACTGTAAGAAAATAAATTTCTGTTGTTTAACCTACCCAGTCTATGATATTCTGTTATGGCAGTTCAAACAGACTGATATACTTAACATAATCCCTTTTTGTTCTATTTTTTTTTTTTTTGGCAGTAAAACATTCAAGGTAGGAAAGAAAAGCTGTCTTATGTAGGCCATATGCCCATAGCTCATTTTCCTGTCACCTCAGTGATACTGGTCTATCCTCTACCCTCACAGAGAGAGATTTGTGTGGATGTGACATACTTCTGGGACGTTTATTGTGCCATTTTATTCAATATTTGGAAGTTCTCTCTCCCTCTAACCACACCTTCCTCTTTTTATTTTATTTTATTTTGATACGGACTATTCTTAAGGTCTTTATTGAATTTGTTACAGTATTGCTACTGTTGTATGTTTTGGTTTTTTGGCCACAAGACATGTAGGATCTTCGCTCCCTGATCAGGAATCAAACCCACATCCCCTTCATTGGAAGGTGAAGTCTTAACTACTGTACTGTCCCCACACCTTCCTCTTTTATCTTTTGCATGTGTCCAGGAAAGGGCAAACTGTAAGGAGCAGTACTTTTTTTATGCAAATAATAAAATCTCAGTTCATGTCAACCCACTTTTGTGTCTTGTAAATGCTCTAGTTTTAGATTTCAATGGCTTTCTTGGCTATTCCTCCCTGGCCTAATAATGGCTGTTCCAAAAATGTCAGGGGTGGACTCTGATCTTAGTTGTTTCTGGCTGCTGTTCTCTTATAGCTACAAGATGATAAGAGAAGAATATGCACTCGGGTGACATCTGGCATTTTATAGAGCACCTAAAATCAAACATATATCGCCACTTCCTTCGGAAACAGTATAAACCTTACTAAACAACCAAGAAACAAAAATTTCATATACACTTTAGTATGAAAGCTGTATTACTTATGAATGAATAACCATGACATTATTATGCCAAGAGGACATTTGTCCCTTCCTTGCCTTTAGTTCCTTTATGCCTTATAAAGATTTCTATGTTAACTAATGATACATGATATCCCACCAAAATACCATCTCTCTAATAAAGAGGCAACTCCACTAACCCAGAGAGATGACAGGAGATTTATAGCTCCTCTCACCACAGTTACTGATGTGAGCTGAGTCATTTCAAACAAGTGAAGATGGCAGAAAATTGCAAAATTGATTTCCTAACACTGTGCAATCAACTTGGGACATTTATAACATATTTTTTACATCCAAGTCGCTTGTTATGTTAAGAGTGCTCAGTTGTTTGACCACCACTTGTTTCTTTAGTTAGCTGCTATAAAAAAATATTATAGACTGCATGGTTTGAACAATAAGCATTGATTTTTGGAGGCTAGGAAATCCAAGATCAAGGTGCTAGAAGATTCAGGGTCTGGTGAAAGTCCTCTTCCTGGTTTGGAGATGGCTGCTTTTTTGCTATAATTTTGCGTGGCAATCAGAGAGATCATTTCTCTCAAGTCTCTTCTTATAAGGGCACCAATCCCACTTCTGAGACCTCTACCCTAATGACCTAATTACCTTCCAAAGGCTCTCCTTTCAAAGATCATCATGGTGGTGATTAGGGCTTCAGCATAGGAATCTGGAAGGAATACATTCACTCAGTCCCTCACACCACTGCTTTGAGGACTAATGAGGCAAAATGTTACTGTAGGAGGGATCTCCTTGAAGTCGAGAGGGAGCCATTGCACACCCTGAACACTGTCATCTAGCTTTAGTCGTGTTGGAACGTTGACCTTGCCTTTTTAAAAGAACATCTGAAACTCTCACAAAGTGACCTGAAAGGTCAAATTTTCATCAGATGATGGGATGAGAGCTTCTAGTGAGCTGTGTCCAAGAGTGTACTCAGTAGATGTTATTGTGACCAAAAGGTCTTGGAGAGCTCAGAGCTGTCAATAGCTTCAGAGATTTCAAAGGCAACTCTTTCTACTGCTTTTAATCCTAGACTTTTAAGAATCACAAAGTTCCAAAAATGAATACATCCTGAGGCTAACCCTTAAGCAGACACTCTCTTTTAGCTTACCAGCTATTCTGGAACGATGTATGGCTGTTAAGAGAATATTGATCATCTTTGACTTTGAAACTTGAATATGACAAAAATTATCTATCACCTTTTGAAACACACATATGCTCTTGACTTAACTCAAAAGACCGAGACACAAGACCCTCAATATTTCATTGCAGCTAAGGTTCATTTCAATTTTACCTCTAGTTATTTTCAGCTTTAGCAGGAAAATATCTAAGATAAACATTCTTTTTCCTGATTCTATAAAATGAATACTCAATATATGTGTAGTGTACAAGCATACATTTGTGTCTGTGTGCATGTGCTTAGGTATATATGTAATGTAGATACCCCTATACATCTAAGATGAAAATTTAAATTTACTTATTTTTTATTTTTTCCTTGTGAAACTAAATTATTATTTTTCTCCTTATTTCTTAAATGAAATGCTTACACATTACAGAACTTCAAGGATAACTGTTTTAGAGGACATTGTCTTCAACTCTGCATGTTAACTGGTTTAATTCCTTGGCACTGACATTTCCTACTAAGTCACTGGTTTGGATATGGTGATCTACATCAACTAAGAGTGAGTGAAGACTAGGAGAGATATGTGGAAGTATTTTATGGCTGACATTCATTTTCTTGTCTTTTAAAACCTACATATATTAATCAGAGGGGAAGTTCCCTGGAGGAGGAAATGGCAACCTCCGCCAGTATTCTTGCCTGAAAAATCCCATGGACAGAGGAACCTGGTGGGCTACAGTCTATGGGGTTGCAAAGAGTCAGACATGACTGCTGGACTGAGCACACGTATTAATTAGATCTGTGAAAATAATACATCTAAGTGTGTCCTATTAACAGTGAAATAGCTGGTGATGAAGCTTTATTAACGAAGCATATATTTTAATTACTTCCAAATGTCTTTGGTTGCTTCTTCATCAAGCAAAACTATCTTTATCATACAATTCAAATATACATATATTTGTACTACTGTAGATATGTATTATGTATATTACCAGACATATGCAAAAAATAAATTTAAAAATCATTATATAAAGATAAAATTACATTAATAATTTCATTATATTTAATAATGGTCCCAAAACAGGTTGTTCTCATTAAAATATTATTAGCAATGGTATTAGTCTAAATAGTCTTTTCTCTGTTGTAGTGACAATGAGTTTCCATTGACTTATCATAAAAAAGCTTATTTCTTACTCACATTAGAATATACTGTGGGTATGCTTTTGCTGGTGATTTTCTCTCATGTAACTCCAGCCTGAGTCCAGGGTGACAATATACAGCCTTGACATATTCCTTTTCCTATTTGGAACCAGTCTGTTGTTCCATGTCCAGTTCTAACTGTTGCTTCCTGACCTGCATACAGGTTTCTCAAGAGGCAGGTCACTATATTACAGAAATTCAAAGACCTGCTTCTAAATTTAATCTATTGCAAAACTGGCTATAAGGATTGTGATTGCTGAAAAAGGTACTTCATAAAGTTATGTAAATTTGAATGGGAGAAAATAAGTTGAAAAGGGTTTTTTTTTTTAATGGACCTTACAACTCTTTTGTCTGACAAGGTATTGTATTTAGCTTCTAACCATATTACTGCCTATTACCTCTAGCAGACATTTCTGTGTGCAGCAGGCAAAACAAGTGTTACTCTAGTGATTTCAGCCTCTTGATATCAAGGAATCTCAAAAGTGGTTCCCAAGCATTCATTTTACCTTGAAGGAGATTTTTAAAAGTACTTGCTTTAGTATCAAATATCCTAAAGCATTACTAAAAACAAATCAAAGAGCAATATCTTAGTCATGATGGCATCATATTAACTATCAAGACACAATATGCTCTCAGGAAGAATATCATAATTCATTAAAATCAGTATAAACTAATAGTTGGGACCGGCTCCCTAATGTCTCTCATCTTATTTTTACTTTGTAGAAAGGCTGATAAAGAGCTTGTTCTACTAAAATGGTTAGCATCTCCATGTTCTTGGATTTTGTTGTACTTACACTATAAATATTGTCTTCAATTTTCAATTTCTTAATGGAATATTTTAAGCCTCTTGCTCATTTTATGAGTAGTAAAATCATGCAGGACCCTGTGGAGCTCCAGGGCATCTAAGCCTTTCTGTCTCTATGACCTTCCCTGAATTCCAAAGGGCAGACTACTAATCTGGGAAGAGAAGAGATGCAAAGACAAGGGAGGGACAGTCAGGAAACCACAGTGCAGCTTTGGGTCAGGATCCTGGTTCCACTTCCAGGGATACACATAACAATGTTCTTAAGCTCTTTAAGATGTTAGCATTCTTCATACCTTGCTTCCCAGGTGGTTCAGTAGTAAAGAATCCCCCTGCCAATGCAGGAAAGGCAGGAGACCTGGGTCTGATCCCTGGGTTGAGAAGATCCCCTGAAGGAGGAAATGGCAACCCACCCCAGTATACTTGCCTGGGAAATTCTGTATACGGAGGAGCCTGGCAAGCTATAGTCCGCGAGGTGACGAAGAGTCAGACATGACTGAGCACATACCCACATTCTTCATACCAGAGAAAGACCACCTGAGGTTACATTAAAGGAGCCAGAGAAGCTCATCAGGATTACCTGAGACCAGGTTAGAGGTGTGGAGGCCCTTGCACAACATTAAGACTCAGCATTCAAAAAACTGTGATCATGGCATCCGGTCCCATCACTTCATGGGAAATAGATTCATCATTTTGCAACAAAGGTTCATGTAGTCAAAGCTATGGTTTTTCCAGTAGTCATGTACGGATGTGAGAATTGGACCATAAAGAAGACTGGGTGCCAAAGAAGTGATGCTTTTGAATTGTAGTACTGGAGAAGACTGTTGAGAGTCCCTTGGACAACAAGGAGATCAAATCAGTCAATCCTGAAGGAAGTCAAGCCTCAGTATTCATTGGAAGGACTGATGCTGAAGCTGAAGCTTCAATACTTTGGCCACCTGATGCAAAGAGCCAACTCATTGGAAAGGATCCTGATGCTGGGAAAGATTGAGGGCAAGAAGAGAAGGAGGCGACTGAGGGTGAGATGGTTGGGTGGCATCACCTACTCAATGGATGTGAGTTTGAGCAAACTCCAGGAGGTAGTGAAGGACAGGGAAGCAGGGCATGCTGCAGTCCAGGGGGTCTCAAAGAGTCAGACACGGCTTAGCAATTGAACAACAACAATCTTATTTGCAACCCCACCCTTGAACATTGCTATAAACCTCCTCAGCAAATCCTGTTATATTGAGACACTTCGATTTTGAGGGCAGGAGCCCTCTGTGTCCCCCTTTGGCTGGCAAAGCAATAAAGTTATTCCTTCTACTTCACCTAAAACTCTGTCTCTGAGATTTAATTTGGCACTGATGCAAAGAGGCCAAGCTTTCAGGAGTAGATTGTTTGAAACTGAATCATATAATTTATAAATTCTCTTAAGTGGATAAAAGTTAACTACAAATTATTACAATGCAAGAAAAGAGAGGAAAATGAATGAAATTTCCACTGATAAACCCCTCTCCCCCCACCTCCCACCATGTTGTGAAACTCTACTCTTCTCTGGATGTTTCTTGAAAGGTATGTGACCATCTGCTGGTTAGCCTGAGTCTGGCCTCTGATGTCCAATTATATTTAAATATTTGTGAAATAATTGACTTATATTTACAAATAAACACAAGTAGAAGTTGTAATGTTTTTCTTTTTCCTTCAACCCAATGGACAATCTTAAGCATTCCCAGAGGCACAGGCCTACTTTGAAGATGCTGTTTTAAGAACCAGAAAAGGGGTATCTCACTCAAATGATACCAATGGTTCCAATGGACTACTGCTAGAAGTTTTAGGTAGAAAATCTTGATATAGAGCTATTTGTTTTTTGTGTATGAAGGTACAGCACAAGAGAGCAGTGTCTGTATGCCAAGTGTGATCAGTCGTGTCCAACTCTGTGACCCCGTGGGCTGTAGCCCGCCAGGCTCCTCTGTCCATGGAATTTTCCAGACAAGAAAATTTGTTCTTAGTTCTTTATTAACTTAAGCTTTCCAATTTTGTATTATTTTCTTTTTATTTCAAGTCTAATCTTCTAATTTTTAAATTTTCTGAAGTCTTAATCCAGCTCTGGATATTAGTCCAGGTGAATTATTTTTATGTGAAGTTTGGGAGTGAGAGTGAGGAAATACATGGGGGTTTGAGCATGGTGCAAGTATTAGTCAACAAGGCTATTTCTGCCCAAGTACTAAATTCAAGGTTGCTTTAGCTTTTGACTACTATTCACTAGAAAACAAATTTATGTAAGAAACAGGTGAAGTCCTGCGTTTTAATGTTTTATCCAGTTTGATGCTAAAAAATAAAAATCAACTATTATTTATGTATACAACGAACTTCCTAAATTTGCATCTGGATTTTATGATATTTTGAATACAATATTATTATATATACTAGATATTAAACATATTAGAGTGCTAAGACTGAGGAATATGAAGTTAGATTTTTCTGAGTTTAAATACTGGCCTTGCTACTTAATATATGCACAGCTTTGAACATTTGTTTCATGTCCTTAAGACTCTATTTTATATCACACAAATTTATTTGATGATTAAACAAGGTAATATCATACACAAGCCAGAGTACAATGGTTGACAAATGATATGTGTCCAATATGTTAGTTTTGTTGTAAATATTACTCATATATCTATGACTTTGTTGTTCTTTAGTCACTAAGTCATTTGCAACTCTTGGCAACCCCATGGACTGCAGCAAGCCAGGCTTCCCTGTCTTTCACTGTCTCTTGGAGTTTGCTCAAACTCGTGTCCATTAAGTTGGTGATGTCACCCAACCATCTTATCCTTCATTACCCCCTTCTCCTCTTGCCCTCAATCTTTCCCAGCACCAGGATCTTTTCCAGCAAGATGGCTCTTCGCATCAAGTGGCAAAGTATTGGAACTTCAGCTTCAGCATCAGTCCTTCCAATGAATACTCAGGCTTGATTTCTTTTAGGATTGAGCGGTTTGATCTCCTTGTTGTCCAAGGGACTCTCAAGAGTCTTTTCCAGCACCACAATTCAAAAGCATCAGTTTTTCAGCACTCAGCCTTCTTTATGGTCCAACTCTCAAATCTATACATGACTACTGGAAAAACCATAGCTTTGACTATACGGATCTTTGTCAACAAAGGGATGATTTGGTTTTTAATACAATATATAGGTTTGTCATAGCTTTCCTTTCAAGGAGCAAGCATCTTTCAATTTCATGGCTGCAGTCACCATCTGCAGTGATTTTGTAGCCCAAAATAAAATCTGTCACTGCTTCTACTTTTGTCCCATCTATGTGCCATGAAGTGATGGGACCGGATGCCATGATCTTAGTTTTTTTAATGTTGAGTTTTAGGCAAGCTTTTTCAGTCTCCTCTTTCACCCTCATCAAGAGGCTCTTTAGTTTGTCTTCACTTTCTGCCATTAGAGTGGTATCATCTGTATATCTGAAGCTGTTGATATTTCTCCTGGCAATCTTAATTCCAGCTTGTGATTCATCCAACCTGGCATTTTGCATGATGAACTCTGCGTATACGTTAAATAAGTAGGGTGACAGTATATAACCTTGCCATACTCCTTTTCCAGTTTTGAACCAGTTTTTCCATGTAAGGTCCTAACTGTTGCTTCTTGACCCACAAACAGATTTCTTAGGGCACAAGTAAGATAATCTGGTATTCCCATCTCTTGAAGAATTTTCCACAGTTTGTTGTGATCCACATAGTCAAAGGCTTTAGTGTAGTCAATGAAGTAGAAGTTGATCTTTTTCTGGAATTCCTTTGCTTTTCCTAAAATCCAGTGAATGTTGGCAATTTTATCTTTGGGTTCCTCTGCTTTTTCAAAGCCCAGATTGTAAATCTGGAAGTTCTTGGTTCATGTACTGCTGAAGCCTAGCTTGAAGTATTTTGAGCATAACCTTACTAGCATGTGAAATGAGCACAATTGAAGAAGACCGTCTTATCTCTCCTTGCTTTTCTCTGCAATTCTGCATTCAGTTGGATATATCTTTCCCCTTTTCCCTTGTTTTTTGCTTCTCTTCTTTCCTCAGCTGTTTGTAAAGCCTCCTCAGACTACCACTTTGCTTCTTGCATTTCTTTTTCTTTGGGATGGTTTTGGTCATTTCATTGCCTCCTACACAATGTTATGAACCTCTGTCCATAGTTCTTCAGGCACTCTGTCCACTCTACTATATTTAATCTCTTGAATCTATTGGTCGCCTCCACTGTATAATCAGGGCTTCCCTGATAGCTCAGTTGGTAAAGAATCTGCTTGCAATGCAGGAGACCCTGGTTCAATTCCTGGGCCAGGAAGATCTGCTGGAGAAGGAATAGGCTACCCACTCCAGTATTCTTGGGCTCCCCTTGTGGCTTATTTGGTAAAGAATCCACCTGCAATGTGGGAGACCTGGGTTTGATCCCTGGGTTGGGATGATCCCCTGGAGAAGGAAAAGGCTACCCACTACATTATCTGGCCTGGAGAATTCCTGGGATCATAAAGAATCAGACACCACTAAGCGACTTTCACTTTCACTGTATAATCAATCATAAGGGATTTTATTTTGGTCATACCTGAATTGCCTAGTGGTTTTCCCTACTTTCTTCAATCTGAGCCTGAATTTTGCAATTAGGACCTCATGATCTGAGCCACAATCAACTCCAGGTCTTGTTTTTGCTGACTGTACAGAGCTTTTGCAAGTTTGGCTGCAAAGAATATAATCGATCTGATTTTGGTATTGACCATTTGATGCTGGCCATGTGTAGAGTCCTCTCTTGGTTGTTAGAAAGGGTGTTTGCTATGACTAATGTGTTCTTTTGACAAAACTCTGTTAGCCTTTGTCCTGCTGCATTTTGTATTTCAAGGCCAAACTGATCTGTTTCTCCAGGTATCTCTTCACTTCCTACTTTTGCATTCCAATTTCCTATGTTGAAAACGACGTTTTGTTGTTGCTTTTATCAGTTTTAGAAGGTCTGATAGGTCTTCACAGAACTGATCAACTTCAGCTTCTTCAGCATCAGTGGTTGAGGCATAGACTTGGATTACTGTGATGGTGAATGATTTGCCTTGGAAATGAACCAAGATCATTCTGTCGTTTTTGAGATTGCACACAAGTGCTGCACTTCACACTCTTATTGACTATGAGGGTTACTCCATTTCTTCTAAGGGATTCTTGCCCAGAGCAATAGATACAATGATCATCTGAATTAAACTGTCCCTTCCCTATCCATTTGGGTTCACTGATTTCTAAAATATTGATGTTCACTCTTGCCATCTCCTGCTTGACCACATTCAATTTACCTTGATTCATGGACCTAACGTTCCAAGTTCCTATGCAATACTGTTCTTTACAGCATTGGACTTTACTTTCACTACCAGACACATCCACAACTGAGCGTCATTTCCACTTTGGCCCAGCTGCTTCATTCTTTCTGGGACAATTTCTTTAGTAATTGCTCTCTGCTCTTCTCCAGCAGCATATTTGACACCTTCCAGCCTGGCGTCTATCTACCAGTGTCATATCTTTTTGTTTTTTCATACTGTTTATGGAGTTCTAGTGGCAAGAAAACTGGAGTGCTTATATCTATGACTACTTCTTCTCAACAGTATTTGAAAAAAAATGTATGTTTTGCAACTTTCATTCTGTTTAAAAAGTTTAAGTTTCTTGATTCTTTCTTAGGCCATTCCTGCTGAAATCCTTTATCTCATCTCCATCATGTCCTTTGTTCCTTTATAGTATATAAACCTAATGGTAAGAGAACTGATGTCAGAATATGAGTTGAAGTGAAACTCTTACAAGGCTTTGTTAATCCCCTGAAGAATTTTATTTTTAAGCACTGTTGTTAATTTAAGTATGTATATATTTATTTTAGGTTATTCTATAATATGTATTCTCTCTATATATTCTACTATATATACAATGGAATATATTTTATTCTAATATATTAATCATATTCTATTATGATTTTTTCAGTGATCCATTGAAAAGGCAATTCTGGATTTTATTGACAAATACAAAGAGAAAGCACAAAAACAACAACAAAAAGATTGTTCTATTTGTATCACAGTCTGCCCCATGACTCAAGGTCAGTTTTGAAGCCAACAAAAGAAAAGAAAAATAAGCCAAGGACTGAATTCATATTTGGACCATTGCATTCTGGGTGTGTCATGGGGCTCCACAACCTTTTAGGTTAGATTACTTACTCTGTCCTCATTTCCCCATACTCCATGTGTTTTTCAGGAAGAACTTCCAGTGGAAAAGGCTCTGGTCCATACCAGCTGCAAAAATTTGTTTATAATGATCAATTCAAATGAAAAATAGTGATTGAAAAACTATCATACAATAGAATCTATGCTAAGTGGCAGGACACAAAACAAGAAAACATATTCGGTCTGTCTTTCAAAGGGTCAAGCTGCGTTGAAAAGCAAGGAAAACAGAAGAGGGGGTGAAAGAAAGGAAGAGAGGGAGAAGGGAGAGAAGAGGTCTTTTCGTGAACTGACCTATAAACTAAATTTCCTATTTGATTTTGAAAGAATAGAGGAGCATCCAGTTTACCATTTCTTATTCCTTTAATTTTAAAATTAAAGTTTTTCTCTGTTTTTACTTCTAAAGATGTGACTTTAAAAATGGTGATGATACTTGCTGAGTTTACAATATATTGCACTGCTTTCACCAAGCCTCCATAGTTTCATACACAGTATTAAAAAAGCCAGAACTCTTCTGGATTCACCAGCCCTTGCAACTTAAAGGAAAGAGAGACTAAGGAGTCAGGGAGAGTAAGGGAGAGAGAAGAGAAAAAGGGAGTCTTCGTACAGGAAGTGAGAGTTATTTGGGGAAAGGATGGGTTAGAGAAAAGTTCTGCCAATGGCTTCCCAGGCCTAGCAGGCAACATATAATCAAGATATGCATTTACATTCTTTATTTTGCAGTTAAAAAGCAGTTAGAAAAGAAGTGCATTGCTCGGGTTCATATGACCAGAAAGTTCACACCTGAGATTTGAACCATGTGGGCCTGATTTCTAAGCTAGTCCTTATTTCTACTCTTTTTTTGATAGCAGTTTCTTGGAGTTTCCTTGTTTTTGATGACCTTGACAGCTTGGAGACTGTTACTCTGATATTCTATAGAATGTCTCTTAACTGGTATTTTTCTGATACTTTTCTCTTGTTTAGACTTGGGTCGTATGTAATTTATTTTTAGTAGTGGATTCTTTATAAGTGTGCTGTATACAACCCAAATGTTTGGGATTATTTTAGGCACACATTATTATCATTAATCTCTAATTTAATGTCATATGTAGAGAAAGAATGCTATTATTAATTTTTAAGGTTTGTGAAAAACTATGGCCCTTTATAGTAGTGAGAGAGTCAATTCTTAGGTAGGCTAATAAGAAGTCTAAATTCCATATATATGTGTTAGTTTACTGTAATGGTCTTTATCTTTCTGGCTTACTTCACTCTGTATAATGGGCTCCAGTTTCACCCATCTCATTCGAACTGATTCAAATGAATTCTTTTTAATGGCTGAGTAATATTCCATGATGTATCCATGGCTGATTCATGTCAATGTATGACAAAAACCACTACAATATTGTAAAGTAATTAGCCTCCAACTAATAAAAATAAATGGAAAATAGCCATTTTGACAATATTAATTCTTCCAATCCATGAACACGGTATGTTTCTCCATCTGTTTGTGTCCTCTTTGATTTCTTTCATCAGTGTTTTATAGTTTTCTATGTATAGGTCCTTTGTTTCTTTAGGTAGATATACTCCTAAGTATTTTATTCTTTTTGTTGCAATGGTGAATGGTATTGTTTCCTTAATTTCTCTGTCTGTTTTTTCATTGTTAGTATATAGGAATGCAAGGGATTTCTGTGTGTTAATTTTATATCCTGCAACTTTACTATATTCATTGATTAGCTCTAGTAATTTTCTGGTAGAGTCTTTAGGGTTTTCTATGTAGAGGATCATGTCATCTGCAAACAGTGAGAGTTTTACTTCTTCTTTTCCTATCTGGATTCCTTTTACTTCTTTTTCTGCTCTGATTGCTGTGGCCAGAACTTCCAACACTATGTTGAATAGTAGTGGTGAGAGTGGGCACCCTTGTCTTGTTCCTGATTTCAGGGGAAATGCTTTCAATTTTTCACCATTGAGGGTGATGCTTGCTGTGGGTTTGTCATATATAGCTTTTATTATGTTGAGGTATGTTCCTTCTATTCCTGCTTTTTGGAGAGTTTTAATCATAAATGAGTGTTGAATTTTGTCAAAGGCTTTCTCTGCATCTATTGAGATAATCATATGGTTTTTAATCTTTCAATTTGTTAATGTGGTGTATTACATTGATTGATTTGCGGATATTAAAGAATCCTTGCATTCCTGGGATAAAGCCCACTTGGTCATGGTGTATGATTTTTTTAATATGTTGTTGGATTCTGTTTGCTAGTATTTTGTTAAGGATTTTTGCATCTATGTTCATCAGTGATATTGGCCTGTAGTTTTCTTTTTTTGTGGCATCTTTGGCTAGTTTTGGAATTAGGGTGATGGTGGCCTCATAGAATGAGTTTGGACGCTTACCTTCATCTGCAATTTTCTGGAAGAGTTTGAGTAAGATAGGTGTTAGCTCTTCTCTAAATTTTTGGTAGAATTCAGCTGTGAAGCCATCTGGTCCTGGGCTTTTGTTTGCTGGAGGATTTTTGATGACAGTTTCGATTTCCTTGCTTGTGATGGGTCTGTTAAGATCTTCTCTTTCTTCCTGGTTCAGTTTTGGAAAGTTATACTTTTCTAAGAATTTGTCCATTTCATCCAAGTTGTCCATTTTATTGGCATAGAGCTGCTGGTAGTAGTCTCTTATGATCCTTTGTATTTCAGTGTTGTCTGTTGTGATCTCTCCATTTTCATTTCTAATTTTGTTAATTTGGTTTTTCTCTCTTTGTTTCTTAATGAGTCTTGTCAAAATGGCTATTCTACCCAAAGCAGTCTATAGATTCAATGCAATCCCTATCAAGCTACCAACGATATTTTTCACAGAACTAGACCAAAGAATTTCACAATTTGTATGGAAATACAAAAAACCTCGAATAGCCAAAGTAATCTTGAGAAAGAAGAATGGAACTGGAGGAATCAACCTGCCTGACTTCAGACTCTACTACAAAGCCACAGTCATCAAGACAGTATGGTACTGGCACAAAGACAGAAATATAGATCAATGGAACAGAATAGAAAGCCCAGAGATAAATCCACGAACCTATGGACACCTTATCTTTGACAAAGGAGGCAAGGATATACAATGGAAAAAAGACAACCTCTTTAACAAGTGGTGCTGGGAAAACTGGTCAACCACTTGTAAAAGAATGAAACTAGAACACTTTCTAACACCATACACAAAAATAAACTCAAAATGGATTAAAGATCTAAATGTAAGACCAGAAACTATAAAACTCCTAGAGGAGAACATAGGCAAAACACTCTCCGACATAAATCAAAGCAAGATCCTCTATGACCCACCGCCCAGAATATTGGAAATAAAAGCAAAACTAAACAAATGGGACCTAATGAAACTTAAAAGCTTTTGCACTACAAAGGAAACTATAAGTAAGGTGAAAAGACAGCCCTCAGATTGGGAGAAAATAATAGCAAATGAAGAAACAGACAAAGGATTAATCTCGAAAATATACAAGCAACTCCTGAAGCTCAATTCCAGAAAAATAAATGACCCAATCAAAAAATGGGGCAAAGAACTAAACAGACATTTCTCCAAAGAAGACATACAGATGGCTAACAAACACATGAAAAGATGTTCAATATCACTCATTATTAGAGAAATGCAAATCAAAACCACAATGAGGTACCATTACACGCCAGTCAGGATGGCTGCTATCCAAAAGTCTACAAGCAATAAATGCTGGAGAGGGTGTGGAGAAAAGGGAACCCTCTTACACTGTTGGTGGGAATGCAAACTAGTACAGCCGCTATGGAGAACAGTGTGGAGATTTCTTAAAAAACTGGAAATAGAACTGCCATATGACCCAGCAATCCCACTTCTGGGCATACACACTGAGGAAACCAGATCTGAAAGAGACACGTGCACCCCAATGTTCATCGCAGCACTGTTTATAATAGCCAGGACATGGAAGCAACCTAGATGCCCATCAGCAGATGAATGGATAAGGAAGCTGTGGTACATATACACCATGGAATATTACTCAGCCGTTAAAAAGAATTCATTTGAACCAGTCCTAATGAGATGGATGAAGCTGGAGCCCATTATACAGAGTGAAGTAAGCCAGAAAGATAAAGAACATTACAGCATACTAACACATATATATGGAATTTAGAAAGGTGATAACGATAACCCTATATGCAAAACAGAAAAAGAGACACAGAAATGCAGAACAGACTTTTGAACTTTGTGGGAGAATGTGAGGGTGGGATATTTCAAAAGAACAGCATGTATACTATCTATGGTGAAACAGATCACCAGCCCAGGTGGGATGCATGAGACAAGTGCTCGGGCCTGGTGCACTGGGAAGACCCAGAGGAATCGGGTGGAGAGGGAGGTGGGAGGGGGGATCGGGATTGGGAATACATGTAAATCCATGGCTGATTCATATCAATGTATGACAAAACCCACTGGAAAAAAAAATAATAATAATTAAAAAAAAAGAAAAAAATAAATAAATAAATGGGAAAAAAAAAAAAAAAGAAGTCTAGGGCTCTCAAGGAGGAGATAGGGATCTGGAGTTCTCAAGGAAAAGAAAAGGACAAACATTTTTTTTCTTTAAGCCCAGAGCTGATGATTGCCAGATAAAACAACTAATCTTGCTCAAGGATATGTTTTTCCCTTAAATTCTGTACCAGTGACAGCAGTGTATCCTGCTTGAGGACGTTTCTCCTTTTTGAGAATCTTCAGACTGATCTTGTCACCTTAAAATGTGTATGATGGGAGTGGGTCTGGTAAGATCTTTCTATTATTAGTTCTGATCCCATTATCTTAAAATGTATATTGTGGGAGTGGGCCTGCTAAGAGTTTACAACCTTGATACATTCTTTTGACCTACCTTAATAACCAATTTAAAAAGTATATAACTCCCTTGATAAGACTAGATAGGGGGGCACTCTCCATCTCCCTTCTGATGTCTATGTCAGAAGCTTTCTCTGTCCTTTCTCACTTTAATAAAACTCTGCTACACAAAAGTTTTTGAGTGATCAAACCTGGTCCCTGGTCCCTGGTCCCTGGTCCCTGGTCCTGAAGCTAAATCTTCTTCAGAGATCACAAATCCAACACTGTTCACCATAAGCTATCAGCAAGCATTTTTTAATTTTAATTTTTTAAATTGCAAATTAGTTTACAATGTTGTGTTAATGTCAGGCATACAGTAAAGTGATTCAGTTATACACACACACACACACACACACATATATATATTCTTTTTCAGATTCTTTCCCTTTTTAAGTTATTGCACAATATTAAATATAGTTCCCTGTGCCATACAGTAGGTCCTTGCTGTTTATTTTATATATAGTAGTGTGTATCTGTTAATCCCAAATTCCTAATTCATCGCCCTTCCACCTTTCTCCTTGGGTAACCACAAGTTTATTTTCTATTTCTGTAAGTCTATTTCTACTTTGTAAATAAGTTTATTTGTATCAATTTTTAGATTCCACATATAAATGCTATTATATAATATTTGTCTTTCTCTGACTTACTTCACTTAGTATAATACTCCTTGGGTCCCATTCATGTTGCTGCAAATGGCATTATTTCAATCTTTTTTGTGGCTGAGAAATATTCCATTGTATGCATTCCATTGTATGTAAAAATGGTGCCATTTTTAAAGCACCAAATTTTTAGAGCTTGGTGAGTATACCATGAGCATGTGTATTAAGTCAAAAGAATGTGTATTCTACAGTTTGGGGGATTTTCTGTGACATAATTAGCAGGGCCAAATTAATGTTGTTCATCTTATCTCTGTCTTTTCTGATTTTTCTTTTTGTCCAGTTGTTCTATCAGTTGTTGAAAAAAGGGTAATGAAATCTCCAAGTATGATTGCAATATTTTCTATTCTCCTTTCTTTCTGTCAGTGTTGAAGCTCTGTTATTAAATACAAATGGTCTCTGATGAACTGGGATCAACATCATTATGTGATATCTCTATTGTAATCTGGTAAAATTCTTTGCCTTAAAATGTATTTTATCTAATATAGTCACTCTTGCCTTCTTATGTTTACTATTTGCATGATAGATTTATTTCCATTTACTTTATTTACTCATATCTGTGTCTTTCTATGTAAAGCGATAGAGCAGACAGTTTATAGTTGGGCTTGGCAGTTTGGTGCCTTGTGGCAACCCTGGCCTATTAGTTTGGAGAATGTTTTGAAGTTTTTGTATGACAGGATTGTGGACCACAACAAAGCACAAAGTTTTTAGCTTTTAATGTCAAAATCCATTTTCTAGGTTCTTTTTTGGTCTTCAGATTAAAGGTTCCATAGCGCAATAGAGTGAATCAAAGGGTGACACACAGAGGGGTGAAATTTACATTCTGAGAAGCTGTCAGGCTCACTTAGAATTCAGCAACATTATAATTATAATTCATCAACCAATAATGTTTGGAGCAGTTGTATTATCATACAGAAACTTCCTGGATTATTTACATCTTCCTTACACAAACTTGAACAAGTTGCTTGACTTCTCTATAATTTTTATTTTCTATAAATTGTCCATTTTTAAAAAATTCTTTAATTCTTAGCTTAAAAAGCATTACACCAGGAGACCCATCACCATCACATGATCAGAATTTCTCCTATGTTCCCTTTGCATATTTTCTACCATGACGCTAATCATAGCTTGTTATTTTTATTTATTGATGTGTTGAACTTTTTCAATGTCTTACTCTTCCATACCTGAGAACATGATTAATGAATATTTTCACCTACCATACTCTGACATTATAATTGTTATCATTTGCTGCATATTCCAAATGTGCCAGAAATTTCTCTAAATATTTCTATGCAATTTTCACAGCAACCCTTTGAGTCAGATATAATTACTTTTATGCTTATTTTATGGGTGAGAAAAACAACATAAGATCCAAAATGTTCAGTAACTTGCCTCAAGATAAAAGCTAGAAAGGTACAGAACTTGGCTCGATACTATTTTCTTTATTTCTATATTGATTCATAAAAACAAGGTGAGTTCTCAGAGAGTATTTTTAAAAGAAGAAATGAAAGCTTAACGGCTAACAATTTGAGCTTTGTGCTAAATAATATACACAAAATCATCCAATTTGATTCTCTCAATAATGTTACAGCACAGAAGCTGTTGAAATACTCTTATCTGATGACAAGAGGTTAAACAACAACATAAGTCATGCAGGAATTTGTTTAAAAGTTAGAACTTAAGTGCATGCCTCCACCATTAATTTTACAGTTTCTTAGAGAATAAAATAAAGGTGGATTGTCAAGTTTCTTGTAAAGCTCAGAATAATTTCAGGAGAGAATTTGAATAGTATACTGTCATGGACAGTCTATGGTGGGCATGAAACATCACTGCAACTCTTCACATCTCCTGACATCACATTTTTTACAATGAGAACTTCTAACTCCTCCTACTAAGAGTGGAAGTCTATTTAACCAGCACTCTATTCTGCTCTTGCTTTTATGACTTGTTTGGCCAGTTGACAATAAAGAATGTGACACCACTAAAGGCTGAAAAATCAGTGAATTTATTGGGACTTTTCTGCTTGGTGCTTTGGGGAATACTGCAAGCATCATGATGTGAATAAGTCTGGGCAGGGCTGAGGGTTAATGGGAGACACGTGGCCTGTCACCCCACAGACACTGATTCAACCAGCAGACTTGTGAGTAATGGCACCCCAACCACCTGGCTCCAGCTGACCTGCTAAGTGAGCCCAGACTAGAATGGGCCTGGCCAAAGCACAGAATTATCAGAAATAATAAACATTATTGCTTAAGACGCAGTGCTCTGGGTTGATTGCTACATAGTGTGAATTAACTGACACAATTCCTACCTATAATCTTCTATTTTCATCACCAGATATATGTTCCATGTTGTGGTTGTGGTGAAGGAATGGATGGTGTAGTGAAGATAAGGTAAGCCAATGGGATCAAGGTGCCCCATGCTATGTAATAAATAACCTAATTTACTTGTGTTTAGAGGGAAAGATGAAATCTATTGTGGCCAAACACATGCTAGCCTTGCTTGCAAATAATCATGTTGTAGATGGGGACTTCCCTATAGCTCAGATGATAAAGAATCTGCCTGCAATGAAGGAGACCTGGGTTCGATCCCTGGGTCAGGAAGATCCCCTGGAGAAGGAAATAGCAGTCCACTCCAGTATTCTTGCCTGGAGAATCCCATGGACAGAGGAGCCTCGTGGGCTACAGCCCATGGGGTCACAAAGAGTCAGACACGACTAAGTGACTAACACAACACAATGCTGTAGATGAACTATTTTGGGGTGATTATATTTTATTGGAAAGAATATCATACAGGGTCTTTATTATTATTATTACCCAAACATACTAGCTGGCTTGTTTTTTAAGACACTTTGGAAAAGACATGACTTAATTTTCATGCTAAATTTGTTCTCCAGTGTTGGTCTCATTTGAGGAATAGATGTTAAGAATCACTTCTGCAATGTCTCCTCCAGATCATTTTGTCTAGTCCTCTTTTAAACATGAAACTTCTCATATAAATGCAAATATTTGTTGCTACTTAAAACTGAAGATAGAATCTATTTGATAAATGGTAAACACTGCCAGGATGATGGTGGTGAGCTCACAAATCCAAACATACAGTTGACTATCATCAATCAGAGATAAACTGGATATTTTTACCATAAAGTCAACAGAAGTCCACTTAAACTATACAATACATAATGAGTTATAGAGTTTATATTTGTCATTTATGGGAGACTCATTCAAACCCGAATGCTAGGCTCTTTTCTCCTTGGGCATCCCTGTCTAGTCTTTTGTCTTTGGTCAAATAGCATATGCCATGTGCATGGAACGAACACAGGGTTCCTGAATCTGAAGAATTCTGCTTGATTTTCAGTACTATAATTTACAAGCCATGTTTTGTAGCATAATTAGACTAATTAATATCTTTGTAAATTAATTTTCTTACCTCTAAAATAGCTAATATTTATTCAATATATTCTACATGCCAGGCACTGGGCCGTATGCTTTATGTGAGATATCTCATTAATTCTCACAGAAACACCATGAAGTAGATGTTTCATTATTTTCATTTTGTCCTGAACTTTGTCACTCAGTAGTGTCTGACTCTTGCAACCCCATGAACTGTAGCCCATCAGGATCCTCTGTCCATGGGATTTTCCAGGCAAGAATACTTGAGTGGGTTGCCTTTCTTCCTCCAGGGGATGGATCTTTCTGACCCAGGAATAGAACCCGTGTGTACTGTGTCTCCTGCATTGCAGGCAGACTCTTTACCTGATGAGCTATCAGGGACCTAAAAGGAAATTGAGATTTGGAGAGTATCTTGTCTAAAGTGATAAATCTGTGATTGGTAGAACCAGGATTTTAGACAGTTCTGATTCTAGAGCCCCAAACTGTTAACTTGGGAGAACTCCCATGGTTCATCTCTCTCCATCTACTTCCATTTCAGTTCTCTTGGGAATGCATATGCAAGAGTTTATGTCCTTGAGAGCATTATACATATTAATATTCATTGAAGAAATAATAATCAGCTACTACCTAAGTAACAATTGCCAGACTTGATTTCAACCAACCCAGTGTATAGATACAGTTATTTCAAGGAATGTGTGTTAAAAGCCAGAATTGTCCTCCATGACATCAATGTCAAAAAGTTAGCAGTGTATCCAAAATATTTTCATTGCCTTTAATAACTCTGTCCATCATCTGTGAACACACATAAATATTTTTGAATTAGTATGTGTATCTTTATTCCCTACCTCTAGGGTAACTAGTTCCATATGTTTATTCTTAACTCAGTTGTCCTTTTGTTTGTGGCTTAAAACCTTTCTCAAATTTCAAAGAATGTTTCTAGTATTTTGATTTATGAATGAGTTTATATTCAATTTATTTAAATCCTTCATGATTGCATGGACTTCTAAATTATATCTTTCTAAGTCTTTGTTTTCCCATCTTCCCAATTTTAAAGAGTCATAATATTTTTGAAACTCTTTTCAGAAACATTAGGTGTTGTCTATGTAATGCCAAACAGCTGGCGGAAAATGGAATAAAGAAAGGAAACATCGGGATGTACTCACATGTCCAGCTGTTTGGCATTAGGTAACTGAGTTTCTAGTTCTCATCCAGATATTCAGAGGCAGAGAATATGTGGTCGTATCTTTCTGTTTCTAAAGGTTACTGAGCAGTGCAGGAGGGTAATAAGGTTTAGAAACGATAAATCAGGATGTCACAGTGTCAACACATCCAAAGAGGTGATTGGATTCAGTTTCTGTTCTCTGGCTTTAAAACAATAAGATGATTTTCCTCTAGCGACTTGCAATGGCAGAGAATTGAAAATGACTTTCCAAAAAGGAAGCCTCCAAGAGTGTTTAGTAACCAGACGGGGGCTTTGTTGCTGTTGTGGTTGATTTTAAAGTTAGGACATCCTGTGGTTTGCTAGGGATTAGAGAAAGTGGCCAGGAAGAAGTATTAAGGAAGTGTTCTTGAAAACTCTTTTTCTCTAATAGGGCCATAATTGTCTAACTTGTATATAGTCACACTACTTTTGTCCTGTACTGCACAAGACATCTTACAAGATAAATTAGCTACAATATTTGGATAATGGAAGAAAAGGCCATTATAATATTACATACAATGAGCAAAGCACTGCAGTTTCTAATTAAGTGCTCAAGTCTGTTGTACAATGAACTATTTGTTGAACTTTTAAAATATAATTTGGAATCTTTGAATAAATGACTTACGGCCATGCAATAAAAACAGAGACATTTATGCTGGAACACATGGATTGCATTATCTTTTCTGGGACTTGCTCGCTCTTCTACTGACGGGGCCTGACTACCTGGTATATAGCAAGGAACCAGGTGGCTTGGTAGGAAGGACCGTGCTCTGTCTTAGGTGGTAGTAAGCCAAAGGCCAGTCTGGAAAGAGTCCTTAACTCAGATTAGCTGTTGTCTGGGTGGGGAGTAGGGGGTTGGGGTTTGGGGGTTGGGAGTTGGGGAGAGCCTTCTGCTTTGGAAATGTTAGTGACATCAAGGACAAAGAAACTGCAGTAGGGCCCAGGAAACTATGTAACATTTTAAGGAGTCCTTGTCTCATGTTGTGCATCAACCCACTTCCTGAAATTTACCTTCAGGGAGAAATTGAAAACTTTCCCTGTATATATGGATGTATAAACTGAAGGAAAAGAGAGTGCATGCCAGCATGTTTATGCATATATTTCAATCTCTTTAACAGTCTTAAGTAATTTGACGTTCCCGTTAGCTTGGATGTCATGGCCAGAAACAGTCTCTCAGTTCTCAGGAAAAGAAGATTTTAAAAAAGCCCTAAAGAGCCACAAAGGAGACTCAAGAGGCTTCTTGGACATCAAACCTCTCTTACAAAACATTTTTGATGAGTCAAGTATAAACAAATCAGATTCACAGAGGCCAAATTTTTCTTGACAAACATGAACTTAATAATGGGACTGGGGTTGGGAGGAAGAAAGAAGAGGTTGGGGGAGTGGTCTTGAGAAACATGCTGAGTTTCACTGATTACAAATGATTGTAGAAAGAGTTCTCTTTCTTTCTTTCCTTCCCTTTACAAAAATTTGCTGATATACGAACACAACTAGAGCTAGATTCACTCAGCACTGCTATTGCTCCATAACTGAATCTGGTGATGATATTTGGTTCAGTTACTATTTAGTATTCATTGTATTTGTCCAAAGTGACTTTAATATATACCCCCCACCAAGTCACAGTCCTGCATAGTAATTGATACTACAAGTATCTTTGGATGCCTTTTTCTTTTCAGAAATGAAACACTTTTTGCTTAGTAAATTTGAATATAATCGCATCTAGAATTCAGGAAGTACAAGTAATGATACCAGAAAAGGCTTCCTGTATAAAAGATGCTTAAAGTGAGTTTTAAAGTATATGAAGCATTTAGCCATTCATAGAAATATGATCATTTCAATAAGGTTAAAAAAATACTTCAATGTATAATAAAACTGGGTAACATATTAAGGAAACTGAAAATTGTCTAAATTCCTAGAATGTCCAATTTGAGAGGAAATAGAAGTTGATGAGATTGGGAAGAAAAGAAGGACCATATATTGAGGGTGTGATTAAACTTAGAAAGATTTTAATGAGAAAGAGGAGTGATTTTATTAAACACCAAGTTGGCTGCAATATGGAATATGGATTAGATGGAGCTAAAGCTATAAGCAGGGTAAAAGACTATAAAAGATTTTTGTGATGTAGGTATTCCAGAAAAGAGTTCAGATAGGATGACTAGATGGAGGAATTAAATAAGAGAATCCTTTTCTCCAGTTATAATACTTAGAGCTAACAAATATGGTGAATAGTATAGAACTTTCCAATAACTTTCCCAAAGCTGGCTTAAAACTCAACATTTAAAAAAGACTAAGATCAACTAAGATCATGGCATTCAGTCCCATAACTTCATGGCAAATAGAAGGGGAAAAAGTGGAGACAGTGACAGATTTGATTTTCCTGGGCTCCAAAATCACTGCAAATGATGACTGCAGCCATGATGTGAAAAGATGTTTGGTCCTTGGAAGGAAAGCTATGACAAACCTAGACAGTGTATTAAAAAGGAGAGATATAACTTTGCTGACAAAGATCCATCTAGTCAAAGCTATGGTTTTTTCAGTAGTTATGTACAGATGTGAGAGTTGGACTATAAAGAAAACTGAGTGCTGAAGAATTGATGCTTTTGAACTGTGGTGTTGGAGAAGACTCTTGAGAGTCCCTTGGACCGCAAGGAGATCCAACCAGTCCATCCTAAAGGAGATCAGTCCTGAATATTCATTGGAAGGACTGATGCTGAAGCTGAAACTCCAATACTTTGGCCACCTGATGTGAAGAACTGACTCATTGAAGAAGACCCTGATGCTGGGAAAGATTGAAGGCAAAAGGAGAAGGAGGAGGCAGAGGATGAGGTTGGTTAGGTAGCATCACTGACTCAATGGACATGAATTTGAGCAAACTCTGGGAGATAGTGTAGGACAGGGAAACCTGGCCTGCTGCAGTCCACGGGGTCACCAAGAGTCAGACAAGACTTAGTGATTGAACAGTTCCCATAACTGGAACACAGAGTTTGGGTCTAGAGATGTAGATTCAAATTCTACCATTTGCTTACACAGTTGTGTAACCTTAGGTAAATCACTTAGCTTCCCATGGTTTCCCCATACTGTCAAGTGGAGATAAAATATATCTAACTCATAGTGTTGTTATGTGAAAATTAAGTTAATATATAAAACACTTAAAGGAATGTCTGGCAAAGAGTAGAAATTATTAGTGCTACACACAAGTATTGTCTCAAGTTCTTCATGTTTAGTTTGTAAGTCTTAAAAATAACCTCATGGTAAGGGCACTGGCATCCTTATTTTTCAGATAATGATACCACAGCTTGGACAGTTTGCTTAACTTTTCCATAGTTAGTGGTTAGTAAAAAGCTAGTACAAACCTAGAGCCATATACTGTCAACATTTTGTTATGACTTTGGTGAGAGTTCAGGCTGCCTTGTCTCTGAATAGAGAGAAACTTGGGAACAATATAGAGTGTAAGACACATATTGCCTACTTGTGTCAAAGACTGCATTAGCACTACTCTTCAGGGAGATGGCTTAGAATAGCAGAACATATAGAAGTTAAAACTTAGGACACCTGATTTAAATACTGACTCCTCAATTTATGATTATTACTTTGAGAAATGTCTTCATCTGGGTGTGGTTGAAGATGGAAAACAACCAAGTTGGACAAATCTCTTTGTAAATGATAATGTGCCAGATGAACATTAGTCATTGATTGTCCCCTTAAAATGAGTGAAATAATTGTTAACCATGACACTACTCCCTTTTTGTCAACCACCAAAGTAGGCCATAAGTGAAAACCATTCCTCTCTAACATCATTAATTCTACAAATTCATAAAGAATATCTTCCATTAGTTTGTATTGTACAAAAATTTGAAAAGGTAATTTAATATTGAATCTTACCCACTTCCAGCCATTACAGCTTTACTATGACTCAAACATTTTTCTAAATCATTTATGGCATAAATTAAAGCTCCTTTAAGACAGGAGAGGACAGCAGTTAGACCATCAGAGAGTAGGTCCAAATTTTCTAAAATAAGATTTTTGTTTCTTGGGAAAGCTCGTGAGCGTATTTCCAAGAGTCCATGAGAATTTTTCACTTGGGAACTTCATATTAATGGCAATCTAAAATATCTACATGATCATGTGTTTTGACCATCTGATGGCAACCTCACAACTAATAATTGGCCCTGTATTCAAATGCCTTAATAGTGTTTTTGTTTTTGAGTTTGTTATACCCCCATATGGGTTTCCCAGGTGGCACTAGTGGTAAAGAACCCATTTGTCAAATGTAGAAGATATAAGGGATGCGGGTTTGATCCCTGGGTTGGGAAGATCCCCTGGAGGAGGGCACTGCAACCCACTCCAGTATTCTTGCCTGGAGAATCCCAAGGACAGAGAAACCTGGTGAGCTATGGTCCGTAGGGTCACAAAGAGTCAGACATGACAGAATCGACTTAGCACGCATGCAGGCATACCCCAGTGTTCTACTTTATCCTAGGATAAAGTGAAAAAAATAAAAATAGAGGCAGAATTACTGTGTAAATGGTGAATTTATGCCAAGTGAGGGCCAAATGACATCATGTTATGATATTTCAGTAGTTGGAACAGAGAAGAGAGGTGGAAAAAATGACTGATCTCACAGTGCACAGATGTATGGGTATGATGACCACAAAAGAACTTGAACCCTAAGAGTGAGTACCATGTTCCTTTGTGTGTGGTTTTTAGTTTCAAGTAAAGGGCAACATTCATCACATTAAATAAATGTTACTAAATTGAATTTTACTGGGTTGCATCTTTTGCCTGCATCTAATTAGTAAATGTGTTTGAATTTTATAGCTTAGATGATTTATAGGCATACCAAGTTAAATCTAGGTTTAGATTTGTGCACATTTTAGCAACATTATAATCACAGTCCTTTACATCATCATCAATATTAAACAGAACTTTGGTTCCTCTTAAAAGAAGGCTGTCCATTACTCAACTTTGAGAAACAGTAAAATAATGGCAAAGGACACAGACTTTGGAATCATAAGTGAGTTCAAGATCCAGTTCTTTTCTTCCCTGGCTGTGTTATCCTGGGTGAATTGTTTGACTTTTCTAAGCATTAGCTTCTTTTCTAGAAGGTATTCATTACAATAATCACAAACACTTAGTTCTTCCTCTGTGCCAGAAATGTTTAAATTCCTGAACCTAATTAACTCTTGCTGTTAAAACAATCCTGTGAAAAAGATGAAGAAACTGAAGCATAGAAAAACTAAACAAGTTGTATAAAATCATGCAGTTATTAGAACATGAATCCAGATAATCTGACTCTCGAGTTCAATTTGTTGCACTGCTTTTCACACATCCACTATGGTTTCTTAAGTACATTTACACTATAATATAAATGTTCACTTGCAGCTTTCCAGGACTAATTTCTGAGTTCTTCCCTGACACAAGTTCCATGATTGCCTGTCTGCAAACTGGTAAAAACACATTTGGGGAAAAGCTGGGAGCAGTTCCAAAGAAAATTCCTACTGGTGTCAGAATGAAGGCTAATTTTTACTGGATGTTTACTAAACATTAGGAACTGTACTTAGCAATCTTACATCATTATCTCATTCAAACATTAAACAACACTGCTAAAAAATCATTTCATTTACAAAGAAAGCTTTTCTAAGCAGTAATATTCCAGTGTATGTATATGCCACTTTTTCTTCATCTGTTGATCCATAGATGGTCACTGAGGTTGCTTCCAATTCTTGGTTATTGTGAATCACGCTGCAATGGACATAGGGGTGCAGATACCTCTTTAAGATCCTGATTTCAATTCTTTTAAATATATAGCTAGAAGTGGGACTGCTGGATCATATGGAAATCCTGCCATTTGTGAAAACAGAGATGAACTTGGAGGAACTATTGCTGAGTGAAATAAGCCAAATACAGGAGAAGACATAGTGCATGATACTATTTTTAAGAATGGTCTAAACTAGTCAATCTCATAAAAACATACCAGAATGATGGTTGCTAAAGGTTGGAAAAAATAAGGAATGTGAAGATGTTGGCCAAAGGTTTCAAAATTTCAGTTATACATGACAAATAAATTCTGTAGATGCCAAGAACAGCATGGAGATGACTGTTACCAATACGGTGTTGTATACTTGAAATTAGCTAAGCAGACCAAAATAGCACTAGAAAGTCTCTGAAAATTAGATTGTCATTGGGACCACAGCTCACAGAAAGAGGCAGGACCTATGTGCTAAATCCAAACCTAAACAGAGTGGTTGACCTTTAAAATTTTCAGCAAATCTCAGTCTCCTAATGCAATAGCCTAAATGTCTAGGAAATCATCCTTCATACCAAGAACCAAGAAAATCACCTCTTGAATAAGAAGACATGATCAAATAACACCAACACTGAGATAAATCAGATGCCAAAATTGTCAGGTAAAGATTTTAAAGCAATCACCATGAAATGATTCAATAAGCCATTATGAATTCTCTGAAATGAGAAAGTAATAAGATCTCAGCTAGAGCTAATTGAGTTCAGTAAGGTCAGGACAAAGATCAGTACACAAAAATCATATTTTTGTATAATAAAATGAACATGTGAAGCTGAAAATAAAAACAATACCATTTACAAATTGCTTTAAAGAAAACAAAATACTTAGGTACAGATCTAACAAAGTTTGTATTAATATCCTGAAAGTAGCAAGATATTTTTAATTGAGAAAGCATTCAAACAAATACTGATAAACAGATCACCTCCACTACATTAGCCAGTGGGATAATACAAAGTCCAGGTTTGGAATACTTCCTGAGAGCTCAGAAAGTAACTGAGGAAGAAAAACAAGCACAAATAAGAGACTCTGCTATAGAATGGAAGTGGCATGGAATAGTACAAAAGCTTGGGATTAAGAAGGTGGAAAACATATGTTTCCAGCCAAGATCTTCTACAGCTAAAGCAGTACTGGGAGGGAATTTAGATTGGTATGTAGATTTAGCAAATTCTTAAAATCTGCAGACCTCATTTCTCTCATCCATGGAATGGAGCTAATAATAGCTACACCATAATTCAGTAAAGATTATATGAAATAACCTGTTCGGGCTATACTCAAGCACTACCTCTGGTTCAATCCCCCTCCAGGTATCACCAAATGTAATGTTTGCCATATATCTCAGTATTAGATGTGATCATCATTCTCACATTACAGATAAAAGAAACTTCAGGGTGTTGTCTTCCCCAAGTTGTCACAGGTATTAAATAACAAAAGTGGGTTCCAGTTCATATCTCTGTGAACCCAGAGCCCAAATTCTTAGCTGCTACAAGCTATTACCTGGCAATTCTCTTTTTCTCCCATTACCTCACTTTTTTTTCATGAACCGCTATGTGAGGACTTCCCTGGTGGCTCAGACGGTAAAGCATCTGCCTGCGATGCGGGAGACACAGGTTCGATCCCTGGGTCGGGGAAGGTATCCTGGAGAAGGAAGTGGCAACCCACTCCAGTACTCTTGCCTGGAGAATCCCATAGATGGAGGAGCCTGGTGGGCTACAGTCCATAGGGTCACAAAGAGTCGGACACAACTGAGAGACTTCACTTCACTTCATGTTGAGGGCTGGAATGGGATGATAAGCACAGAGAACAAATTATTAGTCTAAGCTCTCCTCTTTAAAAACATTTTCCTTTTTTAAAAGAGACATATTAAGTGGTATACCCCACTCTTTGCTTCTATCCCCCGCAATCTTCATTAGATTTTAATTCCTAAATCACTCCCATATACAATTTGTTTAATTCATGTAGTACTTAATGCCCTGTATGTGAGGTGGCATTTTTATCTTCCTATTTGGCCAAATGAGCTAAACTTTTCTCTGCTGCATTAACCTTTTCATTCCCGTTTCACCAAACATACTTGTGGATAAAGTAAAATGAAATCTTATCCTTACCCCTCCAATTTCCACTTCCCCAGACCAGTAGGCCCGAATTGAAGAGGGAAAAACCTGAGGGAAAAACCCTTGGGGAAATGCCACCAGAGAGAACCAACGCTCACAGAAGAGAATTCATTTCAAGTCCTGGATTTCAAGACTTCACCTATAAAAATGTAGCTTGAGCTTGGCTTCCATTTATAAACTATAAAACCTGTATATTTTAGACATATCTACAAAACACTAAAGATTTTAATTATTAAGGATTGTAGAATGCTCTCTGAGGACAACTGGACAATTTTTACATTATAGATAATAATTGTTTATCAGCGTCACCAACAGGCCTTGTGACATGACCTGTGAAAACAGTGACATTTATCCTTGAATGGTCCAGTGGCTAACACATGAAAGATAGTAAAATATGTATTCATCAACTGACTGAATATGTGAATGATTATCACAAGTGTTTAACTCAGCTAACTAAAGGATTACTGTCGTGGTTAATCTTAGGTGTCAACTTTGTCCACAGAGCACCCAGATATCTGGTTAAATATTATTTCTGGGTGTGTCTGTGAGAGTGCTTCTGGATGAGATTACCATTAGAATCAGTAGACTGAGTAAAGCAGATTGCCCTCCCAAATATAGGTGGGCCTTATCCAATCCATTGATGGCCTGAGTAGAAGAAAAGGTTGAGTAAGAAAGAATTCTCTCTGTCTTCCTGAACACCTTCAAGCCTGGAGCATAGTTTTTCTCCTGCCTATGGATTCAGACTCAGACTCAACTTTATACCATTGGCTCCCCTGGTTCTCAGACCCTCAGACTGGAACTACATACTGACTGTCTCAGCCTTCATAATCACATGAGCCAACTCCTTGTAATAAATCTCTCTCTCTGTCTCAAGTTTACCTTGTCTCTACTCCATACCACTCAGCCTCACAATATAGAAAGCCAGATTTTCCACTGCATCTCTTGCTCTTAGACCAGGAGTTGACATCCTCTTCTCTGTGCTTGTGGAAAGGTTTGAGGTTTCCCTGGCTCCAAATAGCTAATCCAAGAAAACATCTCCCATTGCTCACTGGGATATTTATCCAAAAGAAAATTGGAGGCTGCTGTGGCTGAGCAATTGGAAACACTTTCCAGTTAGCATGTCACAGTTCTGCATCAGTCCTTCTCCTTTCTACAATTGTAAGGGTTCACGGAATATATATGGACTTCCCTGGTGGCTCAGTGGTAAAGCATCCACCTGTCAGTACAGGACATGCAGGTTCAATCCCTGGGTCAGAAAGATCCCCTGGAGAAGAAAATGGCGATCCACTCCAGTGTTCTTGCCTGGAAAACTCCATGGACAGAGGAGCCTGGTGGGCTACAGTCCATGGGGTTGCAAAGAGTCAGACACAACTTAGTGACTGAACAGCAGCAGCATGTATTTATAAATGTGTTGAGTGCTTCCTGTGTGGTGATCACTGTGTCAGGTGGTCCCCAAACATTATCCCATTTATTCTTAACAACAGTCCTGTGAAACTGGCACCAATAGCACCCTCTTCCAACAACACAAGAGAAGACTCTACACATGGACATCACAAGACGGTCAACACCGAAATCAGATTGATTATATTCTTTGCAGCCAAAGATGGAGAAACTCTATACAGTCAGCAAAAACAAGAACAGGAGCTGATTGTGGCTCAGATCATGAACCTCCTTATTGCCAAATTCAGACTGAAATTGAAGAAAGTGGGGAAAAACCACTAGACCATACAGGTATGACCTAAATCAAACCCCTTATGATTATATAGTGGAAGTGAGAAATAGATTTAAGGGACTAGATCTGATAGACACAGTACCTGATGAACTATGGATGGAGGTTTGTGACATTATAGAAGAGACAGGGATTAAGACCATCCCCAAGAAAAAGAAAGGCAAAAAAGCAAAATGGCTATCTGAGGAGGCCTTACAAATAGCTGTGAGCCCTCAGATTGGGAGAAAATAATAGCAAATGAAGAAACAGACAAAGGATTAATCTCAAAAATATACAAGCAACTCCTGCAGCTCAATTCCAGAAAAATAAATGACCCAATCAAAAAATGGGCCAAAGAACTAAACAGACATTTCTCCAAAGAAGACATACAGATGGCTAACAAACACATGAAAAGATGCTCAACATCACTCATTATCAGAGAAATGCAAATCAAAACCACAATGAGGTACCATTACACGCCAGTCAGGATGGCTGCTATCCAAAAGTCTACAAGCAATAAATGCTGGAGAGGGTGTGGAGAAAAGGGAACCCTCTTACACTGTTGGTGGGAATGCAAACTAGTACAGCCGCTATGGAAAACAGTGTGGAGATTTCTTAAAAAACTGGAAATAGAACTGCCATATGACCCAGCAATCCCACTTCTGGGCATACACACTGAGGAAACCAGATCTGAAAGAGACACGTGCACCCCAATGTTCATTGCAGCACTGTTTATAATAGCCAGGACATGGAAGCAACCTAGATGCCCATCAGCAGATGAATGGATAAGGAAGCTGTGGTACATATACACCATGGAATATTACTCAGCCATTAAAAAGAATTCATTTGAACCAGTCCTAATGAGATGGATGAAGCTGGAGCCCATTATACAGAGTGAAGTAAGCCAGAAAGATAAAGAACATTACAGCATACTGACACATGTATATGGAATTTAGAAAGGTGATAATGATAACCCTATATGCAGAACAGAAAAAGAGACACAGAAACACAGAACAGACTTTTGAACTTTGTGGGAGAATGTGAGGGTGGGATATTTGAAAAGAACAGCATGTATACTATCTATGGTGAAACAGATCACCAGCCCAGGTGGGATGCACGAGACAAGTGCTCGGGCCTGGTGCACTGGGAAGACCCAGAGGAATCGGGTGGAGAGGGAGGTGGGAGGGGGGATCGGGATTGGGAATACATGTAAATCCATGGCTGATTCATATCAATGTATGACAAAACCCACTGGGAAAAAAAAATAATAATAAAAAAAACAGAAAAAAAAAAAAAACAGAAAAAAAAAAAAAAAAAAAAAAACAAATAGCTGTGAAAAGAAGAGAAGCAAAAAGCAAAGGAGAAAAGGAAAGATATACCCATTTGAATGCAGAGTTCCAAAGAATAGCAAGGAGAGATAAGAAAGCCTTCCTCAGTGATCAGTGCAAACAGAGGAAAACAACAGAATGGGTAAGACTACAGATCTCTTCAAGAAAATTAGAGATACCAAGGGAATATTTCATGCAAAGATGGGCACAATAAAGGACAGAAATGGTATGGACCTAACAGAAGCAGAAGATATTAAGAAGAGGTGGAAAGAATACACAGAAGAACTGTACAAAAAATATCTTCACGACCCAGATAATCATGATGGCGTGATCCCTCACCTAGAGCCAGACATTCTGGAATGTGAAGTCAAGTGGGCCTTAGGAAGCATCATTACAAACAAAGTTAGTGGAGGTGATAGAATTCCAGTTGAGTGATTTCAAATCCTGAAAGATGATGCTGTGAAAGTGCTGAACTCAATATGCCAGCAAATTTGGAAAACTCAGCAGTGGCCACAGGACTGGAAAAGGTCAGTTTTCATTCCAATCCCTAAGAAAGGCAATCCCAAAGAATGCTCGAACTACTGCACAATTGCACTCATCTCACACGCTAGTAAAGTAATGCTCAAAATTCTCCAAGCCAGGCTTCAACAGTACATGTACTATGAACTTCCAGATGTTCAAGCTGGTTTTAGAAAAGGCAGAGGAACCAGAGATCAAATGACCAACATCTGTTGGATCATCGAAAAAGCAAGAGAGTTCCAGAAAAACATCTATTTCTGCTTTTTTGACTATGCCAAAACCTTTGACTGTATGGATCACAACAAACTCTGGAAAATTCTGAAAGAGATGGAAATACCAGACTACCTGATCTGCCTCTTGAGAAATCTGTATGCAGGTCAAGAAGCAACAGTTAGAAATGGACATGGAACAACAGACTGGTTCCAAATAGGAAAAGGAGTATGTCAAGGCTGTATATTGTCACCCTGCTTATTTAACTTATATGCAGAGTACATCATGAAAAATACTGGGCTGGATGAAGCACAAGCTGGAATCAAGATTGCCAGGAGAAATACCAATCACCTCAGATATACAGATGACACCACCCTTATGGCAGAAAGTGAGCAAGAACTAAAGAGCTTTCTTAAGGAAAGTGAAAGAGGAGAGTGAAAAATTTGGCTTAAAGCTCAACATTCAGAAAACTAAGTTCATGGCATCCAGTCCCATCACTTCATGGCAAATAGATGGGGAAACAGTGGAAACAGTGTCAGACTTTATTTTTCTGGGCTCCAAAATCACTGCAGATGGTGATTTCGGCCATGAAATTAAAAGACGTTTACTCCTTGGAAGGAAAGTTACGACCAACCTAGACAGCATATTAAAAACAGAGACATTACTTTGTCAACAAAGGTTCATCTAGTCAAGGCTATGGTTTTTCCAGTAGTCGTGTATGGATGTCAGAGTTGGACTATAAATAAAGCTGAGCGCCGAAGAATTGATGCTTTTGTACTATGGTGTTGGAAAAGACTCTTGAGAGTCCCTTGGACTGCAAGGAGATCCAACCTGTCCATCCTAAGGGAGATCAGTCCTGGGTGTTCATTGGAAGGACTGATGCTGAAGCTGAAACTCCAATACTTTGGCCACGTGATTCGAAGAGCTGATTCATTGGAAAAGACCTTGATTCTGGGAAAGATTGAGGGCAGGAGGAGAAGGGGGCGACAGAGGATGAGATGGTTGGATGGGGTCACAGACTCAATGGACATGAGTTTGAGTAAACTCCGGGAGCTGGTAATCAACAGGGAGGCCTGGCGTGCTGCGGTTCATGGGGTCGCAAAGAGTCGGATACGACTGAGTGACTGAACTGATCTGAACTGAAACATTATCTCATTCATTCTTAACAACAATCCTGCAAAACTGGCACTGATATCCCAAATTTACATATGAGAAAGTTGGTAGTCAGAGAGGTGAAGAAGCCGGAACTTAAACTCAGGTCTGCATGAGTGCAAAGCACCCCTTACTACCATGTTGTGTTGTGGTGAACAGCTTCGTTATCGAATGCAACACCTAAGTGAGGTTAAAATGACTCAATTTGGTAAGGAAAGCCAAGTTCATAGGCTCATAACCTCTGGGCAGTGGTATTAATCCAAATATGTTTTAACCCTTTGGGGGAAGTTGCAGAAGCAACCACAGGGATGCTACATTTGGAGTAGGCACTGTTTCTCTCCACAGAATAGACCACTTGCTGACTCTGCCTTGGGTCACAGAAAACCTGCAAGCCATGTGCACCAAAGAAAAGTTGGACTCCTTGGGAGAAATTATCTTTTCCAGATTGTACAAACTTTGGAGAGCTGAGCTTAGTCAGGTTAATGCAGTTTAACGCAAAGGCAAAGTAGGAGGGGAAAGAAAGCAAAACTAATGAAAGTCTGTCTTTGATCTCTGCTAATCAAGACATTTCATGAGGTACTTTATAATCATGTAGTGCTCAGTTCCTAATGAAAATGGTTTAAGTATGATTTTACTGGAGAGATCTAAGAAGCAGCCATCTAGGGAAGCAAGCCAGATATTAGGTAACTCAAGACCACTCAGGAAATCAAAACAAAGTTACAGCTCCATTAGCCAAGTGTAATGTTTTTGGAGGGAAGGCAAAGGGCCCCAGGTAGCCAGAAATTTTCCCTGCCTTCATTTTCTCTGGGGAGAATATCAAATATATTGCACATTCTGGGGCATCTTAATCCCTATTCTTAACCCTTATTCAGGCAAGGCTACAAGGCTTTTACCACCTTTGCACACTAACACTCAGCCATTTACCTTATAATAATTTGTCTTTCCACCCTGGCAGAGTCTGACTTGCCAGATGGACACTTCATTGAGTGTACATGTTCTGGAAGGAAGGAGATGTCTCTTGGGATGGGTCTGATGGAAAACAAAGATGTCCAGTGAATTACTCTACATTTCAATAGCACTTCGCATTTGCAGAGGGCTTTATCATACTGTTTTATTAGTGATTGCCTACAACAACCCAATGAGGGAGGTGGCAATGTTTTCACCATGCAAACAAAATTGAGGCAACTTCAGGCTAATTTGTTCCAACCCACACAACAAGGATTAGAATTCCATACCCAAGGTTACTGTTTTCAGAGCTTCACTTGTCTCAGGTTCTCTGAGATTGCGGCTCTGATGACACAATTCCAAACTAAAGTTGAATAACATAAGGTGGCACTCCGAATATCCATGCTGCATGTAAATCTTGTATGACATGCAATAAATACATCATCACAGAAAGACTGGGCTTCCCAGGTGGTTCAGTGGTAAAGAATCTGCCTGCCAATGCAGGAAATGTAGGTTCTGTCCCTGGGTCGAGAAGATCTCCTGGAGAAGGAAATGGTAACTCACGCTAGTATTCTTGCCTGGGAAATCCCAAGGACAGAGAAGTCTGATGGGCTACAGTCTGTGGGGATGCAAAAGAGTAGGACACAACTTAGTGAGTAAACAACAACAACACGTAAAGACCATAAGAGTGGTTTGCCACTTTCTTCTTAAAAAAAAAACAACAACTACTTATTTATTTATTTACTTGGCCATGACTCTCAGAGTCTCTGGTTGTGGCATAGTTGCTTCACAGCACGTGGGATCTTAGTTCTCCGACCAGGGATCGAACCTAGCTCCCCTGCATTACATGGTGAATTCTTAACCTCTGGATCACCGGGGAAGTCCTGGTGCTTTCTTCTTTATTTACGCGATCTCATATTTTTCTCGTTCTTCCAGTTGGTCTTCAGTGATTCTTCTCTTATGCTCTCTTTTTCATTGCACTGACAGCTGTGAGCATCCCCAAGGGTCTAGTTCCTTTTTTATGTCACTACTCTTCTCCAGCTTCAAATAACACCATAATATTAGTAAATCCAAAATTACTGAATTGTTCTCTTGCTTCCAAATTCTTTCATCCATTTGTTGAATCAACACATATTCCTTGTATCTACCCCCATGCTAAGGGCACAGGACAAAGTTAATTAAAACTCAGGGCTGCCATTCATATAAGTCACAAGCTATTGACATATGGCCACATAGAGAGACTCCAATATTCTATGCTTTAACATTGTGATGACCTTGGCATTAGTAGGACAGAGAAGCATCTGGTCCTGCCTGGAGGTGGGGAGTTATGGAAGGAGTCCTACAGGAAATAAATATGTTTCTAATTCTCAGTCCCAATTTATCATACAATCATTCATATATCCAGTGATTAATAATTGAGTGGTGGGACTTCCTTGGAGGTCCAGTGTTTAAGACTTCGCCTTCCATTGCAAGAGGTGCAGGTTTGATCCCCGGTCAGGGAACTAAGATTCTTCATGCCCTGTGGCCAAAAACATAAAAACAGAAGTAATACTGTAACTAATTCAATAAAGACTATAAAAAGTGGTCCACATCAAAAAAATAAAATAAAATAATTAGCGGTTACTGTGTTAAGTCCAGAGTATAAATATAAATCATTACATAAGACACTTACCTGTGACCTCAAGGATTTTGCGGTGTAGTCAAGAAGGTTGGAACTTTTAACAAAACCAGGAGGTTACCCCATCATATTAATATTTCTCTTTATCTAGTTAACCAGTTTTTATCACTCATCTTCAATGTTTGTTTTTACTTTGTATGGTTCCAGTAGAAAATCAAAATTTTCTGTTTTTTATTTTCAAATTAGATGATAACTGCTTTACACTGTTGTGTTGGTTTCTGCTCTACAGAAATGCAAATCAATCATAATTATATATGTATAAATATCCCCTCCCTCTTGAGCCTTCCTCCCACCTCCCATCCCAACCCTCTAGGTCATCAGAGTGACAGGCTGGGCTCCCTGTGAAAACCAGTTTGTAGAAAGATAATTTTCTTAATGGAAAATTCTGTGTCTACCAGAAATTTACCATGTAGCTAGCTGAAAGGAAACTTTAGAGGCTCTTTGAATTTACCTGTTTCCCAAATAAGAATTATTAATAGTATTGTTAAAATGGGAGTGTTCATTATCAGAGAAATGCAAATCAAAACCACAATGAGGTACCATTACATGCCAGTCAGGATGGCTGCTATCCAAAAGTCTACAAGCAATAAATGCTGGAGAGGGTGTGGAGAAAAGGGAACCCTCTTACACTGTTGGTAGGAATGCAAACTAGTACAGCCGCTATGGAGAACAGTGTGGAGATTTCTTTAAAAAACTGGAATTAGAACTGCCATATGACACAGCAATCCCACTTCTGGGCATACACACTGAGGAAACCAGATCTGAAAGAGACACATGCACCCCAATGTTCATCGCAGCACTGTTTATAATTACCAGGACATGGAAGCAACCTAGATGCCCATTAGCAGATGAATGGATAAGGAAGCTGTGGTACATATACACCATGGAATATTACTCAGCCATTAAAAAGAATTCATTTGAATCAGTTCGAATGAGATGGATGAAACTGGAGCCCATTATTCAGAGTGAAGTAAGCCAGAAAGATAAAGACCAATACAGTATACTAACGCATATATATGGAATTTAGAAAGATGGTAACGATAACCCCATATGCAAAACGGAAAAAGAGACACAGATGTACAGAACAGACTTTTGGACTCTGTGGGAGAAGGCGAGGGTGGGATGTTTTGAGAGAACAGCATTGAAACATGTATATTATCTATGGTGAAACAGATCACCAGCCCAGGCTGGATGCATGAGACAAGTGCTCGGGCCTGGTGCACTGGGAAGACCCAGAGGGATCGGGTGGAGAGGGAGGTGGGAGGGGAGATCGGGATGGGGAATACATGTAAACCCATGGCTGATTCATGTCAGTGTATGGCAAAAACCACTACAATATTATAAAGTAATTAGCCTCCAACCAATAAAAATAAATGGAAAAAAAATGGGAGTGTTGTGATAATTAAATTACAAGGATGCTGTATAAAAAGTATTTTTCAAATGTAGCCTATTTGCCATGTGAATAGTGGTTAGATTATTTTTACCTTTAATTATGATAAATTTATCTTGTCTTAATATTATTTGCAAACCTTTAGGTAAAAGTATTATTGTGAATAAAATATTATAGTGCATAAAAGTATTATTAGGTCTGTTTCAAATAAGATAGATTACAAAATGTTTAATAATCTTAGATCTATTTTCATCATATGCTTCAAATAGTATGCACAGTGTCAATAACTGTTGAAAGCCCTTGAGAATCAGAGTTTTAATTTTATGAGAAAGTCTCTAAAATAATCATCAAGTAATATCTCCCATTGCTGCAATAAGATAGCTGGAACTTAATGTGGTTTAGCATATTTCCGAGGGTTACAGAACTAATTAAACATAGATGTGGAATTAGAGCCCACGTCTGCTGATTTCTCAGGCATCACACTTTGTCAAATTGGGTTAATTTCTTACTGCAGGCAAATTACTTAGGTTATATTAGGCCAAGGCAAACAAGATCCCATCTGTGTGATATGCGATCCAGAGGGTTTTATTTCTCTGCTGTTCTGCTTTACTTAGCACCATGTTATACATGAGATGGAGTGGGGAAACATGTTGGCACCAAGAATATGGGGCTCTTCTAGGGCAGCATGGAAACTTACATCCCATTATGAGGTCTCAGAAGCTAGGATCACTTATTCCTAGGACTTAATTCACTGCCATTTCCCAGTCCTGCCCCTCACCCCACCCCAACACACACATACACCAAAGGCCTATTTGAAACAATCCTCTGAATGGTCACCTGAAAAATGGCAAAGTAAAATCTCTCAGTAGTGTCCGACTCTTTGCTATCCCATGGACCGTAGCCTACAAGGCTCCTCCGTCCATGGGATTTTCCAGGCAAGAGTACTGGAGTGGGTTGCCATTTCCTTCTCCAGGGGATCTTCCCCGACCCAGGGATCAAACCCAGGTCTCCTGCATTGCAGGCAGATGCTTTACTGTCTGAGCCATAGGCATATGTCTACTGGCTCCCATTTTACATTGGTCAAGGGTTGCCACCCAGGAAGATGCTTCACTCACCCCTCGAGATGTGGAAGGAGATAGAGGAGCCACACTGTAGCATCAGGCAGAAAGTGAGAAATGTGAGGTGCAGCTGTAGTAGATGTGATCAGGTTACACCTAAGCCAAGCTATTGCTGAAGCCATGGCTGGAGTAGAGAGTACAAGAAGAGGTGAAGACAAACATCAGAAGTCAGACCTTCCTCTGTATCTATCATATATTCTTGCATGAAAACATTAATAAAGTACTTACTATGATCTCACATTCTTTTAATAATGCTAATATAATACTGTTTATCATATTATACAAATGCATCAATAATACGAATAGTAACATATTGCTTACTATTTATCATACATTCTTCTGTATTTTCCACAGGTTAAATCATTTAATCCTTCCAATAACTTATGATGTAGGCACTAGAACTGTGTCCATTTTGCAGATTATGAAACTGAGGCACAGAGGTTAATTAAGTTATCTAAGTTCACACATTTACAAAATTATATATCTGGGAGTTAAACTCTAGTTATCTAGCTCCAAAGACCATGCTCAGACTAAACTGCACTAAGCAGTACTTGGGAGGTGAACAAAGAGGAGCAACGCTTTGGTTTCTAAGTTGGCATAAAACGAGTTACTATGCAAGACATGCAGGACTCTTATTTTAACAAATGTGAGAAGGTTCAGTGTAATCATTCAAAGCATGAATCTGGGGGTCCGACAGGTGTTAATTCACTTTCTCAGCTTCTTTCTAGCTGTCTTGCACAAGCCACTTAAACTTTCTAAACCTCAATTATTTATTCTTCTATAATGGATCATGTTTGCTTCATGGGATTGTTTTGAAAAATATTTTTCAAGGGCCTAGAGTACTCAGTAAGTCCTTAAGAAATACATGGTAGCTTAAAATTGTATATTTTTATAGAATTTTTATTATTTCACATACCTCTTCTGCTTTCGAAAGGACTCTTTAAAGAAATGGGAAAGTGCTGGCAGTATGTGGCTCAGAAGGAAGCAGGAAAATTATTTATTTATATATTTGCTTTTCATTTGAAATTTTTTTTTCAATGTTTTTCCTGCCCTTGGCCAACATAAAAAGTCAACAGTCCTAACATTGAACATGACTGAGTTCTCTCAGAAGAAAAATCCAGAGGCTACAGCGTGTATGAAGCCCTAGAGGTGAAAAATCTGGGTTAGAATCTCAGCTTCATGACTATTAAGCTACTAGGTAATCATTTCTTCTTAATATCATTGACCATTAGTTTTTGCATTTTTGAAATGAGTATGGTAAGGAAAGGGGGCTTCTCTAGTGGTTCAGATGGTAAAGAATCTGCCTGCAATGCAAGAGACCTGAGTTCAATCCCTGGGTAGAGAAGATCCCCTGGAGAAGGGAATGGCAACCCACTTCAGTCTTCTTGCCTGGATAATCCCACGCACAGAGGAGCCTTGCAGGCTACAGCCCACGAGGTCTCAAAAGAATTGTACACTTCTTAGCGATTAAACAGCAACAACATAATGCTTACTTAGCAGTGGTGTCCTGACAATCAAAAGATATCATGTAGGTAAGTTGACTGACCCATACTATATACTAAACTAAGCCTGTCTAGTAGGAAAGAAAAATATGAGACCACAATTCTATACAAAGGAAAAAATTTCCTTGCTATGATTTTTTTTTCTTTCACTCTTATTTGCGTCCTTATTCTCTCAGGGGTACCCTCTGTGATTATATGAGTATAGATTTGATTTTTAGCCCAAGGAAATGGCAAGTGGCTGAAGGCACAGGGCTAGTCTATGACAGAATGGCTATCATTGGAATAAGTGCCACGTGCTTAGTCATGTCTGACTCTATGTGATCCCTTGGACTGGAGCCTGCGAGGAGCTCCTCTGCCCATGGAATTTTCCAGGCAAGAATACTGCAGTGGATTGCCGTTTCCTCCTCTGAGGATCTTCCCAACCCAGGAATTGAACCCATGTCACCTGCGTCTCTTGCGTTGCAGGCAGATTCTTTACCAGCTGAGCTGTCGGGGGAGCCCCTTGGTAAATAATGCTAATGGATGCAAATTGGTTATGTGTGAGCCTGCTAAGTCACTTCACTTGTGTCAGACTCTTTGTGACCCTTTGGACTGTGGCCCACCAGGCTCCCCTGTCCATGGGGGTTCTCCAGGCAAGAATACTGGAGTGGGTTGCCATGCCCTCCCCCAGGGCAAATTTGCTGGCAGAATACAAGTTTTGAAGAATCATTTTCAATGCATGAAATAGTTGAATTTTTAGGGATGGAGGGTGTTTCAAAACTGTGTTTTATTGGTGGGTGCTGAGAAGATGGTGATGGCGGTAAGAGATGGGTAGTAAGAGACTCTCTGGATGAGAGTTGTACCTGTTATATTCCCAGGAGATTTGGATGGGACACACTTGACCCCACAATTGCTTTTTGTACTATACCTTAAAAAAAAAAAAAAAAAAAAGGCCAAGCATTCTTGTAGTTTTGATGTCTGGAAATGAAGACAAAGTCATATATAAGACCACAGCTGCAAGCCCCTTGCTTGGGTCTTAGTTTGATATTTTGCCAAGGTCAACATTGCTCAGATGCCTGATTGCCCCTCAGGAGGTGATTGGATTCAAAGCACAGCCTCTGGTTCATGTGTGTGTGCATGCCTGCTAAGTCACTTCAGTCTTATCTGGCTCTTTGCGATGCCATAGACGGTAGCCCACCAGGCTTCTCTGTCCATGGGATTCTCCAGACAAGAATACTAGAGTGGGTTGCCATTTCCTTCTCCAGGGGATATTCCTGATCCAGGAACAGAACCCATCTCCTGCATCTCCTGCATTGGCAGATGGGTTCTTTACTATTAGTGCCACCTGGGTTCATAAAAAGGAAAAGTGAAGTCACTCAGTCATGTCAGACTCTTTGCGACCCCATGAACTGTAGCCCGCCAGGCTCCTCTGTCCATGGAAATTTTCAGGTGAGAGTACTGGAGTGGGTTGCCATTTCCTTCTCTAGGGGATCTTCCTAATCCAAGGGATCAAATCTGGGTATCCCACATTGCAGGCAGGCACTTTACCATCTGAGCCACCATGGAAGACCCTGGGCTTATGGTACCTCATTAATGTGATATTGTAGATGAGATATCCTGGCGTTCCTCATTGCCTAAATCCATTTGATACCTGGTGTAGATTGGTTTTGGGATTTGGAAATAAAGTGGTGATATTAATAGAAATAATGTATGTTTTACAGATCAGGACAAAGGATCACTCCCCAGCACTTTCTGGGAAAGCCCTAGTGGGGATTCTCATCATTGCTTATAATCTTCTTATGACTCATGTTCTTCCATGGTAGCACCACCTTCCCCTGACCCATGCCCATCCTACCAATGTGATGACTTTAGGAGAGTATGAGGTACTACCGCATACTTCTGAGAAATGCTATTAGCTATATCAAGAATACTATTTCCCAACCGCTCCTTTAAAGTTTCTTAGGACTGGAAAAATAATCTGTTTTCTGCAGAAAAGGGGTAAATGCCTTTCTCTCCAACCCAGAGGCAGAAGTATTCCAGGATACCATGAGGGACCCTAGCAATATGTTCACATGATTCTATGATTTATAATAGTGGCAGGATAGATTTAAACTGCAATTAGTTAAGACTGCTATCTCTTTTTTCTACCCTTCTGTCATATATATTCTTGTATCTAGTAGTGTTGAAATGGCAAAGGTATTTTGAGGATCCAGCTAAGGGAGAATTGAATTGGAGGACTCCTTAGTTTGGATTTAGAGTATGTATGTAGTTTGCAGTTTTGTGTGTGTGTGCATGTGTGTGCATGTGTGTGTGTGTGTGTGCGCGCGTGCTCAGTCATTCAGTTATGTATGACTCTTTGAGACCCCATGGACTGTACCTTGCCAGGCTCCTCTGTCCATGGAATTCTCCAGGCAAGAAAACTAGAGTGGGTTGCCATTCCCTTTCCCAAGGCATCTTCACAACCCAGGGATCGAACCTGGGTCTCCCTCATTGCAGGCAGATTATTTTACCACTGAGCCACTAGAGAAGCCCAATTTTAGTTACTTCTGCTGTAATTGATGCACTTTTAACCACCCAGTATACAAATGGCTTCTAAAAATACTTCTGTCCCACGTGTTGCCTGATACAGCCTTTGATATAAAGCTGAAGGCTAGATGACTTAATGTGATATTAATAGGTCTTCTGGCATCCAGGACTAGAATTATATGGCTAGGGGCGAGGAAGAAGCACATTTGAAATGCTTGAGCCAGGAGCTAGTTTTGGAAAATTTTACCGTTTTTTAAATGTGTAAAATTAAAAGTAGAAGATTTAGTTTATGTCAAAGTCTAGAGAAAATGGAAGTTCTCTCTTGTCAAAACCATACTTGATGATAGGTAGCTTTAAATGTACTCTATGCTTTTGTCTTGATGTAAATCACAAATGTGAATTTTCTCAAAATTCCTTTCATAAGGGCACAATTCTGAAAAATACAAAAAAAAGCTAATATGTTTGTAAGTGAAGTTACAATGCCTGGGTTATCTTTCTATTTATTCTATAAAAAAAATCACAAAAAAATATTGCTGTATGTATAGGTGGCAATCAAAGAGTATGTAGCCAATAAACATTTTTAAAAAGGAATTATAAAAACTATTGGGTATAAGACAGGCTATAGGGTTATAATTGTACAACACAGGAACATAGCCAATGTTTTGTATTAACAGCAAACATAGTGTAACCATTAAAAATGCATGTATATGGAGGGAAAACAAGTAAATTTTTTAAACAAGAGAGATGTGACAGGTAATTAAAATATTTTTATGGCTTTTTGGATAGTGCTTATGGTGTTTATCAGCTTTTTATATACTATAACTCACTGTGGTTCTTTTTTCTCATAAATATTTCTTCTCTTACTTTGTGCTGACAATTTGTATTCATTTTCTTCAAATGGTGCATCCCAACTGTGTAAGCTTCCAGCATCACAAAACCTCCACCTGCTTCTCCCCTCCACGTTTCTGTCACCCAGGCCTGGTGGCTGTGTGTTAGTTGTGCGTCTGTGTTGCACGGGGCTTCCCTAGTGGCTAGAATCCACCTGCAGTGCAGGAGACCCAGTTCCTACCCCTGGGTCAGAAGATGCCCTGGAGAAGGAAATGGCAACCCACTCCAGTATTCTTGCCTGGGAAATCCCATGACAAATCCCATGTGATGGGAAATCCCATCACAGAGGAGCCTGGTGGGCTACAGTCCATGGGGTCTCAAACGGTTGGACATGACTAAGCGACTAACACTTCCACTTTGTGTTACCCAATGAGCTTCCTTTAAACAGTTCATTCAGCTCCTGCTCTCTGCCCCCTACACACTGCACAGCTTCCAACATGGTGCATGGGATTATGCCAGGAAATGAGAATCATTTGGAACTCTTCCAGGCCCGATATGACATCACTGTCTATTTCTCACCTAAGTCATTGACAACCCCCTGCCCCCACCACTTTTCAAGCTTTCTAGCCCTAGGTAATCAACCCATGGCTACCTGGGAGACCCTGACTCCTTACAAAGCCATGTCTGAATCTCAGGACTGGCTCCTGCAGGACCCCAACTACAGAAGATATTCTAACTGAGGCAACCAAGAAGGGTAAGAGCCATGTGGGTGTAGGAATCAAAGTTTTTAGAACATTCCTAGGAACAAGTTTAGGGAAGCTGAGTCACTAGACAATGGGCAAGGGATATGCTCTCCTTTGAAAAGTAAAGTGTATCATACCACTCTCTGGCTTAAAGCCTGTCTATAACTTTCTTTTACATCTGAAATAAATGGAAAGAGCTGGCAATGGTCTTCAAAGTCCTTCATGATCTGCCTCTCTCTCCAAACTTTCCAACCACTTTTTAGGTATAGTGGCCCACTTTCAGCCCATCAAACTTGCCTAGATCTTCCCACATCTGTGCTTTTAATATACACTTCTGACTCTCTAACATTTTTTTCTGTATTGATTATACAGTTTTTACCTACTCACTCTTCAGGTCTCTTCTTCAACATCTTCTTAAACTCTTTGCAACCTGGTGGACTGTGGCATGCGAGGCTTCCCTGTCCTTCACCATCTACCCTAGTTTGCTCAAACTCATATCCATTGAGTCAGTGATGCCATCACCTAAATTAGACCCACTCTGTACATTCCATCTCAGCATCAATCGCTTATCACCTCTCATAATTGTTTGATTAATCTATACATTTGTAGTTTTGTCTGAAACTTTCACCATACTACAGACATTATATGGTATCTAGAAAATTCTCCAATGATGTTTGCTCATTACCATCAAATGATATTAAACAATATGACCACAGGAACCTAGAAAGAAGGTACACATGGCACAATTTTAAATGCATGTTATTCTAGATCACACTGCCTGTTAATAGATAAGTAGCTAAATGGGTAGATATTTACTGAATAAATATATGCATACTAATAAATAGATAATACATGAATATGTGAATGAATCCATGAACTGAAGATAAGGATCAGAAGCAAAGCCAGATGAATACAAAGATAGGCATTTGTTACCTAGGGCACAAAATTTAAGAAGACAGTCACTATAGGTTTTTGCAATGTTCTTGTGCGTGTGGAAGACAAGTTATGACCAATGTTCTTGTTGTGTGGAAGAAAAGCTATGACCAACCTAGACAGCATATTAAAAAGCAAAGACATTACTTTGCCAACAAAGATCCATCAGGTCAAAGCTATGGTTTTTCCAGTAGTCATGTATGGATGTGAGAATTGGACTATAAAGAAAGCTGAGCACTGAAGAACTGATGCTTTTGAATTGTAGTGTTGGAGAAGACTCTTGAGAGTCCCTTGAACTACAAAGAGTTCCAGCCAGTCCATCATAAAGGAAATCAGTCCTGACTATTCATTGGAAAGACTGATGTTGAAGCTGAAACTCCAATACTTTGGCCACCTAATGCAAAGAACTGACTCATTTGAAAAGAGCCTGATGCTGGGAAAGATTGAAAGCGGGAGGAGAAGGGAATGACAGAGCATGAGATGGTTGGATGGCATCACTGACTCAATGGACATGAGTTTGAGTCAACTCCAGGAGTTGGTGATGGACAGGGAGGCCTGGCGTGCTGCAGTCCATGAGGTCACAAAGAGACAGACAAAGAACTGTGAGTGTGTATGTGCTAAGTTGCTTCGGTCGTTGCTACCCTGTGGGCTGTTGCTCACCAGGCTCCTCTGTCCATGGGAGTCTCCAGGCCAGAATACTGGAGTGGGTTGCCGTGCCCTCCTCCAGGGGATCTTCCCGACCTAGGGATTGAACCCACATCTCCTGCAGCCTCTGACTTGCAGGTGGATTCTTTACTGCTGGGGCTTCCCTGGTGGCTCAGAAGGTGAAGAATCTGCCTGCAATGTGGGAGACCTGTGTTCGATCCTTGGTTTGGTAAGATCTCCTGGAGGAGGGAATGGCAACCAATTCCAGTGTTCTGGCCTGGAGAATTGCATGGACAGAGGAGCCTGGCAGGCTACAGTCCATGGGGTCACAAAGAGTCGGACCTGACTAAGCAACTTTCACTCATTCACACTAGAGCCAATGCAGCAACCTGGACATGTAAGCAAGTCCTGGCAACTCTCACAAATAGGGAGGGACTTGCCAAGTTATTTGAGCTTCCCTGTAGCTCAAACAGTAAACAACCTGCCTGTGATGCAGGAGACCTGGGTTTGATCACCGGGTCATGAAGATCTGGAGGATATGACAAGCCATTCCAGTATTCCTGCCTGGAGAATCCTGTGGACAGAGGAGCCTGGTGGCCTACAGTTCATGTGGTCTCAAAGAGTTGGACATGACTGAGTGACTGACCCTAATACTGCTCTTTACCTCTGAGCCACTGGGGAAGCCCAATGTTCTTATAATATGTGCTCATTCTGCACTTGCATCAGCTTAAGAGAGGGCTCCTTAAATATTCGACTCTAGCCACATTTCTTATCTCATCCCATTCTGGGTGCTGAAGTAGTATTTTGGCAGAGACTCCAAACAGAAACAGATGCACTACACTTGCCTTTACTGCCTACCATTTGGGGTGGGAAGAAATTATGGCGACTTGAATGTTCGTGATTGGCACGCACAGCTTCATTCTTTAGCCATGTTTTTGCTGGCATGTGTCTTGCTAACTTCTAGGACAGTAATTTTCCATCTTCAGTGTGGGTAGAAAATCACACAGCATGCTAATTTCAAAGTGCAGATTATCATCCTTCACCCCAGGGAGTCTTATTCAGTGATTCTCAGAACACACTTGGAAACTCACTACTCAAGTGCTTCTTGCTATCAGCTGCTTAAACTAGATAAGTCTTTGTAGTAGTGGGCTGTCCCGTGCACTGTGTGAAGTTTAGCAGCTTCTCTGGCCTCCGTTCACTAGATGGCTGTATCACCCTCATTCCCAGTCATAATAACCAAAAATTCTTCTGGACATTGCCAAAGGTTCCCCAGGAAGAACCTTTGTTGTTGTGTTGGGAACCACAACAGTAGACAGCCTCCACCTACATATAGACAGAGTTTTCGCCTTCCCAGGTGGTGCAATAGTGAAGAATCTGCCTGCCAATGCAGAAGACGTGGCTTCTATCTCTGGATCGGGAATATCCCCTGGAGCAGGAAATGGAAACCCACAAGTATTCTTGCATCGAGCATTCCTGGACACAGAAGCCTGGTGGGCTGCAGTCCATGGGGTCACAAAGAGTCAGACAGGACTAAGTACACATGTACCTATGTATATGAGTTCCTGGCACTCCTGTCACACTGAACAGTTAATACAGTCCCCAGTTTCTGTGCTTGAAGTTTGTGAAGTGATAATTTTGCAATCTGAATTGGTGATATAATGCAGGAGGGCCTAAACTTTGACTCCCACCTAAGAAGTAGAGTTTTGCAGGTGGTTGTCTCCACAGGGTGTTCGGGGTCTTCTGTCATTGTCATCTAAACCTGGAATATGTCTTTGGGATACCTTCTGGCTGGGTGCCTCCATAATATCTTCAAGCTGCTATACACATGCAGCGAATGCATTCAAGTCAGGGAAACAGCCCTCCAAGGAGCTGGAAATAGGTCTCAAGATCTCAGTGGGCGCTCACTGCCAAAGGAGTCAACACTGAAGCTTCTCTTGGCCTCTGTCACGGCAGAACTTGCAAATGTTATTGAAATATATTTTCTGGGGCCCAGAGGAAGGTGAAAAATGAGTTATTTGTCATACAAATTGTCAATGGATCAACTTGGCCCTTTTTAAATTAAATCTGTTGCATATACACATCCTGTTGGACACTTGTCTTTTAATCTAATATCAGCTCACATGCCATCATAAATTTGGTCCTTTGTGAAAGAGCTTTGGAACTAAAAATAAGGGAGTGCATTTTGCAGACCACAGAGTTCTGCTTCTTGGAGAATGGTGGTCAGCATAAATGGGGAGCTGAGGATTTATTTCTTGCTAATTATTTGCTGAAGAATATGTTTTCGTGTTAAAAGGGACTTAGATGGTGGAAATGGTAGGATTTTCTGTGTGAGCTTGGGAACAGTTCCTCCCTCTCTGAATCTCACTTTCCTCACTTGTAATTTGAAGGAGTCTCACTAGCTAGTCGGTGAGTTCCCTCTCAACAAATGTGTTCGCAAATAGCATGGCTGGAAGCTGGGCTTCCTGACTGCTGGCCATTTGCTGCCTTCTCTTGGAAGATAATGGTGTCCTCAGTAAATCATCCTCAGAAAAGTTTAATCCACATTCTAAAGGTTTCACAGATTTGTTCTTGTATATCAGTAATTTAAAGGAGGGTTTCTGGGGACTTCCCTGGTGGTAGGTGGTTTAGATTTTGTCTTCCAATGAAGTGGGTGTGGTTTCAATACCTGGTTGGGGAGCTAAGATTCCACATGCCTTGAGAAAAAAAACAAAAACAAAAACACAAAACATAAAAACAGAAGCAATATAGTAACAAGTTCAATAGAGACTATAAAAATGGTGTACAAAAACAAAAAACCTTTTAAGTAAATAAACAAAGGAGGATTTCTGAGAACAAGAGTGATGGCTCCCTACATGTAACTGATATACTTCTATGAGTCAGTCACTCCAGAGATCTTCAGGGTAAATACTTTGATGATACTTTTGGTGCAGGCGGGGCTTCCCTGGTGGCTCAGATGTTAAAGAATCTCCCCCCAATGCAGGACACCTGGGTTCTATCCGTGGGTCGGGAAGATCCCCTGGAGAAGGGAATGGCACCCACTCCAGTATTCTTGCCTAGAGAATTCCATGAACAGAGGAGCCTGGCAGGCTATAGTTACAAAGTCAGAGATGACTGAATGACTAAGACTTTAACTTTCTGGGGCGGATGAGGGCTCCTTTTGTTCAAAACAGCTAAGATTACCTGCCCTCATGGAACCTATGGCCTGGGGATTAAGAAATTAGTTGGACAAAGAAATTATAATTTCCATGAATCCTCTGAGCTAGGAAACACATTTAGAGAGAAAGAGATAATCTAATTTTCTTAAATTATGATTACTTTTTCTTTTTTTTTTTTTCTTCTCTTCCCTGAAAAGTCAGTTAGAGGTGATTTGTGGTATTAAAGAGAAGAAACTGACATAAGTCTTGGAATCAAATATACTTAATTGCCATTCTAGCCATGACTCTTGCTATCTGTATGATCCTGAACCTCATTTTGCTTATTTGCAAAATAGGAACAATATTTTTGCTGGAGATGTTGCAAAAGTTAGATTTAATAGAAATATCTGGCACTTCTATTTTCTCTGAATCACTGGACAAAAGAAAAGTCAATAGGTAACGGATCACTCACCATTTTAGACAGAAAAGAACTTTCAAGCATGGAGAATATTGGATTCATGTAATATGCAAAACCCAGGCAATGTGTCTCTATAATGCCAGATACTTATTAAATTTAGAATTATATGGAGAGCTAATTTTAGTGTTTTCATGCAGATGTTTGGCATTGTATGGATATAATCAAAGAACAGTTGGAATATTTGCTTTTTATCATAACATATCCTTAGAGATCCATCATTCGGAATCTTCTAAATTTTCTGGGATAAGTGGAATAATGATGACAAAAAACATCTGAATCTATTTTCTGTAGCCGAGTTTTGGATCTAGCACAGTTGTTGAAGAGATACATGAAATATAAAATTTAATTTTACACATTTCCAGAACTCCATTTTTGCCTTTATTCATTGAAAATATTAATGATTTATTCAATTTCTGCTATATACCAAAGATAGTGCCAACACTTGGGAAAGCATAGTCCTTGACCTTATAAGTACAATTGCCTAGTGGATAGACACATACTAAATCATCACAAACAAATAGAAAAGTGCAGCTATGATAACATCTTTAGTGGTGAGAACCATGGTTCTGTGAGTGCACATCGATGAGTTCTCAATGGTTTCTCTGTGGAAACAGAATTGCCATCTAGAGGGAAATAAAAGAAAACCAAGACAAGTGGGAGGGAAAAGGATTCAAGGCATATGGAACAGAATGTGTGAAGACCCAGTACTATGAGCATTGTTGTTTAGTCACTAATTTGTGTCCAAATCTGCAACCCCACATACTGTAGCCTGTATGTTCCTCTGACCATGGGGTTCTCTAGGTGAGAATACTGGAGTGGGTTGCTATTTCCTCCTCTAGGGAATCTTCCCAACCCAGGGATCAAACCCTTATCTCCTGCTTTGGCAGGCAGATTTCTTACCACTGAGTCGCCAGGGAAGCCTGTGAGTAAGTACAGAAAGTATATAAAACTGAAGAAAGTCTTCTTATATAGGGATGCCTAATGAGAGAAAGATGACAGTGAGTTTCAAGAAGTAGTGGTGGCTGGCCAAATCACATATGACTGTCTTAGTTTTAGCGATAACCAAACCATTCCATTACCCTAAAAGAAATAGGGAGACACTGATGACAATTTTAAGGCAAAGGAGATGACTGGTCGAATTTATGCTTGGATAAGTCACTTTGCCTAGTAGAGGAGGAATAGATTTTGGAGGGAGTCAAGAAGAGAATGCTGTGAAACCGGTCAGGATTTTGCTACTGAAGTTACTGTGGAGGATAGTCATAGCTCAGAAGAGTGTTTTGTTTAAGAGTCAGAGAATAAAAATACAAATATGGGAGAGACATACAGAGTATAAAATCAACTAGACTGGTATGGACTGACGATGGGCATTAGATAAGTTAGCAGGGGGTGTCAATGATGATACTTATGATTTATGCAACTATATCTAAAATGGGTCCTTTGGGAACTTCACTGGTGGCCCAGTGGTAAAGAATCTGCCTTCCAATGGAGGGAACATGGTTCAATCCCTGGTCAGGGAAGTAAGCTTTCACGTACTGCTGGGCAAGGATGCCCACACACCACAATTAGAGAAGCCTGCATGCTGCAGCAGTGACCCCCTCACGCCACAACAAAGATGCAGCACAGCCAGAAATAATAAATAAAAAATTTAAAAAAAATAAAATGGGTCATATGTTCACATAGAGACAAGAGATAAGGCTCAAGAATATTAGAAAATCATGAGTTAAGTCTGGGATATAATTTTAGCAAGGCTTTTGTATACTGTTGAAGAGATATTCATAAGGATACTAGAAAATAGTCCAAGCCAAATTGAAGGTTTTTCCAAGACCCCTACATCAGAGAAAGTGTAGTGCATCTCTTTGTGTCATGTCTCCTGTTTTTTGTTTGTTTGTTTGTTTGTTTTTCCCCTAGATTCACACTTTTTGCTACCTGTTCCTTGGGACTGTAGGTCTTTGAGGGCATCTGGACAGGGTGAGAGGGTGGTTTACAATGACAGCCAGAAAAATGTTCCACTTGGCTCCAGAAAGGATGCCTCTGATTAAAGATATTTTTCTTTTTGCCATTCAGAACTCAGAATTAAACACACAGTTCCTTGAGTGTGAGAATCAAGTCAAGTAAAAGTGTCACATTGAAAGGAGCAGGTGCAGTAGAGGAAATCTAGAAAACATTATGTTTTTTATTCCCTATGGAGGAGATGACTTTATCTTGATGTGAGAAGAAAAACCAAGCTGAACAGCATTATTTGAAAGTGCTCTTTTTGATCAAAGTTATAAAATCTAAATGTTTAATTACTAGATAAGCTTACTTCCCACTTGTTCATATTCTATTTTTATTTGCCATATTTACTTACATCCATTTTAAGAAAAAAAAAAAGTGTTTGTGTGATATTCTTCTCACTATGACCATCAGATATTTCCTTCCCTGAAAATATAAACTATTACTTTTACAGGAGAGTAACTGTTGCATTGGTGCAGAGAAAATATTAACGATTTGAGGTGCTTTAAAATGCAGATTCTTAAGCCTGTGTTCTTGGAGACTCCAATTCATTAAATCTTTACTAAGGGGACTTCTCTAGTGGCCAGTGGTTAAGAATCCACCTGTCAATGCAGAGGACACAGGTGTGATCCCTGGGCAGCTAAACTGGAGCCCCAAAACTACTGAAGCCCGCATGACCAGAGCCCATGCTCCGCAACAAGAGAGTAGCCCTGGTTTCTGCAACTAAAGAAAACCTATGCTCAGCAATGAACATAAAAAACTAATTAAAATTTTTTTTTAAAGTCTTCAGGGGATCAGAATGGGGAACACTTGTAAATCCATGGCTGATTCATGTCAATGTATGGCAAAAATCACTACAATATTGTAAAGTAATTAGCCTCCAACTAATAAAAATAAATGAAAAAAAAATTAAAAATAAATATAACCTAACTCTACACCGAAAGCAACTAGAGAAGGAAGAAATTAAGAACCCCAGGGTTAGTAGAAGGAAAGAAATCTTAAAAATTAGGGCAGAAATAAATGCAAAAGATACAAAAGAGACCATAGCAAAAATCAACAAAGCTAAAAGTTGGTTTTTTGAAAAGGTAAATAAAATTGACAAGCTGTTAGCCAGACTCATCAAGAAACAAAGGGAGAAGAACCAAATCAACAAAATTAGAAATGAAAATGGAGAGATCACAACAGACAACACTGAAATACAAAGGATCTTAAGAGACTACTACCAGCAGCTCTATGCCAACAAAATGGACAGCTTGGATGAAATGGACAAATTCTTAGAAAAGTATAACTTTCCAAAACTGAACCGGGAAGAAATAGAAGATCTTAACAGACCCATTACAAGCACGGAAATCGAAACTGTAATCAGAAATCTTCCAGCAAACAAAAGCCCAGGACCAGATGGCTTCACAGCTGAATTCTACCAAAAATTTAGAGAAGAGCTAACACCTATCTTACTCAAACTCTTTCAGAAAGTTGCAGAAGAAGGCAAACTTCCAAACTCATTTTATGAGGCCACCATCACCCTAATTCCAAAACCAGACAAGGATGCCACAAAAAAAGAAAACTATAGGCCAATATCACTGATGAACATAGATGCAAAAATCCTTAACAAAATACTAGCAAACAGAATCCAACAACATATTAAAAAGATCATACACCATGACCAAGTGAGCTTTATCCTAGGAATGCAAGGATTCTTTAATATCCACAAATCAATCAATGTAATACACCACATTAACAAATTGAAAGATAAAAACCATATGATTATCTCAATAGATGCAGAGAAAGCCTTTGACAAAATTCAACACTCATTTATGATTAAAACTCTCCAGAAAGCAGGAATAGAAGGAACATACCTCAACATAATAAAAGCTATATATGACAAACCCACTTCAAACCTCATCCTCAATGGTGAAAAATTGAAGGCATTTCCCCTGAAATCAGGAACAAGACAAGGGTGCCCACTCTCACCACTACTATTCAACATAGTGTTGGAAGTGTTGGCCAAAGCAATCAGAGCAGAAAAAGAAATAAAAGGAATCCAGATAGGAAAAGAAGAAGTAAAACTCTCACTGTTTGCAGATGACATGATCCTCTACATAGAAAACCCTAAAGACTCTACCAGAAAATTACTAGAGCTAATCAATGAATACAGTAATGTTGCAGGATATAAAATTAACACACAGAAATCCCTTGCATTCCTATACGCTAACAATGAGAAAACAGACAGAGAAATTAAGGAAACAATACCATTCACCATTGCAACAAAAAGAATAAAATACTTAGGAGTATATCTACCTAAAGAAATGAAAGACCTACATATAGAAAACTATAAAACACTGATGAAAGAAATCAAAGAGGACACAAATAGATGGAGAAATATACTGTGTTCATGGATTGGAAGACTCAATATTGTGAAAATGGCTATATAATACCCAAAGCAATCTATAGATTCAATGCAATCCCTATCAAGCTACCAACAGTATTCTTCACAGAACTTACAAATTTCACAATTTGTATGGAAATAGAAAAAACCTCGAATAGCCAAAGCAATCTTGAGAAAGAAGAATGGAACTGGAGGAATCAACCTGCCTGACTTCAGGCTCTACTACAAAGCCACAGTCATCAAGACAGTATGGTACTGGCACAAAGACAGACATATAGATCAATGGAACAGAGTTGAAAGCCCAGAGATAAATCCATGTACCTATGGACATCCTATCTTCGACAAAGGAGGCAAGGATATACAACAGAAAAAAGAGAACTTCTTTAACAAGTGGTGCTGAGAAAACTGGTCAACCACTTGTAAAAGAATGAAAGTAGAACATCTTCTAACACCATACACAAAAATAAACTCAAAATGGATTAAAGATCTAAATGTAAGACCAGAAACTATAAAACTCCTAGAGGAGAACATAGGCAAAACACTCTCCGACATAAATCACAGCAGGATCCTCTATGACCCACCTCCCAGAATATTGGAAATAAAAGCAAAAATAAACAAATGGGACCTAATGAAACTTAAAAGCTTTTGCACAACAAAGGAAACTATAAGCAAGGTGAAAAGACAGCCCTCGTAATGGGAGAAAATAATAGCAAACGAAGCAATAGATAAAGGATTAATCTCAAAAATATACAAGCAACTCCTGAAGCTCAATTCCAGAAAAATAAATGACCCAATCAAAAAATGGGTCAGAGAACTAAACAGACATTTCTCCAAAGAAGACATGCAGATGGCTAACAAACACATGAAAAGATGCTCAACATCACTCATTATCAGAGAAATGCAAATCAAAACCACAGTGAGGTACCATTACACACCAGTCAGGATGGCTGCTATCCAAAAGTCTACAAGCAATAAATGCTGGAGAGGGTGTGGAGAAAAGGGAACCCTCTTACACTGTTGGTGGGAATGCAAACTAGTACAGCCGCTATGGAGAACAGTGTGGAGATTCCTTAAAAAACTGAAAATAGAACTGCTATATGACCCAGCAATTCCACTCCTGGGCATACACACCAAGGAAACCAGATCTGAAAGAGACACGTGCAAGCCAATGTTCATCGCAGCACTGTTTACAATTGCCAGGACATGGAAGCAACCTAGATGCCCATCAGCAGATGAATGGATAAGGAAGCTGTGGTACATATACACCATGGAATATTACTCAGCCATTAAAAAGAATTCATTTGAATCAGTTCGAATGAGATGGATGAAACTGGAGCCCATTATACAGAGTGAAGTAAGCCAGAAAGATAGAGACCAATACAGTATACTAACACATATATACAGAATTTTAAAAGATGGTAGTGATAACCCTATATGCAAAATGGAAGAAAAGACACAGATGTACAGAGCAGACTTTGGGACTCTGTGGGAGAAGGCAAGGGTGGGATGTTCTGAGAGAATAGCATTGAAACAAGTATACTATCAAGGGTGAAACAGATCACCAGCCCAGGTTGGATGCATGAGACAAGTGCTCAGGGCTGGTGCACTGGGAAGACCCAGAGGGATGGGGTGGGAAGGGAGGTGGGAGGGGGGATCGGGATGGGGAACACATGTAAGTCCATGGCTGATTCACGTCAATGCATGGCAAAAACCACTACAATATTGTAAAGTAATTAGCCTCCAACTAATAGAAATAAATGAAAAAAAAAGAAAAAAAATGGCATGCAGTATGTGAGCTGATAGCCATCAGTCAGGCATCAGGTATTAGGGTGTCCAACAAGCCCCAAAATATTACATTCTGGATTCATAGAAACAAAGTACATGATCTTATTTAGCTATAAGAGAAGTAGAGATTTCAAATATAAAATCATTAATGCATAAGAATCATTATGTGGGGAAAAAAAAAAAGTCTTTAAGAAGCCCAAGTGATCTGCATATTTAAAAGCTTTCTAGAATAGAGAAAGGCACACCACATTTCGAGAGCTGTAGATTTAGAGCAGAAATCCACTGCTTTTCATTTGACAAGAATACAGTTGAAGGGTTTTCATAATCTTTGCTTTTTATATCATCCAACTTTCACATTCTTCTTTGTTTCACTTATTTGCAGAATTCCTACGTGCCAAAATGGTCTATCTGTCTCAGCAGCTTCAAAAAGGCAGAAGATCTAAGTTATTTTGTGGCTATCAGAGCTGCAGTGTCCTTCTGTGAGACTGAAGCATCTTTATCTGTTACATGGCACTGAAACATGAAAGGAAACAGGAAACAAAACATTTTATTTTAATCTCTAATGATCTTTTCCTATTTCTATTTTACAAGCATCCACATTGCTTTACTTGAAATAATGCTTCATGTAAACAGTGAGACCATGCTGAAGCAAAGGAGAAGTTCTGTTACAGTGTTTGCATGATCCTTTAAATTGGCTTGCTTGACTATCTTTTCCACCCTTCTCTGGGTATTTTTCCCAGGCTCACTGGCTGCAAAACTGAGCTGATGCTCCAGATGTGACTTAAGTTCTGCCAGTTGGGTGCAGTGATTGGCAGTGAAACCGAATTCCAAATAGAAGTATGGAGAAAGGCAACAGGATTTGAGACACCCATTTCACTTGTGCAATGTAGTAGATAGGGCAACGCTTTAGGGAGATAATAATTTGAGAGTTGGTCACGTGTTTCTTGACATGGGACATTATTATTCTGAAGGCAGGCATTATTTCCAATTCTCCAGCTCATATCCAGGCTGGAGCTAACCATCTCCTTGGCAGGTCAGTTCTGCCATGTTATCCTAGAAGTCAATGCTAGAGTCACAGCTTTTCCAGTTGTTTCAGGAATTTGGAAAGAAGCTTTAAGTATTTCATTCTCTGTCCTTAAAGCAGGAAGAGAAAGTCAAAGTGTTAGTCACTCAGTCAAGTCCTACGCTTTGTGACCCCATGGACTGTAGCCCACCAGGGTCTTCTGTCCATGAAATTCTCCAGGCAAGAATACTGGAGTCGGTAGCCATGCCCTTCTCCAGGGGATCTTTCCAAACCAGGGATTGAAGCCAGGTCTCCTACATTGCAGGCAGATTCTTGACTGTCCGAGCCACCAGGGAAACCAGAAGAGGATAGTAATTAGATACATAGACTATGGGACCAGAGTATTTGGGTTGAAATCCTGGCTCAGATAATCAGTAGTGTGTTACTTTGGGGAAATCTCTGAACCCCAGGCTTTTCATCTGTAAAGTAAGGAAATTACATACTGCTAGGATGTTGTGAGGACTTGATCCGACATACACATTATATACTCAAGCGGAGCCTTGTACACATGGAGTACTTGGTAAAAATTTTAGTTGCAATCGTTATTCATTTTTTTCTGCTTAAAATAGTGTTTCCTGCCTCTGGCAACTGACTGATACAAAGTGCATTCAAGTTTGTCATCAGTTGTGCAACTCTGGATGAGCTATTTCTTTTAGTTACAAGGTTCATGGTATCAAAGATGAACCTGATTTTGATGGTCCACTAACTAGTATTGGACACTTGCAAATATATTTCTCCAGCGTCCCTAATATATAGAAAATATTAAGAAAATAAAATGTAAAATAAGACAGTAAATGCAGTACTCTAAGACAATAGGGGAGAAAATGTGTTTTTTTTTTTTCTGATATGATGTATTAGCTCTTTTAAATATCAACTCTCAATTTTCATGAAATTCACACCAAAGTTATGGTTTATCCTTCTGAACCTACAATTAGAAACACAATTCTGAAGTGCCACATCTCTATCCTTTATAGAATATTTATTCATTTCTTCTTCACACAAGCTTCTTTCATGTAACACCTTGGAAAAAGTGTTCAGAAGAAAAAGAAGGGAACTTGTATGAATTTGCACCCAAAGATTATTCTTAGGGATTAAGAACTAGTATGGAAACAATAGACAAGCAACTGTAGTGACTTTTGTATTCCTTTTGAGACATGCCTTGTGCTCAGTCAATTACCAGCAAATAAAAAAGAAAGTGCAAAGTTCGCCAACATTAATTATAACGGTTACTACTGGCTATAGGCTTACTATTTGCCAAGCCCTTTCCTCTTAACGGGCCCCAGAGAGATGGACATGACTGATCATGCACACACGTCCTCTTAACACAAACAAGGTCCCTGTGAGGTATTAATAGTACTATTATCTCCATTGTATAGATGGTGAAACTGAAACACAGAGAAGTTAAGTGATTTTCATTGCCTCATGGTTATTAATGACAGAGTCAAGGCTGAACACAAAAAAATATGGGATACCAAAGTCCGTACACTGAATCACTGTATCATACTGCCTTGTAGGTATCAAAGTAGCCTTGCCAGTCTTTAATCTTTAAATCTAAGATTCTAATATAGACAAACCTATGCTCTTCCCGTGTAGGACAGACAGAATACAGACAGCTTGGAGGTTCTTCTGATGAGTCAGGGCTCAGCAGCCACAAATCTCTCTTTAAACACAGCAGAAGCCAATTTCGTTGTTTAATTGTGTGTGAGATGTAGCAGTTTATAAACTATGACATATTCAGTCATCCATACACAGGTAAAATACTCAAGGTGAAGAGTGAAATTACATCTGTCTTCTCACAAACCTTGTGTCTTCTTAATGCTTTGCAGACTAATTGCTCAAGTTGCTCTGGAGGCAGAAAATGCTTGAGTTTCACAAGGCCTTTAGTCTTCCTCTCTTCATACTTGCCACACATGAAAGCATCCTGACAGCACTGCTAAATGTTGATGCTTATTACCAGGGGAGAGCCTATAAGTTTTCATAACTTGGCAAGTGTCCGGGTTTGGCTAACCTTCAGGTTTTAAAAACTAAGAATGTATTTTCTCATGAAAATATATACTAATTGTTATCAATATTATAAAATAAATATTACCTGAGTATTCAAGGTAAATGTATATATTGGCAAATAGGACTGATTATTATCATTGTTATAAAATAATATTATAAAATAATATCAATATTGTTGATATTATATCAATAATATGAAATATTATCAATATTGCAAAATATATATGCTGATTATTATCAATATTATCAATACTACTAGAATTTTTGGCTATGTGTACATAATCTCAATCATTTTTATTTTCTTTCCCACACAGTGAAAAGCTTAATAGGTGCTATGAGAAATATTTTTGGAATTCTCATTTTGTTATTAAATAGTAAATAAAGACTCTTTTTGAAAATACACACACACACAGAACCATCCTATGTTATAAATAGGATATATTTCTGAAAACATTGTGATATCTAAAATTCAAAATAATGCAAAACAAATCTTGATAAAGAGTGGTTATTTTCCCTGAATATTTATCCTAATCACTTGGCCCACCTATTTTAAATTACATAAATGTTCACACTTTTTCAAATTATGCCAGTAAATTGTGAAAGTGTTAGGTCCCTCAGTCGTGTCCGACTCTTTGTGACCCCATGACTGTAACCTGCCAGGTTCCTCTATCCATAGGATTTCCTAGGCAAGAATACTGGAGTAGGTTGCCATTTCCTTCTCCATGCTAGTAAAATGAAGCTCTATTAACATCTACATTGCCTTATGTTAAAAAATTAAAATCAAATTCATGTAAAAAAATGCAACCAAAAAAGAAAATAAACTGCATTCATATTTTCAACACTTTGTGGATGTACATGAGTCTATGTAAAGAAACCAGGCTACTTATCAACAAACCAATCTGTCTGCAGTTGGGCCAAATGATGCTGGCCCAACAGGAAATGATATAAAGTATGCTTCAAAAACAACTCAAAAATGCATGTACTTTGATAGAAGTCTGTTAGTGATTCAGACAGAGGGACATGTGAGCAATTTAGGCTTTAATTTTGAGACTGGTATTGAGTTGGAACTGGTTTGAACAAAGTTTGTTTATTCTGTGTATCTAGAGTCAGAGCCGATACGTCTCCTAGTTTTGAATAGCTTTAAATGTCTATTCCAATTTGGACAGATTTGATAAGCCTATTTGCAGATAACTAGGACTCATATATGAGTTGTTGCATGTGCACTGCTTGAACCAAGACATGTTTTGAAAAATAGCCTTCTCTGGAATTGTATCTGTATTTGTATTTTGGGCAGCTGGGGTTTCCTTCTTCCTTGAGTATTCAAGGTAAATGTATACATTGGCAAATGGGACTCTAATGATTAGCCTATCAACCAGGAGATGAATGAGGGGGCATCAAACAATAGATCAAAAGAAAGTTATACTGATGTGTGTTCCTGGGGAAGGATGGGTCAGGGCACAGTGACAGAACCCAGGTTGCAGATTGTTTAGTCCAGGGATGAGAATGAAGAAAGAGAAGAGAATGGTAGCAAACACCTAGTGAGAACAGGAAAACAATATGAAGGTGGTTAGCTGAGAAAAGTTTGGAGAAAGATAACATTTTTGTAGAGATAACCAGGAAAAACTTTGAAATTCAGAATGTGGATGTTTAGGGTTGTATTAACCTTAATGAGTACCATAAGTAGTTTTCCAAACAATACTAATTGTTCTTACTGTTAATAGTTACTTGTCTTTAGTTGAATTGTGTTTCATTTTGTTTTGCCCTCTTCACTACAATAATACTCAACTGATACTCAGAAAACTCAATATAGGGGCATTCCCTAGAGGTCCACTGGTTAAGACTCCACACTTCCATTGCAGGGAACAGGAGTTCCATCCCTGATCAGGGAACTAAGATCTTGCATGCCACACAGCATGGCCAAAAAAATAAATAAGTAAATAAAGGAATAAATGAATAAAAATAACCTCAATATATCTGTGTCTGTAGTCTAGTCACTTGCAAAAATGGACTCTAATCACTAAATTAGAATAATTATTTTGAGATTTAATTTTCATATTCAAGTGTTATTAAAGTCAGGGTCAATCTCAGAGGCATGTGACCAATGCTTTTGCACAAGAGAAGGAAGCCCATCCTTGAGGTTTAATGCTTTGTGGACACCATCTTGAAATTTCTATTAATTTGATCTCTGAATTGGAGTTTTGCGGGTAAAATTTGATGGGACAATGTAGCATGAGACAGGGGTTCTTAGCCTCAGCACATGTGCCCTCCCACTTCCCTGCCTCCCTGGAACATGTTTTTAACTACCTGCTCCTCTCCTCCACTCAGCAACCATTGCGGTCATTCACATCCCCTCCCCCCATAGTGGGGGTGTGGGTTGGAGACAGGGAGGGTTGAGGGGAGGTACTCATAATCTGCAGGTTGGGTAGTGAGAAGGGACCCTGAGTGTCTGGGAGGGTCCAATTCATTCTTGAATATCTCTGGTGCCCAAAAGAGTACATGATTAAATAAAAAATTAAAACTACCATTGACAGAAAGAGAGAGAGAACAAGTCCAAAAAATATTAAAAAAACAAAAACAAAAAAACTTTTGTACTGCTTTTGGAACGTGGGGTTCAACATTCAACTTTGGAACTGGGCACCACAAATTTCATCACTGGTTCAAACGAAAGGTTCCTCTTACTGTGATTATGTAGTCCAGTGCTATTCAAACATTGTTGAAGAAATAGGACTCACAATTTAAAGAAACAGTATGGGGAGTTCCCAGGTGGTCCAGTGGTTAGGACTCTGCGCTTTCGCTGCAAAGGGGCCTGGGTTCAATCTCTGGTTGGGGAAACTAAGGTACTGCAAGTCATGTGGAACAGTCACACACAAAAAATAATAATAAGTAAAAGGAAAAGAAAACTTTCTGCTTTTTCCTGACCTGTGTCTGAAGGCAAGTTTCCACCAGTTCTGTTGCCTTGCTCCTCCTCCTCCTCTGCAGGTGACCAACAATCCTAAGTCTCTGAAGAACACAATCTGAAAATCCCATTAACTACAGCAAACTCCTCATTTGACAGAAGCAGAAATCTAGGCCCTGAAATCAAGAAACTTCTCCAAGATCCCCAAAAACCTCCCCTAAGTTTTTGATCATATTTAACGATGCCCAAGATGGTTTCCATCATCAATGTATCAGTTGTAGCTAACTAAGCTTACCATAGGAATATCCAGGCCCAGAATGTAAATCTTTTTCATTCACCTAAATTTCCTTTTCTTACATCTTCTGCCCTTTCACTGTGTACTTTTTATATGCTAGACATTGAGCTGAGAGCTTTACACAGAAAATCTCTCTTACCACACTTAAATCTCATGGTTTCTCTAAGTGGTCAGAATCCATGCTTATTATTTTACACATGAGGACACGAGCCTTTAAACTGCTTAAGTGAAGTTTGTCTGGGTAGGGAGAGCAGAGCTGGCATCTGAACACAAGTCTGGCTGCCTCTGGGCTTCCCAGGTGGCACTAGTGGTAAAGAGCCAGCTTGCCAGTGCAGGTCGACATGAGAGACTCGGGTTCGATCCCTGGGTGGGGAAGATCCTCTGGAGGAGGGCACAGCAACCCACTTCAGTATTCTTGCCTGGAGAATCCCATGGACAGAGGAGCCTGGTGGGCTACAGTGCATAGGGTCCCACAGAGTCAGACATGACTGAAGAGACTTAGCACCCTCAAACCCGGCTGCCTCCCATCTCTTTCTGAAAGGAGGCAAAACCAGTACAAGTCACTCCTGGGTTCCCTAGCACTTCCTAGCTCCTTTCGGCCAGCAAACCAGAGGAGATTTCAGGTACCAAACGAACCTCCAGTTGAGAGAGTAACACTGACACATATATGCTACCGTGTGTAGAAGAGCTAGCTACCGGGAAGCTGCCATATAACACCGGGAGCCCAGCCCCGTGCTCTTTGATAATCTAAAGGAGTAGGATGGAAAGTGGGAGTGGGAGGGAGACTCAAGAGGGATGGGGTTTACATATTCTTATGACTGATTCTATGTATGACAGAAACCAATGCAACACATTAAAGTACTTACCTTCCAATTAACATGCATATATATCAATTGTGCATGTACATATGTGTGTGTGTAATTGGTTCATTTTGCTCTACACCTGAACCTATCACAATCACCTGGGCTTCCCAGGTGATGCTCGTGGTAAAGAACCCACCTGCAGCGTACGTAGATTTAAGAGACTCGGGTTTGATCCCTGGGTCGGGGAGATCCTCTGGAGGGTGTGGCAACCCACCCCAGTTGTAAGTCAACTATAATAAAAAATTTTAAAGATTAAAAGAAGGACTCATTCGCTGCAGGAAGCTGTCGGTGGTCCGTGGGATTCCCAAGGCTAGGAAGGAGATGGCTATCAATGGGATCTCAGATAGAGTCGCCTACAGTGAGTATCTCAGGAGTATGTTGTAGGGGAAAACAAAATCATAATTTTTAATTACTGTGCTAGCTTCTGAGACTGCCGCCCCAGCTGGAGTTTAAGAGCTGCCAGAGCCTATTGCTGCCTGGAGCTGTTTTCCAGCTGCCACTCTTGGAAAATTGACAGATTTTACCCATGAGTGGCAACTCTGTTGCAGCTTCTTATTTTGATCAATCATAACACTTAAGGAATTTGCTACAATGAATGTCCGGAACCACTGAATTCTGGGTGCTGAGTTTGTTTATAGCACTAAAGAACAGGGGAAGTTTACATTTGTCATCTGTTTTATCAAGATTGCTCATTTTAATTTCTCAAATGATTGAAATACTTTCTTTCACAGCCTCTAATCTCAATCTTCAAATATCACCTGCTTAAAAAAAAATCAGTTAAGATTTGGAAATTTCACTAGCCAAATTCTAAAGTATTTTACAGAGCGATTATGCTTGACTTCTGTGTTTGATTAAGTAAGTACTCATTTTGGGTGGCTTTATTATTTTTGGATAAGTCTCTCAACTTAATCAACACTGGAAATTCCCTTCCCAGACACACGAAGAATGAGGTTCTCATGCTAAAGTTTGAAACAATTATATTGCAACTTAAATACTATTTAAAATATAATGCATGCATTGGGAATATTCAAAGTATGTGGAAGATACTTTCCTGATTCTAAAATTTATTTCAGATTTCCAGGGAACTATATCTGCTCTGTCCTTAAAACCTTCAATAAAGGGCAATATAAAACAAAATAATATATCTTTCATTGTACACATTCATGTATTTGTTCTACAATATTCATTAACTAAATGTTATTTTTCAAGCTTTGCAATAAGAGCTAAGGGTTGAGGGATGAACTGGCTACATTCACTCCCACCTAGGATATTGATATCAAGCTTTTCAATGTTATGGTTGAAACAGGTACTGGGTACAGCAAAGGTAGAAAAGAAAGAGTGGTTGGTACTATGTGCCATGTGCCTAGTCACGTCTGACTCTTTGTGGTCCCTTGGACTGTAGCCTGCCATGCTCCTCTGTCCTTGGAATTTTCCAGGCAAGAATACTGCAGTGGGTTGCCATTGCCTCCTCCAGGGATCTTTCTGACCCAGCGATCAAACCCACATCTTCTGTGTCTCCTGCATTGCAGGTAGATTCTCCACCCGCTGAACCATCGGGGAAGCCCCAAATAGTTGCTCAGTCATGTCTGACTCTTTGTGACCCCATGGACTGTAGCCCACCAGGCTCCTATGTCCCTGGAATTCTCCAGGCAAGATACTAGAGTGGGTAGACATTCCCTTCTCCAGAGGATCTTCCCGACCCAGGGATCAACCCAGGTCTCTTGCATTGCAGGCAGATTCTTTACTGTCTGAGCCACTAGGAAAGCCCCAGTACTACTTGGAGTTGGGAAAATCTGGGGCAGGGAGAAACAGAGTTCAAGAAAACTTCATAGAACGGAAAAGTACAGAGCAAAGAAAAACAGTAGGCAGAATTCAATTCATTTACAGGTCATATTTTATTAGCCACTACTTTAATTTACACAATCTTATCTGGCTTGTATTGCACCAAGAGTTATATAACAAGGGGATTATGTTCATTTTACCAGTGAAATTATTTGGGCAGAAGATTGAGTAGAAAGTGAGAGACAGAAGAGTGACCCAATCTCCAGTGGTTTTTTGTTTGTTTGTTTGTATTTTCAATTCTAGTCCCTGTCTCTTTCTTTTATACAAGAATGGCCTTGTCAAGTGAAGGAAGTGCGCCAGCCTGATACTCTTAAAGACTTTTTAATGTTTTTGATGTGGACCATTTTTTTAAGTCTTTATTGAATTTGTTATAATATTGTTTCTGGTTTATGTTTTTGGTTCTTCGACCACAAGGTATGTGGGGTCTCAGCTCCCTGACCAGGGATCGAACCCATACCTTCTGCATTGGAAGGCAAAGTCTTAACCACTGGACCACCAGGGAAGTCCCCCCACTCCAACTCCTGGGCTGATACTCTTAGTTGTTACCATCTGCAGTACCCAGTGCATGGTCTATCTTAGTGACTCAATGACACCCCAATGAATAGAGTAGCTCATTAAAACTACAACACAGGGGACTTCCCTGGTGGTCCAGTGGTTAAGACTTCACCTTTTAATCCAAAGGGTACAAGTTCAATCCCTGGTTGGGGAGCTAAGATCCCACATGCCTTGAAGGCAAAAAACCAAAACATAAAACAGAAGCAGTAGTGTAACAAATTCAGCAAAGACTTTAAAAATGGTCCACATTAAGCAAAACAAAACAAAAAAAAAACCTCTCTAGTATCAAAAATAACTGAAGTGCTTGGAATCAGGACATCAAATTCATATAACTTGTACCGTCACTAATTAGCAAGATGACCAGAAGTCAATTGCTTGGCCCATGAATAAGTTCTGTGCAATCAGTTGTAGCCATGTAACCGAATTACTGCAGGGGAATGTTTCTGTTGTAGAAGGAAGAAATATTTAATTTTAGTTAAATCTAAATTTTGATTCCTCACTGGACTTCTGTCCCAGAGTCTTCCTCTGTCACTCCTCTCATCCATGTCAACCACCCCTACTGACTTCTAAACCCATCAGCTATAGGAAAGTTGTAAGCAGTGGAGTGACAAGGCGAAAACTACTTTTAAATTCACCTGTCATCTTCATATCACATTTCCTTTAGAGCCAATCCCATCTCAAGTTTTTTTTTTTTTACAGATAATGTTTGACTGACAAACTCTTACTTGTATGTCTTTTTCCATCCCAGTTCTACCTATTGAAGGTAAGAGATTCAAAATCTCACTGCAGGGGATTTGGAAACAGGGAAATGTGAACAACTGAGGTCACTTTTGTAATCAATCTACCCTCAGAAAAAAATGAGGGCAGAAATGAAGAATCTCCCTTCAGAGCCACAGTTAAATGATGCCCCAAGTAAAGTCAGCAGCGATTTGCTGTGATATATTTTTCCTTAGTGGATCTATTTCTGATCATTCTATCTACACCAAAACTATGGTTCTGAACATGGGAATACCTCTAACATTCAAGTCTGGCAGGGTCATCAGAAATCGAAAGAGCAAGGATACACTGGGCAGGGTAACTCATAGGCTGCAGTCAGATCTCACCAAGCTGGCAGTCAGAAAACAGGGCCATTGAGTTATAGGAGGGAGTGGGTGGCTTTGTACAAGTCAGGAGGAGCAGGGAGGGGGAACTTAATGACCTCAGTGGTCAAGCAGGCCAAGCTCTCTCCACTATGACTAATGATTTGATAAATGAAAAAATGTACTTTGGCTGACAAGTCACTACATCACTATTGTATGTTTTGCTTTAAACCACGAGAGCCAGAGAGGAGGTTCCTTAAGCTGTTTGCAAATGGAAACTAATGATTTATGTTCTCACACATGGACTTGCAAGCAGGGACCGCGTCACTGTTTTCCAAATTGTAAACAGCCCGCTCAAGTGGTCCAGCAGGCGTTTCCAGCATAGCATGTGTCTGCCTCCAGCCTCTCCCATGTACATTTCTGCTATGGTGATTTTGGATCATTTATATCATGGAAAGAGACAGAAAATAATTAAGTGTGACCTTTTATTATGGCTGTCTTCCTAAGATTCTACATCAGATTTGAAAGCAAAAACATGTTATTTCAATGAAGTGATTTAGTGAAAGATTAAAATGTATAAAAGGTATCTTTTATTATGCTAGAACACCATGACATAGACTTTACAATTGTGGGTGTTTAAAATGTTTACAATCAAGATGCATATTTTCATAAGATGAACACCCTGGAGACACACATCTCTAGGTATTTTATCATTTTTCTTTTCCCCAGTCATCCTCCAGGAAAAGTAGGTTTCAAATATCTCACTCATTCTTTAATCATACCACATGAGTCAGTTACATACATGAGTGGATCAGAGTCCAAATTATTTTGCCAGTATCTTGGCCCTGGATTAACAATTATGGCTTCTTAATGGCACTTTAAGTCTACTTATATTGCTTGAATGTCAAATGCAATTTCATCATCTGGATCAGTGATATACAGATATAGATTTCCTAACTCCAAATCTCTTTTCACAATATTGATATAATGAATTCATGAATGATTTAATTACCATCACAAATTTTACACATGGTAACTAAACAGAGATATAAATCTTTTGCTGGAAGTTGTCATGTAGGATGTGAAATGTTTAGACTTACTGGCTTTGTTTTGCTTTCTTTCAACAAGTAGAACTAGTATTTTGATCAATGACCAAAATTCAGAATATCACTGTAGTCTAAAGGAGAATTTCCTGTTGGGAAGTTTGCTCAAAAGAATTTATTACAAGATGTAACTACTACAAGGGATTTGGGGACAGATTTGCTTATTCATGCATTTTTAAAAAACATTCTTGTAGGACACTTTGCTAGTTCCCTGTGATTGAAGAGCTTAGATTGTAGTAGCCACTTGCTGGATTTTATTGAAATGATGTTTAAAGAACATATATCAGATTGTGAGGCATTAAAAATAGGGAGAAAATCCAGTTTTGGCAAACACTTGGGGGAAACGGCTTCTCTCAAATACTGCTATAGAAGTACAAATTAGTACAATCTCTCTGGAGGGCAATTTGACGATAGGTATGTGAACCTATAAAAATGTGCATTCCCCTCCATCCGCTAATTCTACTTCCAATAACTTAACTTGAGTTATGATTGGACAAATATTTAAGCAAAGATAAAACGATGTATAAAAGGATGCTATCTATATTCAGCATTTTCCAGTTTAAATTAGAAGCAACCCTCTTTAATTAGAGATTGGTCAAATATTAGTAAATTATGGTAATCCAAAAAAAAGGGAAACAATGTCACCATTAGATGGAAACCTGAATGAAATGATACTTAAAATGGTCTCAAATATTGTTGCTTGAAAAAGCAAGTTGGGACAAGTTTCTAATTCCATTCTGGTAACCATAGACATGGGGCTTTCCCAATGGCTCAGTGGGTAAAGAAACAGCCTGCAATGCAGGAGACACCAGACACGCTGGTTGGATCATGGGTCGGGAAGATCCCCTGGAAAAGGAAATGGCAACCTACTCCAATTTCCTTGCCTGAAAAATCCCATGGACAGAGGTGCCTGGTGGGCTACAGTCCAAAGGGTCACAAAGAGTCAGAGACAACTGAGCACAGTACAAACAAAAAACTATAGAAGTAACTTTATGTGCATGCATGTGTGCTCATTTACATATCCATAACATTCATGTGGATTTAAATGCATATACACATTGAATCAGCAAAGGAAACAGAATATAAATAGCAGTTATAGACTACCAGTAGCTTGATGACAATAAAGATCATTGCTGCTTTTTATTTTTGAATTTTCTGTTTAAATGTCTCAACTTGGATTATTGTATAAAAATAAAACATGAACATAGTGTAGACTAGTTCAGTTGCATGTGTGTCCTTAAAGCAGAAACTAAAGCTGCTGCCTGGACATAATTCATTGCCCAGACTAGCCTGGCTGCTAAAGACCTCTTGAGACCATTTAAATAGCTTACCTTGAGGAAGTTAGGTAGCTAACACAGTATCAGATGATTTATCTGAAGTTATTCTTATAGAGAATCTCTCAATAACATATTTCCTTCCTAGCTTTCTTTTACCCAGAACACTTTAACCACTTTTTTTTTTTTCCTGTCCTAGTGATCCATTTGTGCTTGTCTATTAGGAAACAGACATGGATCCTCCCTCAGCATCAATCAGGGCACAGCACTGCTTAATACACACAATATTTTAGTTCACAGTGACCTGTATTCTCTATTTTCTCTTTTTATAAAACCTCTTCCATCCTCACAGTTACCGCCTATGACCGAGAAGGAGGAAGAATATTTAGACTTCCAAAATGCAGCAAGAATTTGGATATGTTCCCCAGACAGCTTATTCATATTTTTTTTCTTCCTGGTTTCTGGCTGAGACATGTGATGCTGGAACATTATAAATCCACATCTCAGTCTTTTAAAGTTGAGGAAACACCTCAGTAAAGAAGCAAAAGCTCCTGATTTGGATGACTTTTGAAACTCATCCAGCTATGAAGCCGTCTGGGTGTTAAAGGGACTGGTATGTGGGTATCTGCTTTTTCATATTACTGAAAACATTTTAGAAAAGCAGAAATGTTTTGATGTCAAAGTACTTTTTGTTTGTTAAGTTCTCACAGTTAGATATAAAAGCTATCTGATTTATCATAGCCCCAAATTGACAATTATGGAAGGAAGTGGCTAGTGGGACCCCAATCATATAAGGGGTCACAACAAACCACTTTAATAACTTTGTGAAGAAAGTTTTTTTCTCTTAAAAAATTGAGATATAATTTACTCACTACAAAATCCATCCTTTAAAGTGTATAACTTAAAAAAAGAGCTGTTTTTCAGTCTATTCTCAAAGTAGTGAAACTATCATCACTACCTAATCAGAACCCTTCATCACCCCATGAAGAAGCATCATCCCCATTATCAGTCACTCTGCATCCTGCCTTCCTCCTGGTTCCAGGGACCACTCATCTACATTCGGTCTCCATGGATTTAGCTATTTTATAGTGAAGAAATTCTTAACATGTTCATTTTAGAGATGATGAAACTGAAGTCCAGAGACTAATAAGCTCTCTGGGGTTATCCTATTCGTATGCTGTATAGTCAGAATGTGACCGCGAGTCTTCTCGCTCTTGATGTAAAAGGAGGATGTGTAAAATGTTTGTTGAAATTTTGTTGTTGTTTTTATTATTGTTTAGTCCTTAAGTCATGTCTGACTCTTTTTGAGATCCCATGGACTGTAGCCCACCAGGCTTCTCTGTCCATGAGATTTCCCAGGCAAGAATACTGAATGGGTCGCCATTTTCTTCTCCAGGGGATCTTCCCGACCCAGGGATCAAAACCATGTCTCCTGCATTGGCAGGCGAACTCTTTACCATTGAGCCACCCAAGAAGCACTTGTTGAAATTAGAACCATTAATAAGTCTCTTCTTTGACCAAGGACTGCACTAATTAGCATATGTGTAAAGCAGATGGGACAGCAAAAGATAGCCTTTATTACTGACAAAGATGATGTGGGAGCAAGTGCTAATATTTTTGGGAAACTGGACGCATCAATACTGAGTCCAGAAATATGGCAGACATCTTCTTCCAAGTACAGAATATTCTGGAAGACCACTCTTCCGGAGAGCAAACAGGGAACAAACAATAACCCCTATTCTTTGTAGACAGGCTACTGCCAAGGAAGAGAAAAAGAGTGAGATAAGTTGAGTGCTGCTGCTGCTGCTAAATTGCTTCAGTCGTGTCTGACTCTGTGTGACCCCACAGACGGCAGCCCAGCAGGCTCCCCTGTCCCTGGGATTCTCCAGGCAAGAACACTGGAGTGGGTTGCCATTTCCTTCTCCAATGCATGAAAGTGAAAAGTGAAAGTGAAGTCGCTCAGTCATGTCCGACTCTTAGCGACCCCATGGACCGCAGCCTACCAGGCTCCTCCGTCCATGGGATTTTCCAGGCAAGAGTACTGAAGTGGGGTGTCATTGCCTTCTCCGAAGTTGAGTATGCCTACTTTATTTTTCTTAAGCTTACCAGGAAGGAAGTCTCTCCTTTTCTCCCATGGAGCAGTAGATAAGAGGGTAGGAGAAAGACCAAGAATGTTACACTAGTGAAGCGTTCTCCACATAGAAGGAAACAAGTGTGGAAGAATCGTTCCCACACAATAGTTTGAGATTGTGCAGTCTCATAACTTCAAAAGCATCAAAAGCATCATTCCCATGCAATAGTTTGAGATTGTCCAGTCTCATAACTTCAAAAACCAAACAGCATGTGTTCTTTTTAGCTCTCATAAATTTTATAGATTCCTGGGAAAAGATAAATAAGATATGACAAACCAGGAGAGCTGGCTCTTCTCCAACGTTCCTCCTCCCATCCATGTCATCACTTGCTGTCACTTTCTGCCCCAGATTAGGTATATACAATTCCAATTTAGAAGAAGAAAACTTTATTTGAAAAAGGAAGGAGAACTTTAGAAGAGATTTCGGGTAGGAAAGGCAGTTGAGGAGCACCTGACTGATATCCCCTCAAACTGTAAGAATCCACAGGGTAGAAGAGGAGCAGATTCTTCTCCACAGATGGAGTCTGATGAGAGGGAGCCTCGCAGGTGTGTCCCAGGACTCTGGAACATGAACGAGGGCCAGCGGAAAAAGGTAGCCTAGTGGAAGAAGGTCTACCCCAAAACACCTTCAGAACCTACAACCCACAAGTGCGACAGAGCAGATTCAGAAGTGCTGGTTTGCCAAAGAGATTAGTATAAGTTCATTGACGGAAAGGCTAGGGTCACGGGTCCTAGAAGTCACATGGCCAGGAGAAGCAAGTTCTCCCGAAGCTGGTGTGGAGAGTACTGCTGGCTGGTTTCATAATGGAAAAGCCTGAGGAGAATGAGCAAGGTTCAAATCTCTCAACACAGCCCAGCCATGACAGGAAGCAGACAAGAGTGGAGATTGAATCCAGTGGTCAGTATACCAGTGTGTCACCAGTCATGAAGTGGTGACCCCCTGCTTGCCTGAGAGGCTTCCTTCTTCCATCTTCTGTCCCATTCTTGAGAATTTAACTTTGGGTCAGACAAAGAAAAGGAATGTCTAAGATAGAGAACTTTGAATGGGACTGAAGCTGAGATTAGCAATCCCGAATTTACACAGAAACGTCTTGGGTTGAACTAAGAATTTCCCCTCAGAAGGACTTTATTAGTTATTCTGTTAAGGGTGAGAAATAGGGGCTCATGAACTAAGTTTTGAAAAAATTCTTTTTGCATACGTGGGTTTTGCGATTTATTTTAATTGTGAATCAGTATTGTTGTTTAGTTGCTAAGTTGTGTCCAACTCTTGTCAACCCCATGGACTGCAGCATGCCAGGCTTCCCTGTCCTTCACTATCTCCCAGAGGTTGTTCAGACTCAGGTCCATTGAGTCACTGATGCCATTCAACCATTTCATCCTCTGTAACCCCCTTCTCCTCTTGCCCTCAATCTTTCCCAGCATCAGAATCTTTTAGAATGAGTCAGCTCTTCACATCAGGTAGCCAAAGTACTAGATCTTTAGTTTCGGCATCAGTCTTTCCAATGAATATACAGGGTTGATTTCCTTTAGGATTGACTGGTTTGATCTCTTGGCTGTCCAAAGGATTCTCAAGAGTCTTTTCCAACACTACGGTTCGAAAGCATCAATTCTTCGGCGCTCAGTGTAACCTTATCCATAATGTCACTGTGCTATTGTGTCATACTTTTCTTCTAACCACTTTCCACTTCTACTAGGTCTTGGGGGCAAATTGAATAGAAACATTTTAATCTAGCAAATGCACTGTAATTAACCAAAGATCAAATTTCTACAGACCTGATTCTAAAGTGTTCCAAAGAAGATCATTCTAAGTGCTTTCACAGTAGGATAATCATTCTCAGTGATTCTTTGGATTTCAACCAAGACCCTCAAATGAGATAAATCCAAAATTACAGCTCTTGACAGCAGTAGCTGAGAAGTGGATGTTTAGAGGGTGTAATCTCCATGACAACCTTGTTCTCAGAGAGAGTGCTTTTTAGATTACGTCAATGATACAAATTTCCTTGAGAAATGATGTAATGGATTTTAATACTCATTTTCTATTTCTTTGAGTAGATGATGATGTAAAAGGTTGAACCAAAAAATAACAACCATTCTTACACATGCCAGTCCTCTGCTACATTGGTAAATTACAGCTGTGGTCTCCACCAGGTAATTAAAAGGTGTTGATGAATAATGATCAGCATTTGGAGTTATCTAGATTTTCCACAATACATGATCCATAAATCTTAGAATCAGAGTGCTAAAAGAGACTTAAAAGTTTTATAGTTCTTTCTCCTGACCCAAGTCTACAGATAATGAATACAAGCTTCAGAAAAGCACTGCTATTTGATTAAGTGGACTATATTTGCTTGTGGCAGAACCTAGGTCTGAGGAAAGTGGTTCTTGAGCCTCTTATAAACTCACAAGTAATATATTCCTCTTTTGTTTCAATTTCACAGAAAACATAATCTATGAAGATACGTTGTTCATGCCTACAAAGTTGCTTCAGTTGTATCTACAAAGTTGTGTCTGAGCCTTTGCAACCCTATGGACTGTAGTCTTCCAGGCTCCTCTGTCCATGGGATTCTGCAGGCAAGAATACTGGAGTGGGTTACCGTGCCCTCCTCCAGGGGATCTTCTTGACCCAGGGATGGAACTCATGTCTCTTGGGTCTCCTGCATTGGCAGGCAGGTTCTTTACTGCTAGTGCCACCTGAGAAGGCCTTGAAGAAATGTTATTAATCCAGAATCAGGCAGAACACCATAGAGTTTCAGAGCCTGGCTTCTGAGATTCAACTGCTTGGTTTCAAAATTCAGTGCTTTCACTCATTAGCAGGTGAATGGATAAGTAGCTTAACCTCTGTAACCAAGCTTCCTCATTTATATGATACTGAAAAAAATTAACAGGGTCTACCTCATAGAGCTTTTGTTAGGGTTAAATGATTTAATCCATATAAAGGATTTAGAACACAGGGCTACATAATAAAACTTGATAATGTTATTTCTTCATGTGTAAATACATGGGCATGCACTCAAGGAAGAATCATACAGTGATGTGAGCCCAGAGGAAAGCTGTGTATGGGAGTTCAACATTTTTGTATTTATGTTTGCAATCTGCTTCTTGTTGTTCAGTGGCTAGGTCATGCCCAACTCTTGGCAACCCCATGTGACCCGTGTCAGCATGCCAGGCTCCTCTGACCTCCACTATCTCCTGGAGTTTGCTCGAACTCATGTGCATTGAGTCTGTAATGTCATCCAACCATCTCATCGTTTGTTGGATCTGATTGTACATAAATATAATATCACTGGAATTGAGCAGGGATGTAATATTGGTAAGGTAGAGTAAGAAGTCCAGAGTGATTCAGCCCCTGGGCTTTGGATATCTCCCCTTGTTCTCTGGGCTAATTTTTCTTCCTTTCCTATGATGTCTAAGAAATTGGATTGGCCAAAATGTTCGTTCAGGTGTTTCTGTAATATTTTATGGAAATATCCAAGTGAAACTTTTGACTAACTCAATACTTAGGAAAAGTTTTAAAGGAAAAGAGAAAATTAAAAGCAGCTGATGGAACTCTTCTGACTCCATTACTGCATTCTCTGAAATGTAGAAAGAGTGACCTAAATTCAAACACAGAACAACTCGTGAATGTCTTGGAATTCCAGACACACGCCCTTTTTCCCCTGGTTAGCCCTGTTTCCCTACCCTGAGTCTCTCCGCCGGGGAATTCCTATTTGCAAATCTCAGTGTATCTTCATTCTGATGAATCCTGGGAACTCAGACACATCACACGCAGCATCTGGGAAAATGGGAAATCCTTCTGTTTGCCTCCCCGGAGTTATCTGGGGATGAGAAACATCTGTTATCATCCTTTCAGTATCAGGGTATTTGATGAGTTTATTTTTCCTACTCCGCTTTGAATATGCTCAGCAAAATATTTTCTGTAAGGAAGTCATTGAAAATAACGTATGATAAACTAATGAACTTAAGGTGTTATCAATCATAAATATATTATAAAAGATCCCAGATATAATCATCTCCAATGATTAAAAATAATTATAGTTAAGATATTCAAAAGATAGTGTTTTTGGCTCTTTGCACAACAGTGCCCAAGAAGCAAGCTATCTGTGTTAGCGGTTTACACACAACTGGAAGAAATAAAAAATGCACTGAAACAGGTGCAAGGGTGTTAGAGTCGCTGAAGCACTGAAACTGTCTTAAGTCCCATAAAAGAGCAGCATTTGGCAGGTCTCTACATAAATGAGGCTGGGTTTGCCAGAAAAGTAAAATAACACTACTGGTAAGTGAACGAAAAGCATATCCTATCAGAATTTCCCTGCATTCCATCCAAAACTTCTATGAAGCCTTAGTAATGGGCTGATTCATCACATATAAATTCCATTCCAAAAAACAAAAAGGAATCTAAACTTTCCCACTATTGCTCTGTAGAAAAGCAAAGAGTAATATTGAAAATATGTTTGCTAATTTATTACTCCTAAAGAAATGTGTCATTTTGCTTAACAATTATGTTTCTCTTCACCTCCACCTAAAGTCTTATAATAAAGAGAGTATATGAAGTGATTGAAACCTATAAAATATTTTTTCTTTTAAATTAAATGGCTTTGGTTATGGTATATAGATTAATATAGATAAGCTTGTTCATGTGTATGTGTGTGTGTGTGTGTGTGTGTGTATGCTCAGTTGCTTAGTCATGTCCAACTCTTTTCGACCCCATGGTCTGTAGCCCACCAGGCTCATTTGTCCATGGGATTCCCAAGCAAGAATACTGGAGTGGGTTGCCATGTCCTCCTCCAAGGGATCTTCCCAACCCGTAGGGTCACAGGGTTACCAATAATTATTCATCTGAAATTCAATTTCCAAAGAAATCCACCTTACTCATTTAACTGCTAAGTGACTTACACTAAGTGTATGACTAAAAATCAGATGTATGACTTTAATCAGAGTTTAAACTA